>NW_013532703.1:13534051-13537107 GCF_000836235.2 Papilio xuthus | reverse complement strand
CTCACGATTTTGTCCCGCGAAAAGCAAGCGGAATGCCTCTTACCTCAAGCACACGTGAATATTATACTTTTAAATGAGCTGTTAAACAGACAGCACTGTAAACAAAATATATTATTCAGAATAATGGTAATATTTTCTGTATACGTTTCTATAAATTATTAGGCTTGTGTATTTCAAGGCGTGGTTTTATTAAGAAATATTCATCTAAGTAAACATATTATTATCAATTGATTGACATATTTCTTTCAAGTTTAAATGAATATTAATGTTAATTTGTGTGCATAACAATAAGTATATATTATGTCCTTAAAATCTGAATATTTCACAAGGCCAAGAGGGGTGTTAAGACCTTGCAAAATGGAAATTCGTCATCTCTTTGCTTCGCGTCATGGACAGTAAATACAAAAACATAATCAGCCGTAATCCTTGAGTGCAAAGTTCTATACATTAAATTATTCAAAATTTCGTGAGACATTATACTAAACTGATATATAAACACGGCTAAACACTCACGTATATACGTCCGGTGGCGGCACCGGACGTATATACGTGAGTATAGCCGTGTTTATATATCAGTTTCTATATATTAGTTTCAATTAATATCTGTCATAATTTTTTTTTACACTTTCATGGCTATTGCTCTATCATCTTTCTAGTTTAAACTTTTGTATTTATATCATTTTGAAAGCAAATTAATTATTACAATACAATAAGAATTCTATCACTTTAATATAACGAGTCTACTGACTAGCCATTTCGTTAACGGACGCCTTCTTCACGCTATTGGTGTATAAATAATAAGATTAAGTTAATTTATAGCATGATATACTCTCATTAGTCTGGAGAATGAATGATTTTATGTTAGCAATTCGAATTTACACATACACTAAAAGAAAATATATACCTTCTAGCTTTAAATATCAGGATATAGCTAACTACCTAACTAACTAACTAACTAAACTAACTCATTTCTATCGCCGAAGTACTATTAGGCGTTTACGTCAAATCTCATTGTAATTAATGATTCTTTGGAGCTCTAACAAGTCTAATGATAAGATATGTCAGGTGGGTGATTAATTTACATTTAAAGTATAGAGAACATTCAGACGGAAACATATCTACTCAGCTTTGTAAAATTTATTAACTAATAAAGCGTCATAACGTCTGTAGCGCCACTATTAATAATAGTAAATTAATTTAGATTATGATTGATGGAGTGAATACTACTTTGAACTGTAGATACATGGCTGAAGATGATCTTATTAATATTATAAATGCGAATGTTTGGATGTATGTTTGTTAAAAGGTATCTGCAGAGCAGGTATCTATATAGGTGTAAAACATAGTCTGGAAGGACATCTAGGCTAACAATTTAGGTTTTTTAATCTTGTGCGGACGGCGTCGGTGGCGATAGCCAGTCAGGTATAAAATAATAGTTAATATGATAATTCTTAAATGGTATACACAGGCTGATGCTTCTCTCTTTGTTTTCTAGGGGCTGTGGCACGTGAACAAATCTGTCGGCTTAGCGATGAATAAAGGAACCGATCTAGACCAATACCATTACAGCACTTTGTTTATGTCATAATTATAAAATAAATTACATTAGGTCATTATAAGTTGTTGGGAGGGGAATATCATTGGTAATTAATTTTGGAATGCCTTCAACATAATTAAAAAAAATGAAAACGATACTTGACACATTTTATAACAAGCTAAAATAATATTTTGTAATATAAATGTTCATGGCCGTCGATGATCACCTTGGTGTTCTTACTGCTCGTTTCCCCCTTCTCTTATAAAAAAAATTATAAACACTGTTCAGCAATAAAGTGTTATTGGCGAAGATCTTATTTCCATCTAGTAGATAGTTTTCGAACGGTATCAAATAAGGTATTAGAACTTGAGTTAAACCACGCGCTTAATTATTAACTTGTCGTTGTTTACACTACACATCAATTACAGACGTTAACATGCCAGAGTGAATGATAAATAAATAGTTAAATCTTAGAGACAACTTTATTATGCCAGTTTTTAACTGTATGTTTTATGTTTCCCCACAAAATTTACAATGTCAACACGGATAACAAAGGATCACATCGATCGATGCTAAACACGACTCGCAAACAAAACACTTATAAAATACATAAAAGTAAATATTTTTTATGCATTTTTCAACGACGACGGATAATAGAGCTTAAAGCTCGTTAAATAGGAGCTTTAATATAGTGTCGGCGTGCGTCGGCCGTTCGTGAGAAAACAACGATCGGTGCTACGGATGAGCTTTGCCGATTGGATTTATGATATTTTAAAATCACGCTCGCAACCTTGAACCCTCAAGAGAGTAAATCACACATCATGATAACTTTGTTTTTTCAACGGCTGTAAAAGGAATCGCAATGCGCTTATCGAAGCTCGAAAGCTAAACCTGCGCTGTGAACGTGTTTATTATAGTTTTGTAGAGAATCGTGTTTTTATTTTTGCGGTTCACTCTAAGAATTTTATCGCAGATCCTGATTTCATATCGTCTTAATTTATATTTTTTACGACTTTTTATTTAATTTCAACCGCAAGTGAAATGAAACGTTTTAATGGAATTAAAATTCAAAACATAAAGACGTTAACGACCGGATTGATAGGAAAAGAATTTTAAGCACCTGCTTTTTTAATAAGTTGTCATCTTTATTAATTAAATGGCAAAAATTGTGAAACCTTTGTCATAATGATACAAATTCAAAAGTACAGTTAAGCTGATTTGACCTTCATAGTAAGTTAACGAGAGAGTTTTATTGTTACTGGTAAAAGTATGGAACGGACATAAAATTTACATGATTCCGTTCTTTAAAATCAAGGATACAAGACCAAATCCTTATTAAACCTCTAAGAAATGAAAGGGTAGAAGGTAATTAAAATTAAATTAGTTTTAGAAAACATGATTGGCCAATATTTTTTCCCGTAGACGCAAAACCATAAGCAACTTCGTCCGGCGAGACGCAACTCGTTATTGCGAGAATTATGGAACATTTAAAGGGACAGCAACACCGACATTACACGAC
>NW_013532703.1:13492139-13532912 GCF_000836235.2 Papilio xuthus | reverse complement strand
TCATAAGACACGGTGAAGAGCCTCGTAATATAAAGCCAGCGAGCATGCAAATGCCGATTCCGCTAACCTTAATGGTGTCTCGCTCACGATTTTGTCCCGCGAAAAGCAAGCGGAATGCCTCTTACCTCCAGCACACGTGAATATTATACTTTTAAATGAACTGTTAAACAGACAGCACTGTAAACAAAATATATTATTCAGAATAATGGTAATATTTTCTGTATACGCTTTTATAAATTATTAGGCTTGTGTATTTCAAGGCGTGGTTTTAAGAAATATTCATCTAAGTAAACATATTATTTATATCACTTGATTGACATATTTCTTTCAAGTTTGAATGAATATTAATGGTAATTTGTTTGCATAACAATAAGAATATTATATTATATATTATATTATGTCCTTAAAATCTGAATATTTCACAACGCCAAGAGGGGTGTTAAGACCTTGCAAAATGGAAATTCGTCATCTCTTTGCTTCGGGTCATGGACAGTAAATACAAAAACATAATCAGCCGTAATCCTTGAGTGCAAAGTTCTATACATTAAATTATTCAAACTTTCGTGAGACATTATACTAAACTGATATATAAACACGGCTAAACACTCACGTATATACGTCCGGTGGCGGCACCGGACGTATATACGTGAGTGTTTAGCCGTGTTTATATATCAGTTTCTATACATTAGTTTCAATTAATATCTGTCATAATTTTTTTTACACTTTCCTGGCTATTGCTCTATCATCTTTCTAGTTTAAACTTTTGTATTTATATCATTTTTTAAAGCAAATTAATTATTACAATACAATAAGAATTCTATCACTTTAATATAACGAGTCTACTGACTAGCCATTTCGTTAACGGACGTCTTCTTCACGTTATTGGTGTATAAATAATAAGATTAAGTTAATTTATAGCATGATATACTCTCATTAGTCTGGAGAATGAATGATTTTATGTTAGCAATTCGAATTTACACATAAACTAAAAGAAAATATATACCTTCTAGCTTTAAATATCAGGATATAGCTAACTAATTTCTATCGCCGAAGTACTATTAGGCGTTTACGTCAAATCTCATTGTAATTAATGATTCTTTGGAGTTCTAACAAGTCTAATGATAAGATATGTCAGGTGGGTGATTAATTTACATTTAAAGTATAGAGAACATTCAGACGGAAACATATCTACTCAGCTTTGTAAAATTTATTAACTAATAAAGCGTCATAACGTCTGTAGCGCCACTATTAATAATAGTGAATTAATTTAGATTATGATTGATGAAGTGAATACTATTTTAAACTGTAGATACATGGCTGAAAATGATGTTTTTAATATTATAAATGCGAATGTTTGGATGTATGTTTGTTAAAAGGTATCTGCAGAGCTCAACGAATCTCGATGTAGCATAGATGTAAAATATAGTCTGGAAGGACATCTAGGCTAACAATTTAGGTTTTTTAATCTTGTGCGGACGGAGTCGGTGGCGATAGCCAGTCAGGTATAAAATAAAAGTTAATATGATAATTCTTAAATGGTAAAGATAGAAATAGGGAGTACACGTATTAAAGTATCATGTTCAAGTTCTTGGTAAACTTCTAATAATCAGTAAATTACATAACTTTCTCGTCATATATTTTTTCCTTTAAATTTTCATTCCTTTATTTGTATAAAAAGTATAACGGTTAAAAGAGTTCTTTGGTACTTTTTTATTGTTTTACTTGTACAGTAAACTCTTACATAATCTGTGCTCAGAAGAGTTTATCGAAAACAATTAACACCACTCATACAAATATCAAGCGTGAAAAGGATTACCATGTGTAGCATTTATATAGATAATAAAATTGTTAATAGTCAAATATCACGCTTCAGGTTTTCATTTTATAAATTGTTATTTAACTATACAATTTAAGTTCAACAACACGAAGATATAAAAGGAAGCTACGAAATGCTACAGTATTCCTTTTGACTGTTATAAAATTTGCGAGATTAATAAAAAAATATGTTTTACGTTTAGGTCTGTGTCTTGTTATATTCGTAAGAAATGAAACGATCAGAGTAATCTCATCATAACTCGATGGATTAATGCTTTATTAATATAAAAAATAATTCAGAAAAGGTTCAATGAGACGCACGAAATTGCGAGACATGTAACAAACGCACTAAATAATAGAGACCAAAGGCTACTAATATCATATCATAATCAAAGTAATAATAAATTGTTTTATGTTAGGAGCTAAAACTTTTTTATTTAAACTTTTAATTGGACCTCGCTCTCTTTTGTCTGACAAGAAATCTATTCAGCGTGATTGCACGCTGTGAATTTAAAAGCAAAAACTGTGCTGCCTGTCCGCAGCTATGGATCAAGAAGGTTTAAACCAAGTATACTCGTAAATGTCGGTTGTGAAGTTACGTAACCAGTACGTAATTAAACGATATAAGTTAGGTCAAGTACTCACGTTTATTTTTAGCGCATTGTAAGGATGAAATTTTGCAATCAAAATGAAAATAAAGTCTTTAACCATAAATTAGGCATCGATACTCTGTGACATTTTACAAAAAAGAAGATAAATTGTAGCAGTGTAAATAAGTTGTGACTTATCACAGACGATTCGCCCTGTCCTGATTTATCGGGCCGTGGGCGCAATATCTTTGAAAATCCCATGTTACAAATCTTGCGTTCTTTCGCCACGCGGAGTAAAGAGCAAGTGCGAACCTAGCCTTAGTTTTATTTTCTTGAGACTTCGAACGACGAAAGATAATAAAAATTTTATTTACCCGCTTCATACTCCATCCCGATATCACACAAGTGACTTGTTCTGATTGTTTATTACAGCATTCCTTTTCAGAACTTTACTTTTTATTTAGTATTTGTGGAAAAACTTGGCTAATATCTATAGCGTTAAATATGGTACTGGTGCTGTGACTATACAGTATAGTATCAACTACATCGTGATTAAAATATTAACGAGAAAAATTAACATTTTGATCCTAATCAGATGATAATAACTAAGAGGATACAATTACTCTTGTGTATGTGTTTTTATGTGCACTTAAGCCTTTATTTGGAGTGGTTTATGTTACGTGAATAAGGAAAAAAACTCAAACATCCACATGCGTATAATGAAAGTATATAGGAAGCAATTGTTATTTGCGTTCCGTTGACCTAAACAAGTTCAATTGTAAGCATTCTTGAGGTTGTAGTTATGAAATATTTTTATCATAAAATGACGTGATAATATCCTGCTTTATTAAACTAATTTAAATTGTACTTTCAATGTACAATTTAGTTTTAACCCTAACAAAGTTTCAGTTCCGGTTAAAACCTCAATTTTAGAAAAAAAGTTAAGTCATCAAGAGTAGGTACTCTGTAAGAGATTGTTGCGGTACGAAAGGTCTCAAAAAAGTTGTAGATGAGCCCAAAAAATAAGATACGAATGTTCGGACAATCGTAATGACATCATCGTTACATCATTGCGTTGGATACGGTATGAGGGAATTATTCACACTCAAATATATCGTGTTCTGGCTTTGAATACTATAGCAACTAGCAAACCTTACTAAATTTAGTAGCTTTGACCAAGAAGCCATACCTTCATACATATTGTTAGGAAGAAAAATCCGACACTGTGCCGGTGTATCGGCGTAACACTAGCCTTATTAAAATGTCAACGTTTATGTCCCCTCACTAATCAATCTGACACTTGACTTGGTAACGAAAACGCGCCATTCACTCCAAAATATTCTAACCAATAAATGTCTAACGATATTCTACATAGTACGTACCATTAAAAAAAGGTTACTTACGTAAATCAAAACGTATTGGTAATTTGCTATGATATTACTCGTATGTCCAATTACATATCATGCGTCATTTTAAAACAAAGCGAAGAAACATTATTATACAACGATTCTTTAAATAAGGATAATGAGCAATATTTCTCAGACTATATTAACAATGTCAATCCTTACCGAGACCGCGTGCAAGCCCTAATTGCATAATTCAAAGCGATTACAGATGTTCAACACTGTAATTTGCATATTTAGGCTGCAATCATATAAGAAAAAATAAACATAATAAAATATACAAAGCAAGAATACATGTAACTTCAATGTATTTGTATGCTTTTATTTTGTCGTATGTCGTATTTTATTTATTGTGATGTGTGCTTGACAAATATAGTACTTGAGTTAAAAAAAAGTAATCATGGAAGATGAACATAAAAATAAAACGCGGTTTGGTTAAATGAAACTTGAACTTTAACAGAGTAATATAATGTTGACAATTTACATCAAAGTTTAACTAAATCTAAGCTCTAAGTATCTTTAACTTTAATAATATATTGGTCAAGTTTGAAAGAAAGAAAAAAGCATTTATAGAAGCATAATAAACAAAGTTATATGTAAATAATAACATAATTATATGACGCAATTTAGTTATAACGCAAATAAACCGACACTTCCTGTAACCGTGAGCGGAAGCTTAGAACGGCTACTGAAGATAACTTGAGCGTACGAGTATGTTAGAAACATTTATTGACGTTCAACGTTATCCAGGCGTTAGAAGATGAATCACATACAGCAAGCAGACATATAAATTTATTATATCCGGTATTTCCAGTGCATTATTATGACAACCGGTTTATTCCGTTATTCTGCAGATTTATAAAACAGATACACTCGTAAGAACGTAGAACTTTAGGTTTTTGCATTCAAGTATTTCAAGTGACCTCTAAACCTTGCTATTTGTTGTATCATATCACCTGATTGGAACAAACGTCATATACTTTAGAAAACTGCCGTTCCAGAATCGATCCCAACTTTTTTAATTATAGCCCAGTATGAGCCCAGTCCAGTATCAGTAATAATAAAGTAAGGATCCTAACTCTTTAGTCGGCAAACTATTAGTTTACTTTAGATTACGTTACAGTGTGTTAGTTTTTATCGCGATCGGTTTCGTAGATAAATATCGAGCAGGCGAAACTTAACACCGTGCGCAGCGCAGTACGTTAGACCACCACGCCGGTGTACCGCCCTAATTAACGATATACCAGGATCATTTTAATCCCAGTAAGTAGCTACAAAAGGCTTTTAACATCAAAATGGAGATAGATCCTTGGGAGCAATAACTGGAATTTTTATTTAGAAATAATAAACTTTATAACTCAGATTAGTGGCACTTTGTAAATTAAAATATATTTATTAACGCGGATTAGTTAATCTTTGATTGTTTAATCAAGAATTTCACATAGTCAGCCTGTGGGGTCCCATTGTTATCAGTCAAACATCAAAGTCATGCAGTCATTCAATTTAAGCCTACGTAGCGATGTAACATCATCGCAACGAAAAAAAGTCTGGCCGTATCGTTCAGATCGCGCCACTTTTGTTCCTTTTGCAGCTATTAAAGTAATATCTCGATGTTTTTTTGCTATAAATAAAACTGTGAATTTTATTTTACAGACTCCGTCCAATTGTAAGTCATCCGATGTAAACGAATACGATAGGCATCTCCGGGACGAGATTAAATAGAAATCTAAAAATGAATCTTGAATGGTTTAATGCAATTCAATCTTTGTTCGTTTCGAGTTAAGTGCAGTGTCTTGTATGGCGAATACAATGAGCTACTAAATATATATATAGTATTATTTTTAGAAATAGAGTGAGGGAGCGTTGCGGGAGAGTATGGAGAGTAGGGGCAGTGGTGTAGCGGCATGGCGAGTGTGTCAAGGCCCTAGGACTCGTGGCTGGACAAATACGCGGTCTCACCAATTATCGTGGCGGTTGTGCCTGCCGCGAGAGCCGAGCGCCCGGCGGCCGGCGGCTTTCAACTATTCAATACGCTCTAATTGCTTTTATTTCAGACCACATCTAACGTCAGACCCTTTGGGTTCGAGTGCTCTTTGTTTGTTAATATTTTGACGGGTTCTGGCGAATCCATAAAAATAGAATTTCAAATACTTTTATACTGGGCACTTAGTTAACTGTCTAATTTTAGCTTCTATATTTTATCCCCGTAGTCTACCTATTCTTACGTTGATTAGAAACATAATTATATACCTTATCTCGAATAAAAGTAATATAAGATGACCCAACGAATTAATGCAGCAACCTACAAAAAAACTTAACGTTACGCCTTTAAAGATTCGATGCAGTATCTCAAGATTTAGAATAGGGACCACCCAATAATTCCCTTACTGTAATGTTGTTTACATTTAATTTAATTCATTGAAATCCATTAAAAAAATCGAAGTTCGTAATTTAGTATAGCTATAAATTAGAGCGACCAGTAAAGTATCTCACGCAGCGGCTAGCAATGCTAATGAGACGATAAACGTTAATTACACAAGGAACTAATTGCAAAAAATAATGCAGGTAAATAAACACAGCCGCAGTCGTAGCTTTCGAGCTAATGTGGTCCACGGGCCATGTCTTGTTCTGCGTTATTTAAGAGACGGATGAACTAATGGATGCCTCAGATTATACTAAAGTGTTTCTAAGCTAATAAGTAAGGAAATAAAATAATAAACTTTAGAACTTTAAGTGAATAATACTACTTTGTAGACCCTTATATGTAGTGTAGGGTTTTTCGATTGCATAAAATTTTAGTAAAATTAATCGAAATGGAAGACAATCACGTCGTCTGTTGTGAAAGAAATGTATACAATTATTTGCACAAAATATGTATTAAAACTTTACGTATTTTTGTATTCAAAATTAATTTAATTTTCTCCAAGTAACAACCCTGACCAAAGAGCCATTCTTAAATATTGCACTTTAGTACTCTTAGGTGTAAATGTTTATTGTAGGGCTCTAATATCCTTTGCAAACTCCATCCTATGTAGTAGAGCAATTTAAAGAGATTTTAAGATAACATTGTGGGAGGCCTTCCTATAAATAAATTGTATTGAATGGAAAGAAGACTTTATGATAAAAAACGAAGCAAGAAAGGGCTTTTATGTTACGATGTATTATAATTCGCATTGTGATTGATAAATGCGTTCCTTTGTTTCACATATAGATTTGGTGTAATCATCGGGCAAGTGGCCGCCGGCGATTGACTTTTTTATGACCATATGAATAACGAAACGAATACTAAGAAATGAATTATTGTAATGTAGTGCCTTGTAGATAGGTAGGCTGCGATGTAAGAGTATGTTTAGCATCGTATACGGTAGATTAAGAAGATATTGAGCTGCAATATTCCGAGAATAACAAACATTGGTATAAAAATGTCGGTGTAATTTCTCTCAGAATTAATACTAAGAATATGCAGGAAAAAAGTATTAATACTACTGATATATTCATTTCTTAATACACGTTGACTTATTATGGATGACAAATAGGCCTTCATAGACATTTATAGACAATATAAATGTGTATACTGTCAATGTTAATCAGAGATATTATTAAAATCGAAAATTTGTCAATGAATAATATTTATGAAAATAATACAAAATATTTTAATATTATATTACATATTATCTTGCAAGAAATCTTTACTATTGATTGTTTGTTTGTATTTAATAGGCCGCGAAACTACTGAAATTATATGAAAAATACTTTCAACACTTAGACAAACAACATTGATCGTAACATAAAGTTTAGTAAGCGAAAATATTACCATACTGACAAATTTACATAAATTATGAGAAAAAAGTTATATTTTGATTATTAAGTGGAAAGTAAAATTTACAGTCATTTCAAACAACAATGTAAAAAAAAATGAAAGTAAAAACTAAAGTAATTTCAACAGAGATCCATCTCACAAACTGCAAAATTATTCAGTCTGTGGGGTTTTTAAAAACATGTCAGTATCACATCGTTGGCACAAACATATGAATCCATAAATAATTTCAAAAGAATTTTCTGAGCACACATCACATGTTTTAAGAATAAATTAGTACGCATGCAATAATTGCAGTCGGGACGTTCGTGATGCTCAATGGGAGATACAACAAAGGTACACCCTTGAGGCGGCATGGCTGTCCACCGAGAAAAAACTACGACAACCCTTTGGACAAGCGAAGAATTCGCGTCGACCGCAACAAGAACAAATTGAGCGCGAACGCAAACTATTGTGCGGTACGATTTGAGATAACTCCCGTGCGAAGGAGCGTCCGCGATCGCCCGCCGGACGTCCGCGGCGGCGCCGCGACTCGCCCGTGACCGCTACAACACGCACCGTGTTCATCTCTCGCTATCATGGTAACGAGTGAATCGATCGCAGGCGAGGGCAGCGATGTAGATGGCACTACATACGATGTTCGTAGGAACGGGACCGTCGCTTCAGCGGTGGCGCGCGCGGGACGCGTCTCTGTTATAAGCGGGGTCCCGGGCAGCGCGCGCTCAGTGTGCCCGAGTGTCCTGTGTTGCGTGAGCGCACTCCAGCAAGTGTCCACACATATCACGGTCCGTACTCGCTCGACATCGTCTTCACTGACAACATGCAGCTCGTCTTCGCCTCCAGCCTGCTGCTGCTCGCGGCGGCCATCGCGCCCACAACAGGTACGTTCGCTTTTACCATCTCCCATACTTTATTGCAGCTAAATTTAATCGGCAAGTTTATTTTTGGCAACGCCGGTGAGTACTGGAATGACAAGTTCTATGATCCCGCTATATGACAGGAATCTATTTATTTGTAAAATTTTTAGTTTCAGTCTCATTTCGTTGCACTTATTAACTTCGGACTGTAATTTCTTAATTTCAATGATAAATAATTTTCAGTGATTAGTTTTTACTTCTATTCATTTTTAGATTAGTTAACTTACTACTTTACATTTGATATTACGATTGTAATAAATGAAGTTATCGTGGCCCTAAGTTTGAGAGATTCGTCTGTGCGCGGATAGACTTAGCAATGAGCTCATTACATAAGTCCCCATAACTGAGGTGAAGCGGGAGCTGGTTGTCGCTGTAAGTCGCTGTTGTGACCTACGGGTCCTCGACCTTCATTGTTCAGGTTTCATTACAGTGCAACGCCTCCTTGCTACAGCTACAAATAACCATTATATTTTTAATTACATTGCTTGGGTTATGGAATTCAATAGGTCTTCAAAAGTGATTTCTGTTGTTCAGTACAATTAATTACCCTTTTTATTAAGGATTTGCGATTCAAATCTAAAAGTACGAATGAGTTAAAAAGCTTAGAGTATTTTTTCATTAGTTCTATACTAAAATAACTTAGGTTACTGGTTTATAGACAATTTAAAAAGGTTTCTTATCAGTCCATTTTTACCAAAGTATATTCCGGGTCGCTAAAAAACTTTAGGCGTCATATATCTTGGTCACTAAATTGATAATTTTTTTTTACTGATGACACAAATAATATTATTAAATTTATCGATACGTACATATGCGTGAAGAGGCCATAAACTTACATCGGAAGAGCAAACATTTCATATATAACAAATGACAATCTCATAGATTAGCAATAGATAGTGATCTATAAACTGGTCAATTTTAAAGAGTTCATAATGTGTAATATGCTTTGAAAGGTAAGTAGACTATGAGCTGGAGTATTTCGCGTTTGTCCTGTTGACTCAAGTGGCTCGCAGCTCGCGGCGCGCAGGTAAAAGACATCGAAACAATATATCAACAAAAAAGCTCGGCTTACAACCAACTGCTTCAGCTCTATTTGATAACCGATAATGTAATATGAAAAAGAGCTGTTATATTTATACAACATTTTATTTTGTTATCAACCAAGAGATAATACTTTGTATGCAATATTATGTTTTGCAAAAAGTACTTTTGGATTTAGATTCACAAATCATAGATAAGTAAGTAAGGAGTAAGGCGCGAAATAGGTACATAATATATGTAGCTATAAGATGAATATATGATCTTTTACTAATCCTATAAATGAGCATGTTGGTACTATACGTGATATACCCTTTCTATGGTATCAAGAAAATGTTGTATATATTCAATGTAGTCGTTATTGTATTTGATTAAACGTACAAATTTTCCAATTCATATAAATCACGATTTCGTCGTCCAAAGTGCATAGATTGCGGGCATTCTGGTAAACGAGTCAATGTCAATGACACCGCCGATCTGTCGAGCCGAGATTTACTCGAGTGCAACGAATTATCTCATCAAGACATCGCCGGAGCCTGAGAAACGTTAAACGATCGCCAAACGAGCGGACGGTCGCGCTGCGATTCCGCTAATGAGCCGTGTCCGCGGTTATCGGGCCTATCGACAGGTCGGCAAAAACCGTGGAACGGAAGTGGAGAGGAAAAAATGGTTAAGGGGCCTGCGGGGGACGAGGTACAGGTGCCTGGTTCATTCCCCCGGGCGGTTGATAGTTCCGCACACTGTACGCCTAGAGTAAAGCGATCCCAGGTTGCGATGTTTTTTATAATTGACTCCTAAAATGGTATGTCCTTATACCATATTGGCTTTGAATCTTCTTCGAGACAGATTGTAAATTCGATTCGGTACGAATGCGAAGTTAACTCGCTAAATTGAATAATTGGTTTGCTCATACCTTATACATAAATATTTCTTCAATTTCTATTCAAATGGCGAATCGTAAATGTTTATCGCATTTTACTTCCCATTAAGATTTGATTGGTAGAACAGAGTGGAAAAAACATTGGAAATTAAACTCCCGCATTTCATTCGATAAGTTTTGCGTGAAGACATGTTGAGGAATCAAGGACAAAGAAGTATAAAAACGTAAACATTTCAATCACTTCCGTAAACACTAACACAAGGTTAAATATTGCATTATTGATAACGTAACAATGTGAAGTACAATTCAAACTTCTGCTATATAAATATCACCGTTATGTGTTATCATAACACGATATGTTTTAAAAATACAGCTCCTATGATTAACTGTTATGACACATTGGTACATATTAAACAGGAAGACGTATAACACGCGTTCATTGGTAAACACATCTTTAACGTTTTACTCTTACGTTTAATTGCTAAATTATTAAAATCAACGATGCTGCAAGGTGTACAACATCACTTTCGGCAAATAGGAAGTCACGCAATAAACAAGAGAAGCACCTGACAGATTGGATGAATGAGAGATTGAACCGTGAAGCAGGCAAGCACCGATCTCAAAAAGACAGGTGCATCAGACAGGCATCAAGATTATTAAACTGATAGAAACATTGAATTGACTATCCCATTAAAGTTGAACGCGTTAGATTAATTCTCGTTTAATTAAAAGCTCGGAAGCCGTTAAAAATGGATTTGTCAAGTGCCGACAGTATCTTAATGTAATTTATAGTAGAGTCCCATTTTTTCAACCCTACAACTTAATACCGAGTTAATGCTCACGCCAGGTGGCGATTATATCAAATTACAACAGGATGGAATCTCTCCTTGCGACGACCTTCTCTCCTTTTTTTAGCGAGCCCCGGCCGCCTTTTAGAATCACCATAATTTAAGATTGTGTCGGACTTACATAAAGTTAGAATGTATGTTATAATAATACTAAGAATAGCCTATTACATTCATTCTTTACCTTGTACTCGTTTAATATTACACATACATCTTTTACTTTACTTCATTAATACCGTCCTTATGTTAAATTGAAAAGCAGAAGAAAGTCTCATTAGAACTTTCAAACACGACCAAAAATGATAAAAAACAATTTGCAGTAGCTGTGGAATCTCAGCACCTTAAAAGCAAAATCTAACAAGAAACCAACAATGAGAACCGTCGCCTTAGAAGGAACGGTTACATTTCCCCTTTAATAAGTGTCCATTAAATCCTGCGCACGAAATGAGAAAAAGACGACGAGCTCGCTGGCGGCGAACGCGGTTAACATGAAATTTCAATAGGACGGTAAGAACTGGCAAATGTTTGTTTGGCTCGGTGGGTCGAACCGGGCCAGTACCGGGTTTGATTACTAAAAATAGTTCGATGGTGCATTCCGCGCAGGAAGGGGACGCGGGCAAGGGGGAGGTCAAGGGACGCGCCGTCCTTGGATTCGTCTGCTTCGCCATCATCTCAATCCCTTTTTTGCGATCCGCCGACCGCAAACGTTCGATCGCTTTTCCCACGGGCGCTCGTTATCGACGATCAATAGATAATTCAATTGTGTGTTTTTTGCTTCATTATAATCGTCAGCCACAAAATTCAATTTAAATCATACGGATCATAATACACAGCTGTCAGTTTGACTGAATGTAAAAAATAATTCGCAATAATTTATGGTGCTTATTACCTGGCGTCGAGAAATAATCGATGCCTATGTTTAGCTAGGTTTGTTCATTTTAATTATATTTAAATTTTGACTAATTAGACAAGGTAACTAACTGTAAATAAAAAAAAATATGATGTGCCTTTACATATTTAAATATAAAACTTGGAGTTCAAGCAATATTTATAGATGTCAAATAGATGTCAAAGGTTATCTTTAACGGATTTGTTGTTAATTTTATAAATGCGAGTGTTTAGATGGATGTTTGTATGAAGATATCTACTGAGTGGATGAATGGATCTCGATGAAATTTGGCATGGTTGTAGAACATCGTCTGGAAGAACACATAGGCTTAAATTATGTTTTTTTCAAATTACGCGCGGACGGAGTCGCGGACGACAGCTAGTCTTGACATAAATGTAAATAAATACGATGGTGAATACATTGAAGTAAGACATAATAAATATAAAGTATACTCTGTTTCTACATAAAATGTTTCACGTAAGACTGTAAGAGGCCATTGCTTTCAATGTTAAGGTTGAGCTTGCATTCAATGCGAAGGTTGTGAAGTTACGTGTATGGCAACAGAGCGCGGATGTATGGCGTCAATACTCAGTACCCGCTGTCGCTCGCCGACTGGTTTGAGTTATGTAATGCACTCCAGCTATGCAAGTGACAAGGCGCGACACGGCGCCGACGCCGAGACTCCGGTGCAGGCCCATTACCTATTATTATTTAGCACTGAGTGTCTTCTTAGTAATACATTATCAACGACTATTGACGACAAAAAGACTATAAAATAAAGTAAATATAAAGTGAAGTGTGTGTTATTACGACTTATTGTATTCTTACTAATATTATAAATGAGAATGTTTAGATGGATGGATAAATGTTTGAAGGTATCTCCGGAACGACTGAACGAATCTCTCTGAGATTTAACATAAATGTTGAACATAGTCTGAAAGAACGTATAGGCTATTTAATAACTCTTTTTTAATTCTGCGCAGACGGAGTCGCAGGTGACAGCTAGTGTATAATTATTTTTGCATAAATCAAATGCATCGCCACTTCAAATAGGTTAAAGTGAAATTTAAAAAAAGAACTATTGTTAGAATTATTATATTAGCCTTTTATTCTAGAAAAAATAAATGGATAGGATATATGCAGTAGGTATCGATTAACCAAGTTTTAGATTTAAGTTCCGAAACTTCATTTCATCAAAGTCCAAGTTCTGACTTGTAGAAATTTTTTTCCCATCTAAATTTGTAAATTTAAGATCTTTAATTCAGTGAATAATCTTCTGAATTTGCATATTTTAATATACAAAATTATTTATCAAACGAAACAAAGGTATAAATTGATGAGTCAAGAGACAGGAAATACGTTGATTAGTTCTACGCGAGGTGTTTATTAAAATTTTATCGAACACAATATCATGACTTTATGCTTGAAGATGTACAACCCTTTGTGAATGGAAGGAAGTGGTCGTCACTATCACAAGCCACTTAAAATTCCGTCACGAGAGGTTTATATGGGAATATTAATGAGACATATAAGGTTTTATATCGTAAAAAAAATTTAAAAAACGATTTATATCACGTTGCTTTTCTTAAAAATAAAGAATTAAAAAAAATGATCTTTAATACCATGTTTGAACAGGCCTTTCAACGTAACAGACGTTCCATTCGTGTGTAAGAATTTTTGTTACGGATCATTGCACGAAACAGAAAAATATGCATTGTTTTCGATTTATTTATATTTACATCGTCATGATTGGTAAAGGTCATGCATGCTACAGTCAGCATAGCTGGAAGGAATGGAATAAGACATTAAGTTCGCCGGGAGCTGTCCTGCAACCGGTCGCAACACGAGCGCTTCAGCTCTAAAAATAGGATTCCTAGTCACGGGTCCTGAGTGCGCGAGGTATTCAGACCTCGCTATAACCATAAATATACCAACACCTCACATGCACAAACGTCCCGTTTCGAGTATTTATCAATGCTTTTATTGCTTCGCTTGTAAAATGTACAAGCCTTGGAATATTACTTGTACTAACATTTTAATAATTTTCTAGATAGTATGGATAAGAATGAAAATATTCTAGAAGGCGCTAAGCTGTACATTATCTATTTAAAAATTAGATTTACCTCTACCGATTTGATTTAAATAATTTATTTATGATTAAAATCTAAATATGTTCAAAGTGAAATGAACTTTTAAATCATCATTTCAGTTCTTGAGCGTAAAATATAAACACAATAGCGTTTTTCTTTAATATTTTTAACCGACGTACATATCGGTCGGGTCGATAAGGACCGGCGGCTTTTGGTCAGCGGTCCGTTAGCGTTCACGTCCGGTGATGAGCCCGCCGGATATCCCCGGGGCGACCACGACACGTTCACTGCACCTTCGCCTGCCATACTGGTCGCAATCGCATTATGCCACTGTTTTGATCATTGATCGATTCAAAGAGTACTTTGTTCATACGTCTTCTTTACATTGAAGAGGTTTACTTTGTGAACATTGGAGAAAAAAAAAGTCGCCTCGGTCGTCCTAGGGTACAGGATATTAATTATTTTATACCTAATTTTGGATTTTAAGTTATAATGTGCCTAATAATGGTATAAGAGTATGTTTAAGATTCTTCTAAGAAGAATCGGTGAAGTAAGCAACCCTTACAAATTTAAGTTTATCGACCATTTGCCGGGCTACAAAGCAATTAGTTCGTCCCATTACTCTACCATACAGACTGTTATGATTAAGTAAGAAAATATTTTAAACTAACAGAATCCGGAAACAACAACAGTAATGAACATTTTATAAATTTAACGAATTCACCTATCGTCCAAACAATGTACTGGTGTCCTCGATCGATCTAGCGCATGCGTTCGGACGTGTTCGGAGCGAGGCGCATCAATATGCGCCGCGCGCGCAACATACGTGACCCGACGTTCCTCTTCACCCCTCTCTCCTCTCTCTCCTCTCTTCGTAACAACCCACCAATTTCTAAGCGTCCCTAGCGATCCCCCTTTATGTTCATATCGTTTGACATTTTCATATTTATTCAGGTGTATGCGATTGACGTACCATCGTTATGGACGCAAGCCTATCCACTTTGAGACTCGAAGTTGCACATTTAATAGTTAACATTGCAGGCATTATAATATTTTCTAGAACTGTTTGGATTACATCTTAAAATGAAGAAGAGACATGTTATTTCTGTTGTTTGTGAAATTCTACAAATAACGACGAAATTTCAAACTGACAGGCTGATTGTTAAGTGAATAGTTTACAAATTCGCTCCTCATGTTTCTAAAAGATATGAAACATTTATCCGAAAGCATATTGTTATTATAACAAATAAAATCAACAAAACCTTGTTTTACGAACAGTCAATAGTATTATTTATATCAAATAAAAACAACAACCTAAAACAATCGTTGTTAATAATAGAAGATCATTCTTTTAATTTTTCCGTGTTCTTTTCTATAAGTAATTAAATCAAACAGCTTGTTTATACCTATATAAAGTAGCAGACGTTGATCTTCCGTTGATGCGTTGAAACACTAAACTAAACATATGTAAAACTTAAGAACCATGTCTTCATGCAAGTGAACGTATAAATTGTTTATGCCGTTTGCAGAGAATTACTCTGAGTTTGCCTTACTAACATGTCATATTTTACCTATTTGATTTTAATGTGGACCTCCTAAAATGATTGTGTGAGTGAAATATACGTTTCTGAAATCTCTTACAATGTTTCTCTCTGTAGATTATCCAAGTAGAACTAAGGACGCTATAAAAAGTTTCTCATAATCAAACCTACTAGCCGTATTTATTACAAATTGGAGAGCATTTCCGCAATTCGCCGTATGCATCTATTGAATACTTTTCATTGGTTATAATGGGTATCGTACAAATCAAAGGATCCGATCTATAGATAAACGTCATCTAATTAATATCTGACTATAACAGGTACCGGATAATCTGTAAGCTTCGCAGAGAAGCCACAGGATGCGTTTTATTACAATTTATTAATTGCCTTCGTGACTGTTATTAATCGAGGCGTCTAGGGTTCGACGACCTCGGTGGAGGAGCGTGGAAAATGGTTCATTCCATTGCACTTTTATAGTTGCGATGCTGTCATGAATAGGCAGACGACACAAGCCTAGCTTAAGCGCTATATTTCCATTTATTTTTAGAGTAGATACAAAGATCATTATTTTTTGCCCTCATAAAAACGGTTTGGAAGATCGCGTAAAAACTCATCCGATACATTTTTACGGTAAAAAAATTGTGTAGGCGTAATAAGCCTACTGATTTCTTAAGATAAAGTGCTTAAAATGGAATATTAAAAAGTTATAGTAAATGCGATATGCGCGTTTTCTAGGATCATTTGATCCGAGTGTATATGTCAATGTATGTGGATGCAAGTGACAATGTCCCTCAGGCGCGGTGTAATGACCCAGCGGGAACCAGTACCCGCCGCAATGCTAGACCAGCTCCGCAATATCGCATTCCAGATAAATAAAAATAAAAACTATTAGTGGTATTAGAAATTGATTCTTTAGAGTCTTTGTATCGCTTTCGATGGATTATTCAATTACGGAATAATACGGGGTGCGGTTGACCGCAACGAGCTCGGGACATTGGATTTAATTAGGCACGTAATGTCGGGGCTAGACCGCAAGCATCTTGTATGCACAAGTGGAGGTTGCATTTTTTGATCACTGTCGTTGTGCGAAAGTTAAAATTCATATCGTTACCAATTTTAATAATCAGATACCAAAGTATTTGACATCTTGTTTATATTAAAGTATATGCCGGTTTATATCATTTTAATTTAAAAGATATTTTTTTAGCTATGTGACGTTTAGTAAATAAAGGACCATTAAAAACAATTCCTTAGCAACTGATTACTTTCGTGATCCTGAATATGAATTTAAATAAGATTAAGCATAATGACGTAAGCTCGTCCGTTACTAATGTATGACCATGGGAAATAGTATTTGCAATTTTTTGCTTCCACCACGAAATAATTTGCAACGATCAATTCGAAAAACTATTCGTGCTTCCTTTGCGGTTAAATATCATCAACGCCATTACAAAAATAATAAAA
This sequence comes from Papilio xuthus, assembly GCF_000836235.2. Lineage (NCBI taxonomy): Eukaryota > Metazoa > Arthropoda > Insecta > Lepidoptera > Papilionidae > Papilio > Papilio xuthus. The sequence goes on along the minus strand of NW_013532703.1, from coordinate 13,515,623 downwards.
ATGGTGTACTAAAACATGTTTTTTTTTTGTTTCAGCTCAAAGGATAACGACGATACAACTGGATGGCGTCCAGTATTTCATATCGAGAATGAACCCGTACAGCCCAGAACTCAACTACTTCCTAGCATACCAGTACTGCAGGTACGTTATCTTGTTAAAGTACGAGTGTGATATAGACGCGACGCGTATCACAGACGGCGGTAAAACTGACGTATTATGACTCTCTTATGACTGAGATGGTATCGTCGCCCCGCGAGCAACGTTTCATCTTGATATAATAGTTAGTTCGTGACTCGCGGCTCTTATCCGGGATATCATTGCTGCGATCCTGTTCAGATGTTGCCATAAGCGAGCCGCTCTGGGCGTTAACATCGCCGCTGGCCGCTGCGCTGCGGACCGCCGAGACCCGGAAGCTCGGGGACATTAACATTCCCGTTATTGGTTCTGGGAAAACTCGAGAACAATATCGGCGCCTTGGTGAGCCATTTCCGCGAGCCATTCATACTGTTTAATGCCCGCCTCCCGGCGTTATTGGCGCACCGTTCCCACGGAACGCGACCAAGGCATGAGGGCCCAGTTGTAAAGTGATGCCGTGAATGGAATGCGACTAATCGTAAATTATTACTCGTTTTACTATTGTTTCATTCTTACTCCGACGTGGGAATCTATCGCTGGTTAGTTCGTTTAATGCTTGTTATGACCGTTTACGTAATGCCAAGTTCGTGACGCTGGGCCCGCCACGTGCACAGGCGGGAGATGGCGGAGGTCAGTACCCTTTGCTCAGTCACGATGTCCTTCGATCTTGGAGTCGGCACGACCTACATATTTACAGTTCCCATTGTTAGCCGTCCCTAAAGTGAACAATACCGATATTTAAATCCGCCCATTTATTGTGATCGTGTGACATATTTCCTTCAACTTGAATCAGCATAACATTGGATACCAAGCGATGAAAAATTGATGTAACACCAAAGCGTCTTTATATTGTATATTCCATTTGGTTCAACAGTAGCACAAATCAGACTCGATAAGTTCTTTCTAACGACGTGTCATACATTGCGTCAGGTCATAAGGTAATGATCCAATTGATCGCCCCTCGTAGCGTACGTAGTAGCGCATAATAAAAAGAGGTTAACGGTAAAGAAGGCGGTATTCACACATCTGTTTGTTAAAATTTACATCTTTAGGAATATTTGGTTTACAGTCAAGAACTATCCAGTCAAAAATCTCACGGAATACAGTCACGTCATCACCGAAACATGTTAAAATGTACATAAATTAAATAAATATTCAATTAGTTGTAGCAAGTATATGATTTTTAACTGAAAACGTTTCATTGAGAATTTAAAGTATGTTCTCAAAAGTGGACGCGCGGACGACATACGAATATTGATAGTCTTCGGACAAAATCGATACAGTTATGGCGTAAAATATCGATATGATACGATTGTGGGATACGTCAATGGGAACTGCAATAATTGTGTCATAACGCATTCACAACACATTCGCGAACGCGACGTTACGATTCGTAAGTAGTTCATTTGCGTGCATGAATTTTGAATGACTTTAGTGCATTTTTTAGTTTTGTAATGCAATTTTTACTTATACAAAAGTAAGAAAAGGGACTGGAGTGTTACTTAACGAAGAGTAATAAAACTTAAATTGGTAATGATGATTTTTCTTGCATTAAACAACTATGAATAACAAAGATAAAGCGGATAAGGTACTTATTATGCAACATAGTTTTTTCTATTAGTACTATTCTAGCATAATATATACAGGACTAAAAAAGGTTTTGTCGTAAAGTTCTGTACTCCATGGAATGCGGCTTCGTCACGTTGCAGGCTGTATTTAGCAAACAAATTGCCCCGCGATAAACAGGCTTCGCTACAGCATTCGCTAGGGTCTACAGCCGCGATTAGCTGGAATATCTATTTAGTTAAATCGCGTATTTAGATCCGCCGTTACTGGTATAAGTGGCTCCTGTCATAGCCAGGTGTATAGCGGACGATTCCCACGTTTCATTTCATATGCAAGTCAATGACTTAACATCTAATGACCAGTATGTATAAAAGACCCGTTTATAATAATTTTATATGTACTTTATGACTTCTAACGTTCTGCAGATATTTTATTGCGGGAACGGAAATCATAAATTATTATAAACATAGGAATGGACTGAACACATGTGACTTTAGTATTTTTAGATTAATTAATTGTATTTGATGTTGAGGTTAATCTTATTTGTAATTATTTAATGGTTTGATATTACAATAAACATACTACTAAATATTTATGACTTCTAAATGGGTATATTGACCAAGCTTTCATTGTGAAATTGTTCTTAAATGTGAATGATTCCTCTGATTTGTTGTATCAGATGATTTTTAACTGATGATAACTTTTTTAAATTTTTTTAATGTTTTTGTTTTCAGATCACTAGGCCTCCAACTAGCTTCATTTGAAACAAAAGAAAAAGCGGACTCCATAACTACGTATCTCTTAAATGCAGGTAAGATGCAACGATGAATATATCGTAGTGTATTGTTATGTAAATAAATAACGTCAAATATGTCAGTTTTGATGTTGTAGAAAAAATTCCCGCTGTCTTACACTAACTACTTATTATCTGACATTGTCACATTATGTATTTAAATTTAAAATGAATTTCTAATTGCAACTTTATATCAAATTTTAAGGGTACAACAAATACGACTTCTGGACGTCTGGCAATAATCTAGGCACTGACATGTACCTGTGGATGAGCACGGGCTTGCCATTCAATGCCACCTTCAACTATATGCGGAGAATGAGCAATGTCACCCCCTACCAGCACTCGGACGATAGCATGGACCCCGTCGACCTGCCTCAGGGTAGCACTGCACCTCAGCGTACCGCCAGGCATGGGTACGTCGCTATCATCATTATCATCATCAATATCTTCATCAGCTTCATCATTATCATCATCAACATAACGAATAAAGCTTATAAGAGAGTTTCTTATATCAGTCAATGCATACAGATAGTTAGCATATACAGAAAGTTATGATCTAGGAGCAATAAGCAAATCAATTGCGGCAAACTATTGTATTCCTCACGAATTTGTCATATCGAAATAGGCAATTATTGTTTGTTAGTTTCAACAATATTGAAATATTATAGGTATTCCAGGACCGAGCACGTGATGGCCAACGGGTGCGTAGCACTCAAGCAGCCCGACTTCCACTGGGAGCCACAGCACTGCGGGGAGATCAAGGACTTCATCTGCGAGCAGACGCGCTGCTACTACTACAACTACGGCTCCATCCCCGTGTCCTCGGCGCAGGGGTAATGCCAGGTGAGATGCCAGCAACCCGGGGCCCGCCCCTGCCGCCGCGCGCTCCGCACAACATCCATCGCACCGCTTCACTACATGTCAACAGGACGACATCCATCTCTAATATTGAGACGTAGTTACTAAATCATAATTAAAATCGGAGTAGTTTGTGTGCTAACAATTTAGATGTAGATTTGTCTTACTACAACCGTCAGAATAACGGTAACCGAAGCGCGCGTGCTGCGGGATCAGGCCCCTGCGTACAACCCAACCACCAAACAAGATCCCTACACCCAAGAGTTTGGCTTTTTAATTTGTTTCTTTTTCTTTTAATTTCATATCTGAGAGCTAAATGTAGATTTGTGGGGGTTTTCTAAATTAACAAAAATTTGGTGGGTGGGTGAAGGGGGCTTTGCTTGGTATCTAACCAGAGTGTTTTAGTATCACAACATTTGGGTCATGTTTGCCTTAATCGTTCCCTAACGGGGAGGAAATTGAGGCGTTGTAATATGTTATCGTTATGTGAGGGTCGCGCCCCGTCTGTCTTCTAGGAAGCCGTTGTCCCTGACGACGACGACGACCGCGCACCCGCTCACCTCGTCGTCGCCGCCGCCTCCGCGCTCCGAGCACCTGCCCACCCACTTCAACATCAGCGTGCTCTTCGACAAGCTGCAGCCCTCAGCCCTCGATGGCCTCCGCTCGCCGCACCTCAAGTCGGGCTCGCCCGCCAAGGCCTCCCCGCAGATAGACTCGCACTACTCGCGTGCGGCCGACGCGCGCAGCCACGAACAGGAGCAGGAGAAGGAGGAGCCGACGCAGGGCCCGTATGACAATGAGGAGGGCATGGTGGGCGACGACGCGGCCGCGTACCTCGCGCAAGAGGCGGGCGCCGCGGGCGCGGCAGGTGAGGGCGCGCCCTCCACCGCCGAGCCGGACGCCACCGAGCATTCCGTCCACGCCAGCGGCATGCTGGCACCTCCGCGCTACTAGCGTCCGGCTCGACGGCCTCAAGTGTACACTATTCTCGACGATTAGCTATATCCTCTACCAAAAGTATTATTCATATAAAACGGCGCGCGTGTAGAGCATTAATAAGACTTAGCTTGCTTCGATAAAGATGCATTAACGCATCAGTAAATCCATATTACATAAATGTAAATGAGATTTATTACTACTAGATATTGTTTATGTATAATTACAGTAAGTGGGGAATTTTAAGGTGGTTATGGTGGTAGTTGCGTGAAGACGGCGGCGACTCGTATGCGACTCGCCGCCGTCTTCAGACCTGCGGCGGAGGTCGCACGGAACACGTGACGCACGCGGTGCGGTACCTACACTTCACTCGTGACAAAAATATAATGCGCGTTAGATCTCCGGTATTACATTTAACCGTAAAACGTAGAATTATTTAAGAAAATTGACGCTAATTATTATCGGTCTGGACATATCATTCGGATTAGTGATTTAAGATTATGTTTATATTACGCGACGAAACTAGATAAGTATAATAAGATGGAATTCAATTTTAAGATTAGGCGATGTAGTAAGTTAATAAATATAAAAATTGTAATAACCTTTTGTTTTATTTCTATAAAAACCCTAAAATAGTTAATAAAATTCTTCAAAAAAATCAATAAATGATGATTTCCATTTTTATCCATGATGTTCTTTTACAGTCTATGAACTAACACTGTCAAATTTGAAACTAAAGGTACAATAAATACAGTAAAAGACTCACCAGCCATTAATCACACCTTCAACGTTGAGCATGGGGACAATCTTGAAGACGTACTTAGCGCGGAGTGCGGCGGCGGGCGGCGTGTCGCCCAGCAAGCAGCGCAGCGTACCATCCATCACCCACGATGCGTTGCTCTCGCCTGGGTGCACGCGCGCCGTCAGGAATATTATCTCTCGGTCCTTCACATAGAGACAAAAAGAGATACCATGCTTATAGGGAAAAGGAAAACTGGTGGTTCACTTGAATGTAACATTATTTAAATGTAAAAATTGAGATAGGGAAAGAGAGAAAAAAGGTGAATTGAGCGAAAGTCGGATATAATTAATTGATCCACGATAAAATATTATAAATATCTGACTATTGAAAGGTAAATTGTTCACCATATGAAATGATAAAACGCATTCAAGTACGTACCACAATAGGGTTAGCAGTGCAGTCGTCTGCTGTGATTGTCAGCAGTGGAATTTCGTTGTTGTTGAGTGAGTAACAAAGAGGTTCCGCTCTCAGATACGCACCAATAGGCAGTTGTAAACTCCACTGGAAGATACGAGTCTGGAAATATTTATATTCCCTTACTACCTCTGTACACTAATTATTAATATTAAACTTGAAAAAAAAACCATACGCATTGTTTATGGATGTTTCATACGAGACTTTAAATTAAGTAACGTCTTTAATAAAAGGAATTATCTTATTATTACTTTATGCATTATATTATATTAATATTTAATGCAAAAATGTGGAGGAAGTCAAATTATACGCAAATAATATAAACTGTGGAATATTTAATTTTTGAACCTCGGCAATCAAAGCATTAGATACATACGATAAGCCATAAAAAAGATAATCGTTGGTTTCTGAAACCAAAATTCTTATAAAAAACATATCGTCATCCTCCTCATTATCTTTGATGGAACATATATAACAATATGACTTATACAGGAAATTTGGTCTCAAAAACCTACGATTAGTAAAGAATGTATAAGTATACCATTAACATAGAGTATGTGAATGGGAAGTGGTAAGCGATGTAGCAGACATCGTTGGTGTGCGGGAAGTCAATGTTGAATGTGACGGTGAGGTAGCATTTGTTGTGGCTCTTCTGGTTCGCGTAGTGGTAACTGTTGCGGTAGTAACAGATCTCAGAGCCCGCGCGCACCCAACCTAAAAACAATGTTAAATGTACAGTTAAAGTTAAGTATATTCGTTGTTAAGGAAGGAGACCAGCTGTTGGAGATGGATACAAGACGGATAAAAAAGAAATCTCTTTTCACAACTAGCAGTTGCAATAGCCCTATTTGAAATACTAATTTTAATTAAGAATACCAAATGTTTGGTTTTTTACTATTTTATATCGCATATAAAATACGAATGCATGAAGATATTATAATGTAATCAATTACTAGGGATCATAAGAACAGTACCTGGTTTTCCTGCAACCGCTTCTTTGACAGAATACAAAACTGGCTTCATACCGAAATTGAACTGGCTGTCAGATTTCTCACAGTTCACGATATTAAATATGTACGGCCGCCCTTGCTGCATGTTGCGGACTTCGAAATAAAACCATTGGTGTCTTTTATTTGAATTCACATCTGGCATCAGAATTAATTCGTATTCTCGTGGGCCTACCTGATGATATAATTTGTTATAAATTTCAATTGAGAAAACTACAAATTTTATTTACTACTGCACTATATTTAAACAAATAAACGCGATGTCACGTAATATAGCGAGACTTATATAGTTTGGAATTAACTATACCTGAATAGCTTTCCTTAAATTCCCCGATTCGAATCTCGATTCGAAACTCAAACGCGCAGGAAATGTGTTAGCTTTTGATATTTCTTGTTCATCTGTATTCGTCAATAGGGTATCTGTACTGAAATTTGTACAAATAATTATCAATACGCCAATAAAATAACAAAAAGATATAAAGAACGATTTCTTACCTTTTCTGTGTAGTATTTTCTGTTGCAGCAGCATTACATAATTGATCTAAATCGTAAACCACTTCGTTCAAGTATGATTCAGGATTGATAGCTTTATCCACACAAGATAATAATTTTGTTCTGGGGAAATATATTTTTATAGTTAAAATTGTTATTTCGTATTTAGAAATCAATCAAAATTCTTTAACGTTTAATTGTCGTTTTATCTGTTTTTATTTTTTGTTACCCTACCTCGTGTTGTGTAAATATTGTGAGAACAAAGGGGCCAGCTGAAAACCAGCGCAGGAATGGTCAAGCCCTCCCTGCACCAGCTGAGCTGGCCACCTTTTTGCCACATCCTTAATTTATTTAATTTTTTTGGTTGTTTGTGGCAATAAATAAATATTCTATTCTATATATTGTGTTTTGTTAATTCGTTAATGCCATTCTCAGATGTAGTATTATTATGAGAAATTTACATTAATAAAATTTGTTTACCGGCAAGCAGCTCTTTCCATTTTATTAAGCGGTTCCGGATGATTAAGACTTTGACCACCAGTCATGTCCGGGTACGCAACTTTAACAAATGGTATCACACTGCGTACTTTTGATGCGATTATTGAATAAACTGTTTGAAATATACTGTATTTTGATACTTCTTTGTGAATTTTCAGAGATGTGCAAGACGTCAGGGCTGAAATGAAAACCAATAATCTGACTAATATCATAACTGTTAAAGTTCGTAGGAACAGATATACCTTCTATAATTTTATCTAGAACGGATTAAAGAACCTTGTTGAAAATTGGCATAGATTTCGCACATAGTGTGTAAGAACACAGTCTACCAATTAAGTTTTTTAGTTATTTCCGCACGGACACAGTCGCGGGCTACAGCTAGTGCTAATACTTGTATAAATAGAGGAAGCATCCCTTTTTAAGGTAAAATTTAATGCAGAGAAGAAGCTCATAAAAGTATTTAAAAATACTTTTAATATAATAAGTACTTACAACTAGTTTCTTGAATCTTATTACAACAAAGATATAATGGTGATGTGTGTCCAGCATCCGAAACGCGTTCGTAGTCTGTGTTACTCAACATGGAACACAGCGAGAGACTCATAGAAGATGGTATATTTTTGCTACCGCACGACGTGTTTAGTAATTCTTCTAATATCGAACCCCTAGAACTAGTGCGACTCCTTACTAGTTTTAGTTGTCTATTATATGAACCGAATTCTTTGAAATAAATGTAGTATCTGGAATAAATAAAGGATCAGTGGTAGAATTGTAGTTGCTGTAACTTTTGTCTTTAATCATATAATTACTTCTCTTTATTAATTTATATTGTTGTCTCTGTTTTATCAAAGAGTACGAGGATGGGAAGAGTACAAACACAAAGTAATTAATAATTTATATACCGCTTTAAGTCTTCTGTATCTCTCTCGTTAGGACTTATCCAAAGTGAATTTTGGGCACTTTCACCGGTTTTTATGTTTGGTTTTTCCAAATCAATACTTTTTTCTGGTTTTAGATCGGATTCGTCAATGTCAATGTCTGGAATGTCTTCTATACCCTCGAGTTCTGCGTCAGGTTCGTCATCATCTGCGTCAGAATTTACAGTTTTCGAGTCAGAATTTGCGCCCTCATCGTCATCTTCGTGGCATGGCCATGAGGCGTTGGTACCTGGAAATGACGTTTTTAATATATAGTGACAAGAAATATTATCACTAAAATTAACAAGCAAATTACTTGTATAATAACAATGGAATTTATTCGTTTTCTTTCTTTCTAATTGTAGTTTTTCCGAATTTATTCATATCAATAAGAATATTAATAAATTAATAAAATAAAAAAATTCTTTTTGGACATTAAAGGATTATGGTTATAGCCTAAATTGAGTTCAAAATTCTGTTAATTAAAACAAAAACAAGAAAAATTACCTTTCAGTATAGGGTTGAGATTAAAAGAGGCTGGGCTTGCTGTTGGCACAGGCAAAGCTTGATGCTTGAGACACAGTGTGATGACGGAGCAGACGCGAGCTAATAGCCCGTCAAACTCTGGCTCGTCCGGACACTGCGAGCAGAATCTGTGGAGAACTTGCACGTGCTTCTTCGTGCATAGCGCTCGACGACCTGCCTCTGTTAATAGACGATAATACTAATGGTAAGAACGAGAAAGAAAGAGAGGAAGATAGGGGGAAGACTGTGAAAGAGACTTCTATGTACTCTACGCGTATTCCGAACGGTGTTTTTTGTAACTATAATTTTGTCCTCCTTAACAAAAGGATAGTAACGATAATAATCTTACTGATATTACAAAGATGCTGGAGCGTTTGCAGAATATGTGCGCATATCTTGAGCCTCATCCGTCCTTCGTAGCGGTCCCATCGGTCGAATACTCGGAGGAGAACGCCACTGAGACCAGTCTTCACTATTTGCATGCAGCACACCTCTGTTAAATCATCATAATATATTATTTCGAAATAAATTCATCAGAATTAAAAAGTTTATTAAGGCTTCATTATATTGTAGGTCCAACTACATAGTGCAGCCGGCTCGATAAATCAAAAGTGTTGATATAAGAAGACTTGGGACGTTTCTAAATTAAATTCAGATTTTTAAGCCACCTCAGAATACAATACCGAATGTAGCACAGTTCGTCAATGTCAAACACTTCATGAAGGACATTATGTCGTACTTGCGAGAGGTAAAAGTAAATGTGAAATTTACTATTTTTGCTGAAGTAATCAATGGCGTCGAGACACAGTCGTAAGCGGGCTGTGGGGATGTAACCAAGGGTCACCAGCACGCGCTCGTATGTTGCTATGATGCCGTCGCGGATCAGGATTGATGTTGTCACTGCTGTAAGTAAATATATCGGTTAAGATCCCTCCTATGACTATGCCAAATATTCTGCACGATTCTTATATATTTTAAGTATTTTTATGTTATTAGTACTGATAATTACTATAACATTAGAAGTTATAGTCTACACTAAAACTATTGAAGTTTAAAGCTTCATGCATTAATTAGTATAAACTGTAGGTAAAAATCAATGGATCTAATGATACATACCATTTTTCGATAGTTGTTTAATAATGACCAAAAGCGGAAATATTAACTTATTGTCTGTATAATGTCCTTTGAATATCAGATGCATTGTTCTGACGCAGCCGATCATTCTAACTTTCACTGCGAATTTAGGGTCTGCAAATCAATAACTAGTGAAAATGCTATTAAATTTTATAAGGCGCAATTTTGTTTTTTTTTCATATTTCCATGATTAGAAAAGAAATTTTTGTTACCTCTTGGTGCTATGGCAGCTATAATCCATATTAAATCCAGAACCATTAACTCTGTACCAACACTACTATCTCGCTTGCACTGGGTATTGATCAAGGTCCGGAGTATAACTTGAGTCCCATTTATTGATATTAAATGTTGTGTACATTGCTGTCTTGCGATATTGTTGGCTGAAAAACAATAAAAAGAAGTACTTATGAGTCATATTAAATATATAAAAAAACAAAACACATAATATTTCGGTATGGTCATCTTAGTTGTTATTTTAAAAGTGGAAAATCAACGGTCCCAAAAATATTAACACAAATAAACATTCATAAAAATATTGATACAAATATTAGTTGTATTACAAAATTCGAACCTATTTATTTGGTAGATAAAAGACCCTGCGTTTTTTTTAATTGACACCCAAAGTTATAATCTGGTATCATCGTTTATTCTTGGGCAACACTTTATTTGTAATTAATCGGATGTCCTAAAGCTATCCCCATAAAGTTTTCCGTCCTATAAAAATCCGTCCTCAGAATAGAATCACATGATGTCTATATCATGATTTGAAGTGAAAAGAAACGAAAAAGATCAACGCTTGTTTTTTTTAATGAATGCTCCAGAAATTTTAATCCTTGGTTAGATAGTACCGTATGGTCCATTATTTATCGTTGTGTGCTAAATTCATGCTCCCAAACTTTTTAACTGAACTCATCGCCAACCTTCGTTAGTCGGAGAGGCACCTCAAGAAGAAGAAACTTTTTAGGTAATGATGTCATCACATCCTTAGCTAAAGCCATTACGTAGGTCAAACATGGGTTAACTGGTTCACCTCATGTTCAACTATTATTTTTAATTATTTTACGGTAACACGATCATAATTCATTTCGTAAACATAATAAGACACAGTGATTTAGGAGAAATTGCAGCACAAAAAATCGTGGTATTACGTAGCTTTGAATGCTATGTGCATAACCAACTTGAGAATGTTAATTTGCATTGTGCCGGTCGAGAACATACATCACTAGAACAAGGTCAAGTTTCAATTGGTCCAGTGTTAAGCAATCGTTGCAGGCAATTGCAGGTTGCAGGCATGCCGCTAATGTCGATCACACGAAGACGAGAAAGGTGATTGGCAATGCTCCATGAGATTTTAATGTGGTAAGTAAATAAAGTGGTGCATATTAATGTTATTCAATGATTCTTTAAAAAAAAAACAAATGAAACAGTATTAAGAACGGAATACACAAAAGTAAGTGATTATTGGGGCCACAACAGTGGACGTACCCTTCTTGTTTAACGGTGCTTTATTCTCTTTGCCATTGTTTTTGATTTCTTTCTTCTTGTTTCCTTGATTTTCATTTGCAGCTAACGTTCCAAATAATATATTAAATATTTTATAAAAAAAGTTCACTATTCTATTCTCATACCGTAAATGCCTTTATGCGTAGTGAATTAAAAATATAAATTAAAATAAAGGACGCAACTGAAGAGTAATAGACTAGAAATATGTATAACAAAATACCTAATTTTTTATCAGCTACATATAGTTATATTAAGGGTAATTTTCAAAATCAAAACAAGGTTACCTATATTCTTCTTTCCTTTTCCTTGCTTCAAACACAGCGTTTCTCTTAAAATCGACGTTATGTACGTAGATGTTGCAGGATCTCTTGTATTCTGTAAGACAACAACATTATTAATGCTAGGAATTTTTAGGATTATTTTTTTACATTTTCTACAAACATAGCATGTCTATTTATATTTTATTTTATTCATAACATTTATATTTATTTTATTCATTTACTAAGATTTTTTTATATGAGAAGGGGGGAAACGAAAGTCACGAACACCGAGGTGATTAACGACACCCATGGACGTCTGCAACACCAGAGGAACTACAGACGCCCTTAACGAAATGGTTAACTTAAATAAGTCTCTTACTTCTAAAATGGAGGTGAGTACTGGAATGGCCCCAGTTTGCTTATTCCACAGTTTCTCCAGTGTTGTTTGGCGTACTTGTTTGTCTGTAAATAAAAAAATATCGGCTTAAAAATGCAGACACTGACAACAAGCGTTACGTTTTAACGGAACAAAATATGTGTTGAAACACACAAACAAAAATATATTCTGTCCCTTTGTGTTAAATGAACAGGATGTCCTCGCCTGTACATTTTATTTGAGTGACGACGCCTTCCGGGACTTTTGTTCTACTAATTTGAGGACATCAAGTGATCTTTACAATGAATTACAAACAATATTCTTGTACTCACTTTACCCTTGACTCAATTAAGTTACCGTTACCAAACTAGAGCACAGTGATTTGGCATTGATGGGTTGAGATCGCGGAACAATTATTAAAAAGTTCTCACGATCATGTGAACTTTTTAATAATTGTTGTTGATGGCTTTATTGTGTGATTTTATGCTCAATAATATTCTTAAATTATTATCAAGTATGTGGTTATAACCAAATTACTTATAAATATGAACAAGCAATTTATGTGGCTAAATTTGCATACACTTATTAAATTCAAAGGTGCGTCGTTATTAACGAGATTTTTATTGGCGCGGTGTCAAGTAAATTCGAAAGAACGAAATATATCTACACAATGTCAGCGCAGTAAATTAAAATTCGCAGGTGTCTTTGGCCGCTGTATCGACACTCGTAGTTTGATTGACAGCTGTAATGCCATTTGCTTCTGTTGGGATGCATCATTATGTACGCAATTGATAAAATTAATCATTTCCTACTGTTTATGTTTACAAGATGCTTGGCATAACATGTTGTTATGATTATATGCTCTGTTTGCTATCAAATAAATTTAATAATCCAATGATAGTAATTTACGAATGTATATCAATTACAACAAATTATACTAAACATGGGTTGCCATCTAATTATTGAAAAATGATAAAAATCTTAGTACATGTCTTTCAGTAAAAGTCTAACCAATGTACAAAATGTCATGAGTTTAACACAGATTGGTAGGGCACTGAGATAACAATGATATCGAGTGACGTAGGGCTGTTTGTCGTGACGTTGGCGAACTGCCAGTGGATACGCACGACACGACACGCGTCACAAGCCCGCCGCCGGCCACGGGCTCAGCACGCAGTCCGGAGGAATAAAACGCTGACGCCATAGCAACGAACAGTCGTAACTCTTGCTAGCAAGATTACATTTAAAAATAGAGCTTAAATCGCCGTTTGACGGTGATAAATTACAATTCTTACAGGATTACGGTGACAAACATTTTGAAATTATGTTGTGAATGCTGTTCCATTTCCATGTTCCTAATCTTAATATCTATTCTGTTTTCATCCGTACCTCCGAATGTCTACTATTCAAAATTAAGAAAGGGAAGCACATACTTTTTCAATAATACATATTTCTCAACAAAATATGCATAAAACGGAATGCGGAGATAAAAACTACATTTTCACTGTGGACTTATTTCAAGGCAAACGAATCATTTTTAGGTAACACTATACTTAGTTGTTTTATTTTGAATTATTGCGCTATTTAATATGAAGTAGGAAGTAAAAATAATAACAATTTAATATTTAGAAATTACAATTTAAACTACACAACTCTGTGTATTTTGGTAAACGAGCCGAGACACGGAGAGGTCCGCAGCTGTTTCGAGTCAATGTCAAGGCAATTCTTGATTTATACAGTGATATAATTAGATCCTTGCGAATGTAAACAACTGTTCATGTTTTATATTGACTATTTTATTGGTTTCACTTGACTGAATTATACTTTTAATTAAGACTAAAATTTTATTCAATTCATAATTTATTAGTGTTCGCCCTTGACTCTGATCTTGTCCATTTACAACAACCTATGTGTTCCTCCAAATTATGTTCTACAGCTATGGAAAATTTGAGAACCATAAACTTTTGCATTATATTTATAGCATTTTTAATCTACAGTTGAACGTACGAAAGCATAATCGCTTTCAAAGAAATGTCTTTAATCAATATTACATTTATACGATTTCTTAAGCTATTTAGAGCTACGAAGCTACGATCATAAACCGGAAGCAATCTATAAACACGTGGCTGGCGTAGACGCGCTATTTAAAACATTTTTTAGTTATCGATGATGTAGTTCATTGAACATTAAAATTGAAATTTGCATGTTGTACAGTAACGCGTGCAGTTTGCTATTGTAATCTATTTCTGATTCTTTCGATATCGTATCAAAGTAACTCTTTGATGTTTGCATTAGAATCATAGCTTTAGAAAAGTTTCATGAGAATCTTACATACATTAATAACTGGGTCAAGTCGATAATATTTAAATATATTAGTAGTGTTGATTAAACAACGATTGTAAAAAGCAAAATAGTTTGAGTACTCCTAGAGTCTATGAACAATACTGGGGATAGTGTGTTGCTATTGTAAATTTTAATGATTAGGTAACAGCAAATATACTACTTTGCTAAGACCAGGAAGGTAAGATGAATACAGATTTGATGACATCCTTATTGAAGGAAATAACAAGATGAATAAAATGTTGGATTCAAGATAAACAACTACGCATTTGCTTTAATGAAGCAATCAAATGTTATGATTTAAAATTATCTTTTGCACCTGTCACTGGTTCACTTGACAAATGTTGTTTGACAAAGATCTTAATTGAGATTGATGATGATTAATAACATTGTGTCGTACGAAAATTATTTAGAATCATATAGTTTATCAATGCACAGAAGCGGAGAAATTATACGAAATTAAAATTTCCCGAAATCTAGTTCTGAAAATATTGTAAGCAACAATGTGTAGCAGTAGTTATCCATAATTGAAATAACAATTTGTCTTGTACATGCGAAACCTTCCTTTCACTGTTTCATTTGGAAAAGCAGTGATAAAATTCATAGAAAATGAAAATCAATGTGTTCCCATGGAGTATATAATTAATGCTTTCGATAAGAATTGTCTATAGCAATATTTCAGTAAGTTTTAACACCATAACAGTAACAAGGCTAGTGTGGTGTATCGATTCTTATCAGTTTCAAGAGGGGCGTTGTAAGGTGACTTTTACAAGGTGCAATAAACTGGTCGACATTGATTGATCGAATCTGTATCCTATTGTAGTAGTTATTTGGGGTCAAAATCAAGTAAACACGATGTGTAGTGATCGATATTATATATTATTAAACTGTATTCGATAGTTCAAAAGGGACAAATATACAATTATCGGAGTAAATTATTCATGACACTTATGTAGCAGGCACGGTTTAGGGCCACTGCACCAAATTATCGCATGTCTTTTAATCACGCGATTCATTTGCAGATATACCACAATTTAGTAGCATAAATACTATCATTTATATTATAAAGTGCTGGCAGTTTGTTGTTGAAATTGTTACTGTAACAACGATTAATGTTCTATTAGTTTTAAGTTTTGTTTGAGAAAGTTTGTGTTAAAGTTCAAAGTAATTTTAGTTTGACGATGATAGAGTACTTTGGCAAATATTTCTACTTTCTATTGATTTCTCTGTATCAAAAACATTTAGTGTTAAAAAAATAAGTACTGATGTACTTCGTAAGATTTAAAAAAACACACTTTAAACTATTTTCTAAATTTTTCGAATGATGGTATTGTATTAATGACTTTTAGGTGTTAACAAGCATTACGGTCACATGTTAAGAGTTAAGTTTTCGAGAAATTTGGTCCGCAATAATAAAAATAAATTGACAGATTTAAGATAACCTATAAGATTGAATTTAAAATACACAACAGATACTATATTCACACATGAAATGATAAAAACAAACTACATTAAAAGATACTAATTTACACGAGTCGTACAAGTTACGAAAAAAACATAATAACGATGAAAAAGAAAATTCCTATCATCGTGTACAAAAGAATGATAATTCATTTGCATAAAAAATGGATAATCAAAAGCTTGGCAAAAGTATTCCTCGCGTCTACAAAGTCATTAACGTTCTTTTATCACGCACAATAATTTGGCAAGCTTCGAAAGTTAAACATGCAGTAGTTTTTCAATTAAGATTAATAAAAGCTTGGATTGTTGTGTGCGGTGTTCACAACGTCTCAAACGGCATTTTTATACATAGTACTGACTCAATCATCATCAGCTCACTATACGTCCCCACTGAGGGGCTAGGAGCCTAACCTAAGTTAGAGGTGACCAGGCCATAGTCAACCACGCTAGCCCAGTAAGGGTTGATTGATTTCACACATATCATTGAATTTCTTCTCAGATATTTTCCTTGACTTCACAATGTTTTCTTCCACCGTAAGAACGTCGGATAGATGTACATATGTAAATCGGAAATCGAAAAACACATTGGTACATGGCGGGATTCGAACCCAGGACCTTTAGACTGCAAGTCAAGTGCTTTAATCCCTGAGCCACTCACACTCACTGACGTGCCGAATATACTTAAGTTCAGAGTCGTATTTTATTTTTAAGTTAAATTGCTATTATATTTATAAATATTTACATTGTAGTGAAGTTATATTTTACTACATACATTTTAAAATATTATATTGAGTACATTTATAGTTCTAAAACATTGAACCGATGAAAATCGATAGATTTTAGAATTTAAATTATACTATCAATGTAAATTCCACAACTGTAATACGTTGAGTAACTGTGCCAAGGTCTGATGACAAACAAATCGGCAATAATCATTACGTTTACGATATACGTTTCCTTTACGCAAACTATTACTTCCTTGACAAGGAAGGAAAACATACTAATATCTAAATCAAAAGAAAATATAAATTTATTTACAAAGAACTGTTATTCAAAAAAATTATAGCGACATATCGCAGTACTTTGGGAACTTCCCTGTTGTCAATCATAAACTGATGTCTGATATGTATTTAAATATAAAAAATGTAATAAAGCTTAATAACTGTAATGTCTTAAATATCAAATTCATTTTTATGTGCTGAAAATTCAGACTATACACATGGAACGATTTCAAACGAAATATTCTATAGAAGATTTTTTTTTATATCATAAGGTTGCAAACGAGCGAGCGGTCACCTGAAATAGCGATAAGATGTTGAAGCGGGATCTACCACTGTTAATGGGTGGACTTTCTAAAATATGAGCGTTGTTGTGAAAATATGTTTTTACTTTCTATTAACTTTAAGATTGCATGGATACCACGTAATGGGAAAACCACCTTCCCATACATTAAATTTTACCGCCGCCACATCCCTATTCTGCTCTTTCACAGTTCCAAATAAAACAATCACAACGTATTAATATACGTTACGTTAAGACTTAATAGTCTTACTTGAAAAACAGTTTAATAAGTTTACCTTTTACTTTTATACAAAAACATGTCGATAATTGCTGCTATTTCCTTTTAAATTCTTAAAGGTGTCATGTGAATTGTTGCGTGTTGATGACTTAAGTTAATTCAGCAAAGGTCGAGCAACGATTATAGTATACCCGCTGACAGTGATTGGCTGGCAAGGGCTGACAGCTCTGATAACTGATACACAGTAAAATCATGATAGTCTAGTAGTTATATATCTGAGGGTTGTGGATTGATTCTCGAATGGTTTATACTATTTATGTTAAAACGGATTATCTAAAGGATCGCATTGACATATTTCAAATGCACATTATAAGATTGTTTTTGCTGCGTTTTTTTAACATAATTTTAGGAAATTAAAAAAAAAATCACTAAGCCACTACAATAGCAAAACGCTTATATTTTACATTATGTCTATACATACAATATCTTTTATATTAAATTCTCGTGACACATTGTTTGTTACCATACCCCTCCGAAACGACCTGAGCGATTTTTATAAAATTTAATACGCATAAGTAGGTCTGAGAATCGGCTACTATTTATTTTTTATTCCCGCACGGATGGAGTCACGGGCGACAGCTAATGTATTTATAAATTAATGTCGCTATAGATCGCAAATGTACATACAAGTCCAAAGCCATAAGAGCCAATATATTCCACTTACGACGTCCATAACAATAATTGGTTTCTTTCACTTATCACTAAATCAAGGCGACCATCAATCACATATAAATGGCTTATTGACATTATACAAATACTTATTCAATGTTATTGACAACTCTTACATTTTAAAACATAAGTGGACTTTGTAAATGTTAAAACGATTGATATTATAGTAATAGTTTGGTTACTAAATAAGAGGATATGCGTAGGAAGGGGGTAGACTCGGATATGATGGCTGATAGAGATGTATGGAGGGGAAGTACATAATGTGCCGATCCTCGATAGGGATAAGGGCAGGTTGATGATGAGTTGGGTTACTAAATGTTATTGCATAAGTCTACTGTCTTTGACAATCCAGCTCTCTCAAATATCTTTCAACAGATTAAAAAATCTGTCACATACTTCATTTATAAAACGCTGCAGAAAAGTACAAAATGTCGGAACAAGCATGTAACAATTAGCATTATTTTGTATTGTATTGAGCGAAACCCGTCAAAAGCGACGACTCGTGGGCAACGGTCCAATGCAATAAGTCCCGGCGTCCGCAATATACAGGCCGAGATTTGCATCACAGATATTTATGTGGGAAAATCGTTGAAGATATTCAACTTTATAGTATGTGTTATATACTGTCATACTCAGAGTCCTTAAGTGGTCAATAAGGGAGTTCTTTAGACTAGATTTAATATGAGAATGTGGCAGTCTGATAGAGTAATTTAACAATCCTAATCTATGAAGAATTAATGGAGAATGAATTTCGTGTTTTAAAGTGAAGATAGGAACAAGAAGAAAAGAAACGCTACATTACTAAGTAAACGGAAGAAATCGTTTACAAATCTACAGTTGTTTATTTTTATATTATTCCAACACTAGGCTGTTTGATAAACAAAATTAATAATATTTATTTTAGCTAGTTCTAAATCTTTGATCTCAAATACAGCAGCTGCCCGCATCGTAATTGATGAGTAGGAAATGTTGATTAACGATAATTTAACATGAGAAACAAGTTAAATAGTTAAAATTATGACATACTTTGGTCTATATAAAAAATATGCGTGTAATAGGGATGTTCCACCCAAGATCGGCCTTTCTCATAAAATCTAATTTTTATATCTAAAAATTAATTTTACTCGTTTCCGAAGAGTTGGAAAAAAAGTAATGTTAATAATTAAAAACAATATCTAAAAAAAATCATGAACATGTTAGACTTAGGCATGCGTGATGGATGCGAACAATTGCTGGTCGTATGGCTTATTATCTATTTTCTAGTTTTACATGTCGGAATACATGCGTCCCAGTCAATGAATAAACACACACCGAATGTTCCAATATAATTTAATCCTTATAACTTCGCTAATAGAGTTTAATATCCCGTACACATAGTACGTGTGACTGCAATCGCTATTTGTAATTTGTTTCAAACGTATTGTGTGTAATTTATACGCATTGTGCCGCTTTTTTGTTTTTATTGTCTTTCGCAGATACGCGAAATATATTATCATTTGCTGTTTGTAAATAATTCACATTGATTTTTAACAGACAAATTGTATTAGAAATATATTCCTGTATTTGCCAGAGTAACTTTAAGAATTTTAATTAATCAATTTTCTTTATTTTACGTTATTTTTAACCATAATACTAAATGATAAACAACTACAATGTTGTTCCTTCGTATATTGTATAGATATAAATAGGTTATTTACCTAGATCTAGAACTATTAACGCGATTACAAAAGGAAGAAGTCGATGCAGTTCTAGCAACTTTGTAACCTGCGTACATTTGTTCTAGCTCCCGTGTTAAAGAGGGGTGGGTCACTACTGGGTAAATATAACAAATAAGATTATCATACCGTGAGATGTGAGGCGAGAGTTGATGCGTGCGGTGATGTTTCGGGCCACTTCGGTGGCATCATGTGACCGCTGCTGGTAAACTCGCAGTCGCTCGAAGAGGCACTCCGCCGAGCTGTCGTCCGCCATGCGGTACACTGTAAGATAACGCTCAGTGCAATCAATACACGCCACAAAATGCCCTGGCTTAGCCCGACTTAAAGTGACCCAGATTACGAAGATAAGACATGTTTCTCCAAGTTATTTCAACTTGAAAACAAATCAACATGAATAAAAAAAGATAATCTAACTTTATAAAGGGTAGTTAAAGAACTCGCTTCTGTAGTTTTTTGAACTACCCCACCCTCTCTTTAGACCTTTACAAAGTAATTTGAGTCACTTGATTATTTGTGATAATTGTAAGTAAAGTAATATAAATACGTATATTTGAATGTATCGGAATTAGTATTCTGCTGTAAATATTTTATGTATTATATAAATGTTGTTTTGTCGCAAGCCGCTTCGTAAATAAATCTATTGTTTCTATAGTATCAAGTAATTTACGTGCGGATTGCGGCAATTAGTAACCAAGTGCACAGAATAGTTTTTATCTTTGTTTTTTTTCGTATTAAATACTATTTTTAATACGATTTAAAACACTTTTTTTATTAACATTTAACCATTCTTAGCACATTGTTTCCATTGTTAAGTATAATTTAAATTTTGGATAATAAGTTTGACAAAGTATCGATTACTTTTTGTCAAATTTACAGTTAGTGATAGAGGTTCTATAAAAAAATTATTATATCAATGTAATTCTACTTACTCACTCTACAAAAGTCAAGATTTAATTATTTCGTAATAACATATTATACAGGAAAATCGTGTCGTATATTTACTCAATTAAAATAAAGACGATTACAGTGTTAATGAAAAATGAGAGACGTATAAAATCTATTAAAAACCAGTGCAGTGTTAACGAGCAACGTATTTTTTATCTCTTTGCAATATGTCCACGCCGGGCAGTAGACTACTTTTAATTAAATTGACATTGATTCGTTTTAATTTTTTTTTGTTTTAAAACGAAATTTTAAGTAGTTACAAGCATATGATTGAAACATAATATCATATTTAGGTGCATTTCTATAAATGTAATAATAATAAAGTGACATAATAAAGGAATATAAACTAAGGATGGAGTAATTTAAACTACAATATGTGTAAAGACTACAAAAAAGTTATGATTTAATACAATTAGGTAGTACAGATTTAGTTTTATGAATGTAGGTTAAAACATAATAGAATTTGGATGGATAACACGTTGAATGAAAGACGGCGGGTTGCTACAAATTACGACGTGGGACGTACGTGCGTGTGATGCTTAGTGTGGTCCTTTGCTGGTGTTTGAATGTGAAGCGGTTGCTTTGTAAATAAACAGTGTGTGGTGTTCGGTGCGCGACTGCAGTGACTGGCGAGCTCAGCGCCCCGCGGCGGTCGCCGCCCGACTAAAACTGAAGGGGAAAATCGGTACGCGACGCCTCACTCGTGCCAAATAATCGCTTTTCACGCGCGTAAACAAATATATGCAGCGATGCTCTATTACTAAAGACTATTGTTGCTTAACTGCATTATATCGACTAAATATCTCGAAAAAATTCGTATGGATTAAAATGTTCATTAATGGTACGAATTAGGTTAAACAAAAAAAAAGAAAAAGATGTAATAAGCCTTTTAAATAAGTTTAAATAAGTAAATTTAGCCAAAAGAGTAAAAATTATATTTACTTTTGTAACAATTCCATCCTAAGTGTATTAAGTGGATGGACTCGACTAAAAATCGATGTAATCTTTCGTAGAGCCATCAACAAACTTTTTCAACCTTTACGCGTCTACTGTTGACTCATTCGTTGTTTTCATCGGTTCCATTTAGAATAGGGACGATTTTGATATTTAAAGTTATTAATAAAATTGCAGACTTATTGTCAGTCCTTACCACGAGGACTTCTGTAATTACCAAACAAAACATTTTGAATAGTGTTTTATTACGTTTGTTTACATTTTAAATAATTGTTATTTACAGTGGCTTGTTATGTATTTATGTGTATTTCAAACCTACCGAAAGTTGTAAAACCCATAAAAATAAAGAACATCTTAATTTATTTGTGTTTTGATGTTATACATTACAGTGTTATGACGAGAAATTCTTCGAAAATCAAGCGGACAAAAGGCTTTGTTCAGTTTTGTAAACAAATCGAAACAGGTTTAAATTGTAAATAAAATTGATATTTAAATAAACAAAAGGATTAAAAGATGGATACCAGAACAATATTTACATATTTATCGGCCATATGTTACAATTGTGATATAAATATATGTATTACTTACTTCTTCTTTTGGATTTCTTGGCTGCGTAATTGCTTACAATTGTATCGGTTTCTGTATCCACTTCCTGCAACAGTATATCAATGTTATATTACGCAAGTTTTAGTAATTACAATATCCCACACAAAATAAACCCAATAAATAAAATGTTCACTAACTCCGTGAATATCAAAATAATGACAGAGTTTTTAAAATCATTCAATTTAAATTCATCGTACCTCACAATTTCTACAAAATTGTAACGTTTTCTTTAGCAAAAAAAACCGCATGCTACAAGTGAAGTTGTTTACAATATTCAAAGCTTCTTGGAATATACTTTACAACAAAATAGACTTAAAAGCTAGATTATTTAACCTTAGCAGCTGATACTTGTACGTACGAATAACTTTCGATGGTCAAGTGTACGTTATCTATGCCACTGTATAAGTAACAAACAACAGTTTTTGTTTGTAAGTAATTTTTAACGCCTTAAGATTGCAATATTTTTGTAACTGTCCTTTTTAAGCATAGAATTAAGATGTTGGGAATAGAGTTAAGATGATAAAGTCGTGTAAAGGATTTTCTAGAAATGACGTATGCAAGGTGAGTGTATAGTTCTAAGTATATTAAGTCAAAGCGAACCTGGCATTTTTCACTCATGACACTTATGTTTATTCTATTGTAGAAAATCGTTTAATAAACAAATGTATATCATTGCCGACAACAACTATCTTTTAATTTAACTACTATATAACCTTTAAATTAAATGTCAGATCGAAAAATTGACATTTGAAATGTGTCACAAATAATCCAGATGGCCTGTATTTATGTGTCGTAACTCGGCTAACGTAATAACCTGCACAGAAGTTATGGCTACAAAATTGACTACATTCGCATTTTATTCGGTTGTAAATCATTTTTATATTAGGTCTGTTTATCGATGATTAATATAATATGAACTTCAACTACAAAATACAGATTACTATTTCTTATAATTAATAGTTTAGCTGTCCCAAATAGTCGTGCAATGCTATGAAC
>NW_013532703.1:13299434-13491621 GCF_000836235.2 Papilio xuthus | reverse complement strand
TCTAGTCAGACAAGTTTCGTGAACAATTACGACTTACAGCCACCGCCAATAACTATTAAGGAAACCAATAAGGCAGTTGATCCATTACGAGCGCATTTAGTACATCAAAACTATATTACATAACTCTAATAATGTTTAATTTTCCTTTAATAATGTTTTTGTCCTTGTTAAAGTTCATTCGCTTGTCCAAAATATAAAGTATACCAGATAATTAACATAAGTTTAATTTATTTCAGACTTATTTACAAAAAAATCCGTATTAGAATATGCATGTCTGCGAGTCCTGATAGTTCCGTCTCCGTTTTAATAACGAAGTGTAGTATTATTAAATCAGATGAATCATTTTTATCATCGACATTTGTACATTAAGAATGTATTAAACAGATGTTTATAAATGTCTGTACAGATCAATAATATTGACAGTTAATACACAATAGTCTAACTGTGAAATTCCACTGCTACAATATTTGTATTATAACATATTCTTCTCTCTATTCTTTTCAAAGATAATGAGAGAGATAATAATATGTTTTATATAGTAAATCGACAGTAGAAACCCACACTTATCTACACAAACTACAACACTAGATAGAGGCAACATTAAATATTCTGTCTGTAATTTTACTTCTTGTGGACGTACTTGATAATGTACAAGAAAAAATCATTGCTCGTTCTTAGCATTGTTTGTCAATGGACAATCGCGAGCACGAATTCAATCTTCAAATTCGGTCCTAATGCGGTGAGTAATATTAAACATATTAGCAAAGTTATATGATAGACAATGAATTTCTGACATCAAAATCTCTGTATAAATATTATCATCCTTGTCTATTATCTTTGACAAAACAGAGATAACAATATTTTGTAAACGGAGATTTCGGTCTCAGAAACTCATGGAGAGTCAATTGTTTTATTTCGACCTTTTAATTATTAGCATTTACGTAAACTAAGAAACTACTCTTTCACAAATATTTGGTCCGCTTACTTACATATCACCTTGTGAGCCTAGTTAAACAAAATAACAATGCAGTAATAAAAAATAATAATTTCATAAAACGAAAAATTTTGTAACAAAAGAATTGCGTTTGAATTTAGCAATAAAATGATTTATTTTTTCAGTCATCTGAAGAAGTTCGCAGAAAAGATCATAGAAATACTTTACTGGATTTCTTAGATCCAAGAGGGATTCTCAACTCTCCAGGCGATGCGAAGCTGAGATCTAAGAGACGAGATATATGTAATAACTAAGTACCAGTATACTTAAAAGAAATGCTTGTGATTTCTCGATTGCTAGAGGGGGGATGTGATTCGGTTTGTATGTATGTGATTGCTTTATATTGTAATATGTTTCAGCGTATTTCACCCCCATATCTTCCGTGAAACATACTGATGCACTTCGCTTGCTGTTCAAGACGTTTCTCAACGTGTTCCTGGCAGCGTTAAGACAAGGGAAACCCCCACTGGGTCCGCCGTTTCCGAAAACCATAGTTACCAATATTAAAGATATGTTATTAAATTAAACAAATATTAACAAAAATATATTTTATTAAGTTGATTAATTAAGGTCCCCGTGTGCTCTCGCCAGTAAATGTTAAATTAT
This sequence comes from Papilio xuthus, assembly GCF_000836235.2. Classification (NCBI taxonomy): domain Eukaryota; kingdom Metazoa; phylum Arthropoda; class Insecta; order Lepidoptera; family Papilionidae; genus Papilio; species Papilio xuthus. The sequence continues at coordinate 13,490,021 of NW_013532703.1, read as the reverse complement.
AGCTAAATAAACACTTACCCAAAAGAAAGACTCCCGCCGGGTCTGAGTCTACGTGACGTCACCGGTTAATTATAGATGAGTCTTATCCATAGTTAATTTGTTTATAAATAAATGTAAATATCGTAAGTTGGGAAAAAAGTGGTATTCTTCCAATCGACTCGTGTTTCTCGTTTTATTATGACCAAATGATTTTGTTTGTTGATTGTAAAAACATGCACCAAGAAGATATGTTTGACAAAGAATAGATAATTTCGTTTCAGTGCGATAGGTGTCGCTATAATTATTCACGCTACAATATCTACTTCTAACATCCCTCTTTTCTACAAAAGGAAAAAATTAAACACCCTTTAGTATATTTTAAACCGTACAAACAAGAATAATCTGGCATATTGACTTATTTTTATTAAAAACAAAAATGTTCAACTTAAACAATCGAGACCCGTCGTTTATTTGCTGTTAAAATTATTTAAACAAATAATAATCACAAATATTACGTTATTATAATGCCTGTATGTAACAGTAATAAGTGAAACAAAGCATATATAAGCATTATATACATATGTCTTTTGTTTTCTAAGAGAATGAGTCCATGGAAACTTACTTTGCTTACCTAAACTTACTGTTTTAAAACAGATCAACTGATAAGGAATTTACTGACACATACCGATAGATTAGGACATCTGTTTGTGCTGCGATTTTTTAAAATACTAAGCGTTAGTTATGCAATGAATGTAAGAAATAAACTGCTTTATTGAATACAAATTCGTGAGACGCATCTAGTTCCTTTCTTTCTTGGATTGTGGGCGGGGTGACATAGAGTATATAAGTGAAGCGAAAGAATTATATTAAGTACTGAGATCTCGTTACTGAGGCGCCACCGTCATGAAGGTACGCGTACGAAAACTTTAATATGGATCCTTTAAATTGTGAAGTGTTATTTTATAAAAAAAAATTAACTGTGTAGTGCATATCTATACCTTCCTTTGTTCGTGATCTATGTGTAATTAAGGATGTTTTTAAAATCAAAAATAAATGTAAATCATAAACGTATTACAAAATCATATTAGAATGTATAATAATGTCATTATATAAATATTAGTAAATTATAGAAGAATACAAAAAAAGAATTGCCTGGACATAATGTAACTTAATTGTTACATATTTATGATTTTTTAAGTTACAATGTAAAAACAAAAATAAAGCAAAATGCATAATTATTTTTTAATGAATCGTAATATTCGATTGTTGTATTGCATTCTTTGAATTTTTACCCCATTCTAGTATAATTGCGTAGTAGTTTAATATAACGCCATTAGGCAAATGTAGTAGACTTGGGATTTTTTTAAATTCCGTGTTATAGTAAATTATTTATATTGTTTTGTTAAATTATACTTGTGTTCAGGCGTTAGTGGTACTAATATTGTGCGTGGCGGCGAGGCGTGCTGCGGGAGGCGCGGTGTCGTGGCCGGGCGCGGCGGTGGCGCTAACCGCTCCGCTGTTGAACACCGTCGTGCAGCCACAGACTAAAGGCTTCGCTTACTCTACTACACAGTATATTAATGCAGTAAGTTTACTATGATAACAGCGTAATTTTATAAATGATTATATGTTTTACAACAACAAGGATTTCAATATTTGCTAATATATGCGTCAACTTTATCCTGCCAATCATTGATATACAATTTTCGTTCTTTGCAGTTGCCAGCATCATATACCTACGGAGTACGACCACAATTCCCGTATCAAGTTCCGGTAACGGCGTACGCACCTTTGCCAGGATTCCCTGCGTACTATCCGGTAGGGACTGCTTCGTACATACCACAGAGTAGTCTGATTTATCCCCAGATACCACCTATCGCAGCAGGACAACCACAAAGACCAGTTTCTGGCGCCCCAACAGCTCCTATAGCACCAATTGCACCTCCTGCGCCTATTGCTCCGATTATACCACAACAGCCAAGTATACCACAACAGCCAAGTGCACCACAACAGCCAAGTCTTCCACAACAGCCAAGTGTTCCACAACAGCCGATCAACCCCCCATCTCCTCCAGAACAAGCGGCCGGTGATGCGGATACGACAGTTGTAGAGTCAGCGGAATTCATCAATCAGCAACAGGACCAAAGAACATCTAGCCTCGATGGTCAACCACAGTCAACGCCTGCAAACAATATTCCTGATCAACAACCCCAATACCAAGTTCCGTCGTACGTGCAAAATCCACAAATTTCTCAGTTCGCATCCTTCCCTCAGATTCCCCAGTTGCCCCAAAGTTTCCCGCAATTCCCACAATTACCGCAGTTCCCGCAACTTCCCTCATCACCCCAGTTCCCGGGCGCGCAAGAAGGTATATCATTTCCACCGCTTTCACAACAACCAGGTTCCACCCAAGATGACTCATCCTCACAACAACCTCCACAGCAATCTGCTCAACCGCAACCCCCTTCCTCATTAGGGGATTCATCATCTCCACAGTCCCCACAACTGCCTTCTTTTCCACAGTTCCCCTCTCAGGGTAACTTACCACAATTACCGCAGCTTCCGTCTCTTCCCCAATTTCCTCCTTCACAAGGTTGGACACCACAATTTCCACAATTGCCAACACTTCCACAGTTCCCTCCTTCCCAAGGCGGATCGCCACAATTTCCGCAATTACCCAATCTTCCTCAATTCCCCCCAAGCCAAGGAGGTTCATTCCTTCCCGGTATTCCGTCAGCTGATAACTCCAACAAAGGTTTAAATGACGAAGACACTATTTCTGTTGAATCCGCCAAATAAATTTGAACATCCAACATTATACGTTTTTGGTAGTGTTCATAAATAATATTATTTAATGAATTGCAAAAATTTCGTTGAAAAAAAAAATTTACTGCATTTTGCAAAAAGATTGAGGATTTTATTGCCAAGTGGAAAGATGAAAAGACTTGATATATCATAATAAAAATAGAAATCACTATTTAAACATAGGTCGTCTCTGTAGTGCATAAGTTAATATTGTACCACTGTGCCAGAAATATTAAAATATTAATTTAAATTGGGAAATCTTTATTTTACCTTAAACACTTTACTTTACGTACATTTATACCTAGTGTCTTTATATAATGCCATACACCAAGTCAAAGAATTTTATTTGCTGTTATAGTAATGCTGTCAATCCCGCTTATTGCTTTTTTGTTTACTATTAATTTAAATCAGACCAATAGACTTAAATGCTCTATTGTTACAATTTGGATTCAATAGATGGATAGAAAAAAATAGATGTCATTAAAACAAGGATATTAAGACGGATCTATTTTTCCGAAGAGAAAAATGTTTTTTTTGTATACTATGATATTCGTCGCCATAATTCGTAAGTGCTCGAGGCCAGGTAGTTTGTCGATGGCTGCTAAGATCAACCCTAATGGGTATTTGGAAAGTATTTGTGCAAAACCACAAAACTAGATATTTTGTCGGAAACATTGCGATGGATCCAATCTATAAAATGAAAATAAATAAAATTGTTTGCAGGTACAATATTCGAAAAAAAATATATATCTATTTGTATAACACACGGACCTGACGAAAATTAAAAAATAATTTACGACCGTATAAAACTCGAATATGGCCAATTTTCGAGTTATAACATCCGTACAGGATATTACGAGAGCCAAGTCAGGACACATAAATAAGGACCGGACCATCTTCATTATTGGTGACACATTTCAAATGTCAATTTTTCTATATGACATTTAATTTAAAGGTTATAGATATAACAACAACAACATTACTCACGCCCGTAACCCAGAGGGGTAGACAGAGACCATGGACCGACATTTCGCGTGGTCCATCTCTTCAAAACCGCAACGGTTCAACACATCTTATTGAAATTTGACACCGATGAACATGGAATCAACGGTCACGCTGAAGAAAGACTCCCGGCAACGGGTCTGCAACGATCCGATGCCGACAACGTATACGTCAGTTAGCCATTGTTATATATAGTTATAAAGAAACTACCTAACGCCCGCGACTCCGTCCGCACGGATTAAAAAAAAACTTAATAAGTAGCCTATGTGTTCTCGCAGACTATGTTCCCCATCTTTACCAAATTTTATCAGGATCCGTTGAGATAGCTTATTACAAACATCCTTCCATCCATCCATTCGCATTTATAACTTTACTTACTAATAAGTAAGGTTAAGATGTTATTATCATACTCGTAAGTTGTAAAATATAAAATGATATTCTTCCAAGCAACCAGTGTTTCCAGTTTAATTATATCGGCGGCTCTATATTTGAGCCCCGGGAATAGACGTGATTGTGGATGGTATTTGCCGATCAGAGTTGGTATTATGGCCCGCGTCAAAGGGTTTGCGCGGCATTCCTGGGTACTCATCCACATTTACGGCCTCAGTCGTCATGGGTCGTACCAGTCTATTGAATTTTATTTAATTTAAGCTTATTCCTACATCAGCTTCCACGTCCAGTTAGCAGTGGGTTGCATGAACTAATGAGAACATCTCGCGAATTCAAGAAGAATAATGAAAGAAGTCTGCATACATTGGCGTCCAGCCACCCTGCGATTATATAAGGCATTATTTAGAGACAACGACACATTTTGCTCGTCAGGAATTGTAGTGCACGGACGTCTTTTGTGATGAGTAATATTGGTCGTTATTAAGGTCACGTAAGCCATTTTTATTTTGCAATATTATTTAATTATTAAAATTTGCAATACCAGTTGTGTTTAGTAATAATTTTAGTGTATTGCACTCATAATTTATTTAAAATTGCACTTCCGATGCTAAAAGCAGAAGAGTCAGATAAAGGAGTTCCTTTCTCTGAAGTTTCTAGCTACTGTGCAATTGGGATGCAATACTACAAGTATACGGGCTATGTGCACATGAGTAGCTGCACTAAGCATAGGAAGCTTTGTCTCTGTATCTTTTACAGCTAATGAGCTGTACACCCACAAATATGTTATAGTAGGAGAGACGAAGCGGGGATTTTGGGATTTACTCGAGCGTAGCAGTTAAACATATAAGGGGAATCCTGTATATTGAGCTGCGTTTTAGGGCTGCCGATCAGAATACTACGTAAAAATGCTTGTTATGAATAGTCCAGTTTGTAAGATTGACATTGTCAAGATGAAGTTTTTTTTCTTGCAACATTGTAACTCTCATATTTACTTATGTACAGTAATAAGATAATCGAAATGTAGACTGTTCTATAAAAATGAACTCACAATTCCCTACAAGCGATTTTTTTACATAGTATCCTGATCGGGCGCCTTAAACACGCGGACATTTATGGAGCGTTTCTTGTGCGGTAAAGTACTTGACTGGATGCAAGATTAACTGATACGCTCGAGTAAATTCGAAAATCCCCGTTTCACCTATTAAAATTGGACTAAAAGTTTTGCTTCTAATTATGCTTACTAAACTGTGACAATGAGAAGCATGAGAACGCCTGAGACATGTGCTGCATTTTTTGAGGGTAAGTGAAGTGAAAATTATACGCATTCCTGTGGTACGTATACGTAGGCACTCTCTATGTATCATATTCTTCACTTGTTTGTTGTATACTCTGTATATTGAGATGGTCAAAAGGCGGTCGTATTATATTCATCGTGTATAATTAGAATTATAATTAGCCAAAATACATTTTATTCTTTTAAGATTGATGTATACGCGTGTTACATGAGAGATTACAATGAAAAAAAAATAATGAATTGATTGACTGGAGACAGATTGACAGGTATGTGAGGTTAAGTTGCTTTTAATTAACTTTTCTGAATTATTAGTTACTGCGCCCGCGACTTTGACCACGTGAAGTATAGTTTTTCTGGTAGAATTTTAATTATAAACATATTCCCATTCAAACTTTACGTGTCATATTTATATCAAGTTAAGAGCATAAAAATTACGTACTTAACTACCATACAACTTTACAACTCCTACAACCTTAGCATTAAAATGTATCAGCCTATATCCTCAGGCAGGAAGGCTCTAGACTGTGTACCAAAATTCATTAAAATCGGTTAAGCAGTTTTGGCGTATCAGCGGGACAGACAGCCAGAAAGAGTTACTTTCGCAATTATAATATTATAATTATATAGTAAAGATTGGTACTTTATTTCTAGATCAGACTAATGATGATGTGGAGGCTATACACACTACGCTCGCTTTTACGGCTAGTGTGTCTATTCCCTTGACTGATGACGACAAAGATATTGACTTACCTCCATCTCCGGTGGCGGGTCCTAGCGGTATCCAAAGGATTTGCGTCGAGGATGACTCAATCTCCGGACAAACCGTGCAAGATGTCTCCGTACCACGTCGTCAGCCACCCAGCGATCGACTACATAATAGAGCGTTCCCACTGAACCTGGGACGATGCGTGAAACTTAAGGTTATCGCGTACTTGTTAAATACCACCGCGGTGTATATCACTAATAACTAATCACTGTCGTCAATTGAGCGGCATAAAAATATACATTTGTTAGCAAACTGATAGTTATTCTAGCTTGCACATGTTGACGCAGCACAGTTGCCTTTTCTATCGTCGAAGCAATTGATGCGAGGTGGCAGCGGCGACAATGCTAAATAGGACTTGTCATGAGTGCGCCGTTACAATAACAAATTTTAACCGTATATTAAACAGATCTGTAAATGGATAGGTCTTTGCGTGAAATTACACAATCACAGCTGCTGCTTCGTACTCACTTAAAGCGTCTGTTGATGTTAGTGACAGTTAATTTTATATTTATTATTAGTAACTTTTCACCATCGCTATAAATCTGTCCATTTATTAGGTTTAGTGGTTTATTCACTTCTAACGTTACACTTAATGCTTTTGTAATACAAAGGAACGAATTTTAGCCCCTTTTTGTCGTACTTAATCCTTTACGATTAAGGCTCTGCGCATCGGGCCACCGGTGGCCGGCGACAAGAAGTTCACACGATTTTTCACACATTTTGTTAGAACGGTGTAAATCAGTAGCCCGTCTGTGTCGAGCCTAAATGTAATAAGTTAGTTAGAATGCCTTATAATTGGACTGCATATGATATGAGTGGATTCAAATATATCCTTTTAAAGTCATACTAATTGAGGATTATCTTGTTGCATTCAAATCATCTTTTTATAGCTTCAGTCGAATAGTGAAATGAAAGATAGCGAATAACTTACTTTTCTTTGCTCTTTACTTAAATATGAACTTTTGTGCAGGTGTTGGTGGTACTGCTGTGCTGCGCGGCGGCAGCGGGGCGCGCTGCAGCAGGCGCTGTGGCGTGGCCGGCTGCCGTGGAAACGCTCAATGCTCCTCAGCTCAACAACATCGCCCAGTCACAGACTAAGAGCTTCACCTACTCTACTGAACAACATATTAACGAGGTGAGTAAAAGTTTACCATGGTTACTGCGTTACTTTATAAATTATCAAGTATTTGAAAACTATTAAAAACATAATTTTCGTTCCTTGCAGGTACCGTCATCACATAGGTATCCAATACAATCACAACTACCGAATCAAGATCCGGTAAGGGCGTATGCTCCTTTGCCGGGATTTGGGGCGTACTACCTTGTAGGGACAACTTCATACATTCCACAGACTAGGCTGATTTACAACCACATGGAACAACCACAAATACCAGAGTCTGGCACTCCAACAGCTTCAATTGCGTCAAGTGTACCTCGACAGCCCAGTGCTCCACAACAGCCGTACAATCCACTTTTTCAACCTTCTTTACCAGAACAAACGACAGTTGGTGTTGATGCAAAAGTAATCAAGTCAGCTGAATACACCAATCATCAACAGCTCCTACGTACATCTAGCCCCGATGGTCAACCACAATCACTACCTTCAAACAATTACTTGCGACGTTCACAATTTTTTCAATTCGCATTTCCTCAAATCCCCCAGTTGCACCAAGGTTTCCCGCAACTACCACTGTTTCCGCAACTTTCATCATTGACTTAGTTCCCTGGCGCGCATATACGTATATATTCCTACCGTTCTGACAACAACCGCAAAACTAACTAGCAGCTCAAAATGCTATTGAAGAAATTTTAAGTAACAAAAACGAATTACTAGAAACTATTATTTTATTGCCCGACTCACAGGAGTGTAATAAATATCGCAAGTATGTTTGTATAGAAGGTAAAAGATTTTTATTTCGTGTCATTGGAATGCTGTCAATCGGGCTTATTGTTTTGTCTTCAACAATTTATCTTATATATAAAATTCTCGTGTCAGAATTTTCGCTTCCATACTCCTCCGAAACGGCTAGACCGATTCTCATGAAATTTTGTGAGCATATTGAGTAGGTCTGAGAATCGGCTAACATCTATTTTTAATCCCGCGCGGACGGAGTCGCGGGCGACATCTAGTAAAATATATTATACATATATATGATTTGAACATTTTTTGTCACAATTTAGATTTAACAGAAACTAAAGTCAATAAAACAAGGATATTAACACGGATGTATTTATTTTTTTCACCACATTCCTTTTGGGTTACGTTGTGACCACCACTTGCTTAAGTTATCTGCAGACGTATTCTTGCCGTTTAGGCCTAGTGTGAAGAAAAAGCGAGAGGGAAACCAATTTGTATCCAGTTGGACTGATATATTGAAGCTGCCGACACCGTCGATGATCGGCGTTGATTTATGGTTTGGTATCAGGAGACGGGCACAAGTTATGGTGCACTGTATACCCGCAGAAATCTGAAACCACAGACGACCATTTAACCTTTAACTGCCTATTTTAAAGTCGATTGACTCTATCGTCCCTTATAGTACGCCAGTTTTATGTTCAAATCTGACTAAATTTAGTTAACTAGTTACTATAATATTAGCCTATGCTACGATGAAATAATTAAAGTCGTAATGGTCTGATTTTATTAAACTTTATGAATCAGGGAACATGATGTATGAATACTGACCCTTATATATACAGTGACTTTGGCTTCTGGACCAGCTTTTACGGAAAACCTCTCAAGGTAGAAGAATGCAGTTCTCCTTTGGCGCTTGGGCCTCATGTAACAATAATTTCCAGACACGAACATGCGCCCTCTCCATCCGAACTTCTGTGTATTCGTCTGTCTTAAAAACCCTGGGCGTATTCCTATACCTAAGAAAACATAATATAACAGTAACATCTTACCTGTAACAGTCACCTAAAAATAATTTGTAGCTTTTCTAGATTTTATATAAAAAGCGTAATGCGATGAGTTGGCGTTTCTATTATACGTTCATAGCGATAACATGTTGACGAATAATATTTTATGTTTTAGTTTGAGATCTTACAATCTAACCGTACACACTTTTATGATATGTTTACTAAACAAAAAAAATCTTGATTGGAAAAGGAACATAGATAGATGGACATACTTGAACCTCCTTCGGTAAGCATTAACTTCCCAGGAAAAGCGCGCGGAACAACACTAGCTGAGATAACATTCATAATCCAGGTGACGTAAGGGAAGACGTCGATGAATAGAGGCGGGTCATCATTTAGACGACTTCTCATGGTGTGGATCCTACATGGTTGACTGCCCGCTGACAGCCCTATCAGTTGAAAGATCCCGTCAACATCTTGGCTAATAATAGGGGCACCGGGCCTAATACCACACCCTGTAGTACAAAGTTCGTGAGAGACACCTTCTCCTAGCTGTAAATAAGATTTATTTTTCTTAATATTCATTTTTTACTTTAATTGAAGCAGATTCTTTGTTAGCTTGTTTTTTTGCTTGCTGTATCTGAGAGGAGATTTATAAACTAATTAAAAACTTTTTGGTTTATATGGTTTTTGTTATTATGCAGTTTTTTAAACTTACGGTACTTCTACGGTGCCTGATGCAATCTTTATGAGGGAACACCTTTAAAGTCTTTTTGGCCATTCGTTCTCCGTCTAAATCGATTGGGACGGCTAAAATAAATTCAATAATTAAAAACACAAATTCATATTATAGCGATAACTACGAGTATGTCGGAGATGTCATCTGTTGTTTTAATAGTGTGTAGTGTATTATGAAGACTAATCTCTATTAATTTCTAAAAGGTCAGTGTCTATGAACAATGGCATCTTACGGTTTAGATAGTCGATCAGAAAAACAGCTCTGTTTCTTCGTTTAACTCTTCGTTCCACTAATGTTGGCAAGCAAATCGGAAGGACGTAAACTGGAATACGTATGGTAGTATTAGTATAGGTACTTAATAACAACAAACAATTAAAAAGAGTCATATCTCTGCTTACAAGATTTTATTGGACGTACTAACTTGACAACGGCTAAGCTGTTGGCGATACCGAATCTGAAACATTTTTAAAAGTTTAAGTAGCAATTGTGTATTTACTTACTAGCCCGAAATTTATAATGAACGTTCGGACGTCGAACGGAACACTTAACGTAATTATTGAAAAATGTAAAAGTACCTAGTATACTCTGGATGTGCTATTACTTCTTGATGAGGCATTACGAAGTATGCGCGTGAACATTTCTGGTTCATCTTGAGCTGCTCGCGTGTCAGGCCGCATTCCTCTTCGTCACGCTCGTAATCACCGAATATCACGTGACCCCTATAATTTAAGTATTATTTCATATTTTAATAACATTTAGTTACATTATTAACTTTAAGTATCCTTTACATTTCTCAAAGTAAAAAGTAAGTTAAAGATTGGAGTTGCATTATATAAGAGCTGAACTATATCACTACGGATATTCAATATTAAATGTTCTAAGTATATTTTTCTGGCCTGAATAAACTTAACGTTACGAAGATAGACATAGCGTTAGATAGATTTTATGTTAATAAAATAATAAATTTGAGAAAATCTTACAGTTTATAATTCTTGGGCAGCTTGAGAAGGTCCTTTGCAGTGCCGAGTACGAACTGTTTGTGTACGAGCACCACTCGCGGCGCCACCGATTGGTGTGGCAGTGATGTCGTCACTGTCGTAAATAATAAAGAAAACTTACGACTCCTATACAATTACAATAAGGTTTGATAAAATTCAACCAACATTGATATAGCTATAGAGTGCGATCATTCTTATGAATCTTCCTCGTTCCTTTATTCCACAACAAAAGACAACACTTTTATTTGTTGCCTTTGGTGGTAATTAATTCCCGCAATACTATCCGAGTTAATTAAAAAAAACACAATAAGAAGCGTATCTTCGGGCTATGTTCTACATCTACGTCAAACAGTGAGATCTACGCAGCCATCCCGGACATACCTTCTTACAATTATCCAAACATTCGCATTTAGAATATAAGCAAGAAAATAAGATTATGTTTATTTACCATGTATGTAGTAAACAGCGGCCAGCCATGTGAAGGTGTGCGGTTCCAAGACGCCGTCGGCAGGTTTCAAATCGAAGTTATCATGACATGTAGCGAAATCTCGTAGCTTACATACTACTACTTTTATGCAGACTGAAATTTCAATTGAAAATATTCAACACTAACATTGATACAATAGTGACATAACAGTGTGCAAGAATTACAGTGAATTGGCTTTTATTGGCTACCTGAATTCAAGTAGCAATCACTTACCTGCTTTTTATCAGAAACTTATTATGTAAAACCATACTTTTGCTATTTTTAATTTAAAGTAAATAAAAAACCTTAAGCTCTTTTTTTATATCATAAGGTGGCAAACGAGCGAGCGGCCACGTGAAATCGCTGAAATAGCGAAGTGACCGTTGCCCATAGACATACGCAATTGCATATGCGTTGCCTACCTTTAATCGACGGAGGCGAGGATGCACAGAAAGAAAATATATTCCCTTCCCATGCATCCTCTCATCCGGAAAGTCCACTTCCACTTCCCATCCTTTCCTTATAAGAAAAAGGATGGGAAGGGAAAGAGGACTAATTTGTGTTCTAATGATGTGCTTATTAATGTTGTGTTTTAAGTATATTCTAATTTACTTACATGTAATTAATATTGATTTGTAAACGTCCATTACACGCACTGTCTCAGCCCAACTATTCTATCTCAACATGTTTGTAAACTGCCTTTTCCTGCGGATGATTATAAAAAATGCCACGAAAAGGATGTAAGCATTATTCTTGAATAAATAATTTTGTCCAAATTAGTAAACATAATTGCACACAAGTATTGTGCAGAAGATGTGAACCAGTCATATTTGAGAAATTAGTTATCTTTTTATTTATTTTTTTAGATGGTTTTTGATTTTTAGTATATAGTCGTTTATAATGTAAACTTATAGACAAACGAAGAGATAGAAGCGAGCATAGTTTCCTTAAAGGCTGGCAACGTATCTGCAGTTCCTCTGGTGTTGCAGGTGTCCATGGGTGTCGTTGATCACCTAGGTGTTCCCGCCGCTCGTTTGCTCCCTTCTCGTATAAAAAACAGATTCATTTGAAACTTGAAGAATTGAAAAAAGAATTTGAAATATACCCGATGTAAATGTCCAATACAGCTCGCCTAAATGTTGTCAAATTACATTCAACACTCTTTAGGCTGCTAATTTGCATTTGGAATATATTAGAAATACGAAAGTCTAGATGAATGACTGGGTGAATGGATAGATGGATACATAAATTGATGTTTGTTAGAAAGTATCTCTATAAAGACTAGAGGGATCTCGCTGAAATTTGGCATAGATGCAGAATATTGTCTGGAAGAACACATATAATGTTTTTTTTTATTTAGCACGGACGGAATCGCTGGCGATTGTTAGTTAATGTATACATTAACGAAGAGTGGTCCATGATTCGAACCTTGCGGTACCCCAGAAGATGCTACAATATACGACTTAGACGAAGATATAACTGTGAAGCGAGACGTTAACTCCAAAACTATTTAGCAAATAATATTTCTTGTTTCTGTTTGCGTCAATGATGCTTACAAGTTTATTTGCCGTCGAGAATTCATAAACATTTTGTGAGTAGAGATGTTTTATAAAGGAGTTGCATCAGAATAATGTCGCCACAAACGTTATTCATTTGTTACTCAAACGTTACTATAATGAGATTTCGCTGGATTATTCTTTTTTGCACAATAATTGGTAAGTTAATATGTCTTTTGTTTCTCCTTAGAGTTATGTGTTTCTTAGAATTTGGCGAGCCTTTGTAAATTCTTACAATCTTAGAAAAATCTACATATTCCAAGATTTCTATTTGAATTCCTAAAGTAACCCCAAATGAAGTAGAATTTCTTTTTAGAATTAATGTCTAACGAAAGATCAAATAATCCTGTTTATTGTCAGAATTTAAGTATTGGTTAAATAAACTAACAAAGAATCTAATGAATAGTCTTAAATCTATGATATAAAATAGAATATTAAAAAACGAATAATTTACTAAAATATATTATTAAAAGGAGTCCCTTTAGGCAAGGTCCCGAAGATACTGGCAGCGTTCCCCCTTTGGACAGCTAAACTAATTCTTGGTTAAATTGCTCTTTGAATTGATATATATTTCACTTATGTAGTTGGCATCGTGTGGTGTTGGGATGTACTCGCAGATATGGGCTCCAGACGTTTAGGAAAGGATGGATACGGTTTGTTCCAATTTATTATACAGATACAATTGTGTAGCAACGATGTTTAAAAATTTTTCTGGAATTATCCTATTTTATCAAATATTTTTTACATAGCAGACCCAAACAAAATTTTATAATTTAATTTTTTGACTTAAATCGAAGTTCTTGATACTATAATTTGATTTTAATAAATAAAATAGAAGAAGTGAGTGACATCTTATTAAATTAAAACTAATGATTTATGTTTTAGTTTTCAAAAATGAATACATTTTCGGAGATTGCAAGAATCCTAAGAAGATTTATTACGAAAAACAACACAAGACTGTTCACGAAGTACAGCGTGCGTCCGTCATAAGGGTATGCCTTTCTGTAATTTATATCAATTAAATTAAAATCGACGCACGATTCGACTAAAACAAAGTACCACGATCTTGTCAATTACAAATAGAATACTAGAGCTAGAAGTAACTTTTATCTCATTGGAAAAGTCGCATGTGTAGCTAATATAAACATAAATAATTGCTTACTACTAGGACAATTTATTGTAAATTTATTACGCGTTAGTTACTTTTATTTTCTATCATTCGATTTCTAGATGATTACGTCTCCCATTACGGACGAATTTAAAATTACTCACCATTCATATTTCTTTTCAGGATTGGCTCTTAGAAATTACCAGAATACCGACATGCATTATTATAAGAGCAGATTCATATGAAACCAATGCATTTCGTCTCACGTATTATAATTTCGAAATCTGCGTACCCCGAGTAAGTTTCTGTTATAATAAAAAAAGATGGAACTACTATTACTACGAATGGTATATTCCGAAAGGTATTACTTATGGCTCCGATTGGGATCTTTATTTCTACGGCCCAAACAAAAGTGATTGGACACTACAGTGGGGTTAGTAAAAACATTGAGAAATTCGTATCGATGATTTACGAGTCCATTATACGATAACGAAGGATACTTAACATTAAAACACGAAGCACAGTTAATCGTACATAATCTAGTAATATATGATTTGATGTTTGTAATTACATATCTCCAAAACAGTTATAGCGATTAGGATGGTATTTGGCACAGATGTAGAACATAGTCTGGAAGAATGAATACGTAATAAGGCAATTATTAACATCTTGCATATGAAGCCGCGGAAAAAAGCTACTTATTTAATAATGAATCAACAACTTTGATGTAAATATTCTAAGATTTCGTTTGTTCATATTTTTTTACTTAACATCTAAGATTCACTGTTTAAGGGCCGGTATTTAAGTACCTTTTTTGGTTGTACAATCTTTGTTATAGGTTAGTAATTGTTTGTCTACATATATATTGTTAATACATAATGAAATCCGGAATTAATTAAAAATTAAATGAACTATTGTTAAAATAAAACAAAGGAGTGAAAAAAATTCCAGGAACTTTTATGACGAATATTCTTATAAACTAAAAAAAACCATTGTCCTATAAAAGAAAAGAGAAGTTGAAAAGTACAAAAATGATGAAAAGAAAGATATACATGATTCTTCGACTTCGAATTGATTAAAAGTAATGACTAACTTAATCATCTTTTGCTAAGATAATTTATTTCTTTAACGTATTACTCTGGTTTATCAGGTTTGAGTCCGCCCTGAGGTAGAGGAGGGGGCGGGACGTTAGCGATTTCAGGATCTTTAGGGGAATAATTAAGTACGTTCAGGTCACTGGGTTCTGGGGGAGGGGTGGGAGTCGACGGGTTGGATCCAACTGTCGCCTTAGGTATCGCTTCGCGATCAGCCGGCGATGCTTCGTACTGACCTAGAACATTCGTCAATGGTTGGTAAAGAGGAGGCAATCCAGCATACGGATTAAAACCGAAAGGATCAAAGGGATCATAGAATCGGAATGCGGGATAACTGTATGTGAAGTGTCCGAGATTAGGAATGGTATTGTAAGTATGACTAATCGGCAGTACTTGGGGTGGTAATCCAAATTGGTTAAGTGGTATTGGGGACTCTGTGCTGGGCGGAGGTGGGGGTGACTTCGCCTCCTGGTCTGCTGTATTGGGTATAGGTGTACTCGACTCAGAAGGTGCTGCTTGTTCCGAACTCGAAGGGACTTCAGCCGGAGGGGCAGCAGAAGATGCAGATGCCTCGGGTTGTTCTGTACTAGACGGAGATCCGGCTGCCTCTGGAGCTTCAGGTGATTGTCCTGTTGTCAGGTCTGGAATCGCATTCGATAATCTGGGCACGAATGCCGGCGCTGGAATTAAGCCCTGTAATAGCACAAAATAAATTTGTTCAATTGGTACAACATTTCCAACGTTTCTAAACTGTTGTACAATGAATGTAATGTCCTGTTATTGGACTTAAGTGGTTATATTTACGGATAATTCGTATATCACACATCAAAGTATCTAACTTTGAATCATCTGATTCAGTAGTCTCAAAAGACCTGTAAGTTCATAGTCTGTGTATAACACAAATTTATAAATTACCATACTTACATTGGCTAGTGGCAATTCTGGTCCGTAAAAGAAAGGCGACTGTAGCGGGAAGGTGAAGGCTGCATCGTGTATCACTGGCTGGTACACCGGGTATGCCTTGCTTGGCTCCAGGTTCTGGTTGGAGGTGATAAGGGCATTGTACACCTTAGGAATCCGACCTGGCGCCGGACTCGATGTCACAATGCCTACACACACCAACTGGAAAAATAAAGTAAACGTTGTGTAAGTAACAATTGTTAGTACGATAAATTTGTGACCAAAAATTCAAGATTAGAAGAAAGAAACACAATAGGTAGTTATAATTAAAAAAAAATACTTGATTAATTGACGCCTAATTGAAAATTCCCTTTCGATTTATTTGATATTTAATTTGCTTTTTATAGTAACTATTTAAATTTATCAATTTTATTTAAATTTAATCAAAACAAAAACATAAGACTCTTGATCTTTTCCTCCTATAGTTTACTTGTATAATGAATCAATAATTTTCTCGACTCAGTTACAGAACCAGTTATATGAATTGCATTATAGTCGACTGTAACTAGACCAATTACAATTTACCTTGACTTTACAGGTACAAGAGACATGAGTGACATATACTAATAAAATTATCAAATAATATTTGGCTAACGGAGACTATTATTAATAACTTTATTGTTCATTCTCCCCCACAATCCCCCACCTAATAAATATTTATAACATTGTTCAGATTTTCATAAAACTACGTGTAAACACAGAGGCCAATTTGATTAGTCAAATCATAATTAACGTACTTGCTTTCACTCCCGCGTATGATACAACTTTGAAAGGAAGCTAAAGACATTAAAATCATGGTCGTATGTAATAACTGAAAATTAGCACACAAAAGGATAATAACGACAGAACAAAATGCAACTTAAAAAATTCAAATCATTAACATAATGGTCGATGTTACAAGAAATATATCAAGCTGTAAATTATTGTAGCGCTTGGCTACCGTGAGATATTTTTTTTTAAATAGTTAATTTGTTTAAATGTTTGTATAAAATGATTAATAATGAAAAATACTTAATTAAACTTCCTTATTAAAAAGCTAATTTGCAAGTTATATTAGATTATTTATCTTTTGTTTATAATTATATGTCTTTTAAATACAATTATTATTATACGTATTCATTTATTTATCTTATTCTTAATATATTACATTAAATATATAATGATGACCCATGACTAAAACAACCAGTGGTCAGGACTGCAGAAACAGGAACCTTCTCACGATGCGTACAGTTTCTAGGATAACTGCCTTTTGTATCGGGTTCTTAATCCATCTGTTTAGCGGGAGCTTCTTGAGATGTTGGTCGAAGCTCATCGCTATTAGAAGTAGTCGATTTCATTTATTGTTATTTTATTATTACATTTATTTATCACATTTCTAATATAATATTATATTAGAAATGTGATATAATATTATATTATATTATATTTTTGTTATAATATTTTTGTTATTATTATTATATTATTTTAAAAGTTAAATTAAAATGTTATTCTTATCTTAATACAGATTACTAAGTATAGTAGGAAAGTATTTTTTTTGTTGTTTACGTATGAATCAGCGGGAGTGGTCAATCAACGAAGCCTTGACATTTAGATATGTCATGAGGAATTGGCTTATACAACAGGGGAAAGTACCAATCATTACGTACTATATGGAGTCTTAATTAACTTAAGTGGAGTTTAACAGTAAAGCTTTGTCTTACTAAATTATAACCTTATTGGTATGATTGTTGTTTTTCAATTTAAAAACTTTAATGGCCGCACAAGGGCTGACATTTCATGCGTCACTTCTTTTATAATATGTGATAAAATATCATCCTGTATAAGTGAATAAAAAAATAACAACTGTGATCCAATTTTGTCCTCCAGAAGGTTAGATGGCGATTTGTTTTGCAAAGAGTTAGTTTTGAAAAGTCTTAAATCTTATTAAACACACAAAAAGTGTAGATTATTTTCAAACGTAGAATTTATAGTTAGGTTTTAAGTACAAATATAAAAGAATCTCGTTCTGCTAGATGTCCTTGTGATTTACTAAAACAATACAAATTCTCACACATTTTAGATAAACGCATGGCCGAAGGAACGGATCGGGTCATTGCCGAACTGTTGTAACTCTTTGCCTAATCGTAACACATTATGCCAGACTATAATCCACGAGCACTTACTTCAAAGATAAGCTTGCACCAGACAAATTGCTCAGACAATGGGTAAATTTGTTAGCAATTTGAACGTCGAAGCTGTTTTACGATTTGAGAAATGTTACTAACATTACCTTTTAAGATTTATTGACTTCTCATCGAATAAAGTAAATTTATTCCAAAGCAAAAATAATAAATTTAAAAAACAAATTCAATATATTTTTGTTATAAATACTGTTAGTATGTATCGATGTGTTACTTTTAACAATAAAGGCTATTCGTACATTGTAAAAAAACAATACCAACGAAGTATAAAGTGCGTAACGTAACGGCTGTGGCTTAGAAATTCATAAAGCACATATTATACATACACAGGGCTATTTCAAATGTTAATCTTACTAATATTATAAATGCGAATGTTTGGATGGATGGATGTTTGTTTGAAGGTATCTAAAGAACGATTGAACTGATCCCGCCGGAATTTGGCATAAATGTAGAACATAATCTGGAAGACAAATTGGCTAATTATTAAATATTTTTTTAATTCCACGCAGCCGGAGTCGCGGGCAACAGCTAGTTATTTATACATTTGACGTAAAACGACATTATTAGTTATTATTTATCTAATGTTTCGAAACTACAACTTCAATGCTAAAAGCACTATTTCGCAATTACAACTAGCCGATTATGTAATTAACTTTAAATAGCACATAATAACTCTTATTTACATTAAAATAAATTATATATACATTAAATTATGACATGAAAACTAAGCTTCCTTTAAAAACGTTCTAAAAAGTCTAATACGTAAATTCCTTTCAAAATTACACGTAACAGTTTTATATTAATGCATATTGCATTGCTAATATCAAATTGCCTTAATCATCGTTTAATTTTGATGCTAAATAGTAGACTAGTAGTCGAGTTGGAATTTAAAAATAATTATTGTAATACGAAACAGATTCTCGCTGTTGCGCTGTTTGTTACAATTTAAAAAGCAATGAGTACAATGATGATGAATGATGATGAAAGACATTCTCCGTGTCCCTGACAAAATATATTTCGATCAGATAGGAATTAAAAGGAAATAGTTAGTTAGAATTTACACATGAATTTGATCAGTTATATGACATCAAGATGAGTGATGTCCATTAAATTGGCAAAAACTACCCTAATCCATCATGTCAAGTTTGAAACGACGAATTTTGGTGTCTCAGACTATTCGCCTCGGCTGTTATATTGCCCTAAGGCAGCAGTTCTAAGACTTTTTTGGATGAACTATAGATATGATTACAGTTAATTTTAAATGTAAGTCAAACGGACCGTATCGTAATTAGTGTTAAAATATTATATTAAAAGAAGCCGACACTTGAAATACCGCACAAAATTTTATAATTGCTGAATGTGTTTTACAAAACTTGAAACAAAAGCAATGAGCCTTCCTTCAACCTTCATTGAGCAAAAGGCAGTTTTGTCTTTCCACAAACATATAAACTACTAAGTTTTGTGTTGTTTTTAAATTAATTGAAAAAATATTTTAAGTTATATTGTTAACTTGTTTATATGTATTGACATATTGGGAGATTTGAAATGGCTTAAATCTAGAAACTTCGTTGTGAATGTACTTACACGGTCGCAAAGTAAAAGGTAACCTATGTGCACTGGACATAGAAAGGTACGTATCAAAAACTATAACTTAGGCTCGAAGGCTAACATAAGTGTAACTTGTTACTGCGCCCACATGATTATTTTTAAGCTAAAATTTATTCTAGCGCCTGTTTTTGCTTCATTGTTTGTGTCTTGTCTTACAACGTGCTCTTGTATCCATATAACTAAACTATAGTGTAATAAATAATATTTTTTTAAAGAGTAAAGTTCAAAAACATCATAGAAGTTAAGGGGAGATAGGCTGGTTGTTACAATAGAATTAGATTTGGAACCAACAGAAGTAAGTTTCTTTATACCACATCCATAATCTAAACACAGGCATTCATGTTCATTAAAACGTACGTGTAGTTTTTAAGTTTCTGTAACATTATGGCATCTGGTCATTACCAACGACTCGCACTATATGTTAGTCATGAGACTTCATTTGCCTTCAATGTGTTAATTTATTTTACAATTTTTATTGTTAAATTTTATTGATGTCCAATTAGATTAATTAAATATAACGAGGGCCTAAATAAGCTTGTAGCCGGAAATGAGTGACACAAAGGCGAAGCGCGAACGCGAGTCTGTCAGCTGCTAGCCTTGGCCACGCCTGCGATCAAGGTCTAAGAAATGGAACGTGCTACAAACTGGTACCCGTTAAGGTCAACGCCGCACAAACAAATGAGGACTGCACTCAAATATTCTAATGTAAATGCTTTGTTATAATATTAGAAGATTTTTTACGACGAATGATTACGATTAACATCGATTACAAGCGGTAGACAAAAAGACAAGATGTATTGTACGAATGGGTTGCTTCTACCAGTATAATACCAAGAACACATAAAAGACACGAGTTAAGTGGAAGCATTTCCGCGTTTCGTCTGATGAGTGTGCCGCAGGCCTAATTTTAGTAGCCCGTTTCCATCCCGCACTTTTTATAAGGAAAAGATGGGAAGCGGATTAGAAGGGTAATGATATGCATAGGAAGGGGAAATATTCTCTTCCTGTGTCGATTAAAGGTAGGCATTTGCAATTGCGGATGTCTATGGACTGCGGTCTGTTCGCTACTTCGGCGAATTCAGGTGATTGCTTGCTCGTTTGCCACTTTGCAAACGTATGTATGTATATCGCTTTACAAATATAAAAAAAATATCCGCTATAACAATTGGTCAATTCTTATTTCGATACGCTGGAATTCGCGATGGCACTACGTTTATCTTCGTTCTCTTTTTTGTACACGCTTGAAAAATAAGACAAACGATACCTAAAGATCAATGGTATAGATTTGCAAGGAATGGCGCAGTATTGTGCATTACCAATAAATCAGAGTTCAACGACCTGTTGCAGTCGAGCCTATAAGTAAAGCCTCAAGAAATTTCTCACCGCTTTGCCAAGTTCGATATAAGCTTTAGTATGCTAAGAGCTCGCTGATGCAGTATAACAAATAGCTACGCTTTCAACGGAGACGTATTAGTCATAACATTTAGAATTTATTGGCGAAAGTTAACAAAGGAATGTTTGCAGATTATTGATGAAAACTGATGAAATTATTAACAGTCTCGCTTTTTAATGTTTCGTATATAACAAGATTTGTGTTATTTTTCGAAGTGAGATGTAAACAAGAGACAAGTATGAAATTTCCTTTCCATAAATTGATGCTATAAATAAATTATTAAAAAACAATTACTTTTTAAAATCTGATAAATTATCCTTAAAACAAAAGTGCAGTAAATAGACTTAAGGCCCATTTACACGATGCAAGTGTTTTTGCCTTGCAAGCAATAAGTGTTTTATATAGTCAAAGGACTTATTTATTATACAATTGTTAAATGTTAATTATACGCGCAATTTTTTGCATTTCATTATTACTCTGGTACATAAAAGTGCAGTGGATACATCTTAACAGGCATTTATTAACTTACAAATTGTAGGCTAAACGGGCTTTCGTGCAGACAATGCAAATAGATCAAATGATACTTTTTGCTCATGACTCTGCTTAACATATTTAAGTACATTAATCTTAAAATAAATTTTAAATAAACAGCTATTAATTTAAGTGGGTTTTTAATAAGGTACGGCTTCTGTTCGGTTTATCATGACTGCATGGTCATGCAAGGAAAAATTATAAACACATAAAATTGTAACATACTTGGTAATAAATGTAGATTTTTATGGATAAATCGAACGGCTACATCTTCGTGCTAGATCCATTAATGGACAGGACAGGATTCCCTATGATCGATGTTAATTGAATCATTTCTAAACATGTCCATTTTAAATTCTAATGCCGTAATCCTTAAATTAGTCTCAGAAATACATCGCTTAGTTAACGAAAGAACAAGCTCACGATCATTACGATAATTTTTATTTTATTTAGCCCTGAAAATTTATTAATCCAATGAGATATTTACGACTTGTAATATTACTATGTATTAATATAAACACGCTACTGCAATTATTATTTAGTACCTGGATGACCGGTATTTTTTTTTAAATTGATAGTATTATTATTCGCCAATAGATGCCAGGAAGAGTCATATTTTTCAGTTGAGACTACTCAAACGCCTCCTTTTTGTTATTTTTCTTCCAAGTTTATGTTTAAGTTGATTATCGATAAAACACGAATAAAATGACAGTATCTAAAAATCATTCCTAGCTAGATCGATTTATCGGCCCCGAAACCCCCTATATACTAAATTTTATGAAAATCGTTGGAGCCGATTCCGAGATTCCAAATATATATATATATATATATATATATATATATATATATATATATATATATATATATATATATATATATATATATATATATATATATATATATATATATATATATATATATATATATATATAATATATACAAGAATTGCTCATTTAAAGATATAAGATAGCTAAAAAACAAAACATTTGTAAGAAAAACCCTATAAAGTATTAAAATTGTACTCCAAATGATTGTTGATAGGACAATATTATTTTTAACAATGGATACAACTGCTAATCTTTACTTTTAAACTAGCGGTCGCCCGCTACTCCGTCCCCGAGAAAATTAAAAAAACATAATTAGTAGCCTATGTGTTCTTCTAGACTATGTTCTATTTGGATACTAAATTTCATTGAGATCCGTACAGTAGTTCTGGAGACAACTTCAAACAAACATCTATCCATCTAAACAGTCGCATTTATAATATTAGTAAGATATTATTTTAAATAACAAGTTATTTTCCTTACAATATTTATTCACGAACCGTGTGCAGAACATTCTGGAAATCTGATGCAAGTATTAAGCGGCATATTCCAAAAAGCTATTGTTCTCAAAAACATGTCGTGTGCGTTTGTTTGCCCTAACATGTACATAGGATAGCTTAATTAACGTGTACACACGTTTTCTATGCCATTTGTGGTTGTCACGAAGTGGAACGTTTAAAGAGATTTTACATGCGAAGTCTACTATACAAAATTTCAAATGAAATAAGTCTCTGCGAAGAACAGTTAGTAGTTCAATTAAAAGGTATAATATACAAAACGTGTTGAATTCTTTTGTACGTTCAAGATAATTACTGTCCCAATATTTTATTTATACTTAGCGTTGTAATGCTTGGCTCTAGACACGGCGTTTTCATATCCACTCGTGTGTGCTATTTCCACTAGCGCTACTACGACTATCTAACAGCTGCACGCAACCGGAGTCGTCCGGGTAACAGTTAAGTGGAAATCTTACTAATATTAATGCGAATGTTTGCATGGATGGATAGATGTGTGTTATTGCGTATCTCCAAAACGACTTAATGGATTTCTATGAAATTTGGCACAAATATCAAACATAGTTTGGAAGAAGGCATAGATTACTTAATATTTTTTAATCCCGCGCCAACTAAGTCGCGAGCAAGAGTAAGTAGGTTATAAATATAGTTGTACTACTGCAAACTGAATGAGAGAACAATAATCAATGACTTATCACGCTTCATTGAATTACAATACACCGTAAATAATTCTTATACAAATTAAATATAATACCAAATTATTATTTATAAACAATGTATGACATGTAGGAAACTTATTTTATTTAAGACGTATTTGAGTCATAATGCATTGAGACACAGTCATGAAATGTTTCAATATAAAAATATAGATATATATAGATATATATAGATATTATAAAATAAATATTTCAAATGTCCAATGAATAAATTAAACAGAATTTGCATAAACATCTGATTGATGTTATTTTTTATTAAAAGCGACAAGAAATCGTTAGGGAAAGTTAAATAATAAATTGAATGAAATCAATATTATGTACTATTTATGACAGCGAAAGTAATAAAGACTTTAAAGAAATAAATCGCAAAACATTAATTTAATCCAATGCAATTCATTGGTTGTATATTAAGATATAGTGGCTAATAGTTCAGACTATATAAATTTTAACTTAACATAAATACAAACATAGATAAGTTTTAAGTTATAATTTGGAAGTGGCATTTTTTATTATAATTTTGGGTAGTTTTGGCATAAAAACTAAATAAAGCTTATTGTTTTAAAAGCTCATTTCCATTGAGTATACAGATATAATACATAGTTGTACTTACAATAGAGTATTGTAGAATAAAGGAGTGCATGTTGCGCGCGCTCTGCGTGCCGGCCGTGGCGGAGTGGCTGCGAGAGGGCGCTGCGCTCGCCGGCCGCGCGACCCGTGAACTGACCCTGACTGGATGTGGCCGTCGTACCAACATCTTACTCAACTCTTACCGACAATATTATGATTTATTATTACTTGATACAACGATAATCTGTCATAAAAGATTATGCATTTAATATACGAAACGATGTTCAATAGCTAATTTCCAACTTATAAGATTTATTGCGGGATACATAAATTTCTTTATAATTTGTGCATAAGCAGAGAAAAGTAAAGTTAAACACAGATCACTTAACAATTTCTCGTAATTCGCAATTTAAACTATAGCGTTCATTGTAAGACCCCCTCTTTATATTAGCATAAAATTTGCGCGTAGTTCTCGAAAGCACTTTTTGTAGGATAATCCTTGAAGGTTTATTCTGTGAAAAAGATATACCGGAAGTTCATATTGAACTTTACTTGTCTTGTTTAAATTCCCTCGGGTTTTTCTAAAGTTACTTCGCAGAACACGATCACTTTTTACTTAAAGTTGCTAAGATTTACCTCAATCGTATCATAATTAAGTAAAACTCTATCCTGTTAAAAAATCAGATTTTTTAGAAGATCCAAACAGAGATTGAGAATAGCGTGTAAAAATTTAGTTAGAGCTTTCTAGTAAATTCTAATTCATTGTCAGTCCTTGAAAGCGAATGCAAGCACGTTGTGCTTTGTCCTACTTAAATGATAAGCCATAAAACTTTTAAACTATTTATTTTACACAGGTGGACATTACAGACATATATTTACCAAGTTGTCGTAATATACCAAATGTACAGTTTTTTTTTAAAGACAAGAATGTTCTGAATTTTATCTACCTAAATGTACAACTTAGATATTGAGACTATTCTATGCGAATAATTGTGGTTATTAAATTGCAAAAGATACCTATCTTTGTGTGATAGCGTAAAAATATCTTTCTGTTTTTAACTTTCAGTTTAAGACTTCATTTTAAGTTTTCTATAAATCGAGATCACGACGTTAAAACAATTGCGAAGCGAAACTGAGTAAACCTAAGCTTGTTTATGTTAAAAATATATTTAGGGCCCTGCTAAAAAAAAGCTTACAAGAGCGTGTTTCACTTAAATTTAATATTTATATTGTATTATTATTATTTATGTCAACCCTTTTTCAGGTGTCAGATAATTAACAAACTACTTTGTTTCGATGGAAAGTATATAAGTTATAATAATAGATATTTTCAAAATTTATATTATGTTTTATATAAAAAGATAAGTAGAAATGCATACAATAAGGTCTGAGTTTAACAATTTTGAAAAAAAAATCCAAAACAAAAGCTTGTGTTATATATTGAAGCGCCCTCTATACTGAGCTTAATTACATTATCATGATTTCTTAGCTGCTTACAATGTGTATATAAGTTTTAGTTCGGTTTTCTCCTACACAATATAGATGGTGCTGTAATAAAACACAGAGATTATATGTAAATACATATCTTTATAAAGTAGGATATTAAAAATATTTTACATTTGTACACAAAACCTCTCTAGGGTCCTAGGATGACTCTTAATCATATTTCCGAAAAATCTATCCATTAGGTTGCGACAGAATTGTGTGCCCAGATGCGACTAACTAGCGACAATCACATGACTTATCGAAAGTTATTGTCAGTTCTATACATTTTTGAAGTACGTTATGGAATGGCTTCAGAGCGAATTCACTTTGTCTAATCTCCCAGCAAGAATATTTGCTATACGCGGCATCGTAACGTCGACAAAATATGCCAAAAGTTGATGATGATGTTGCGGTCGGGACGCACTAATTTTAATCTAAATTTAGTTGATGACGTTACTAAAACATTCCTACGTACTAGGCCTTCTGGAGGTTCATTATAAGGCGGGGTTGTTACGAGCGGACTGTTTCACATGTGATAACTTTTATACTTATTAATTTGCACCTCAGTGTTTTTATCAGACTTAGTCAACAAATTAACTGCTCAAAGTCTTTTTCTTATCATTATAATTGTGACCCCTTAACTACTTATATCTGGGGTCACTACGTTTATAACATCAAGAAAATATTACTCGAATATTCATAATTAATTAATTAAATGTTTAAACCTAAATATATTATGTGCTAACCTTGTACTTAGCAAAAGGTTCGAACCCTGGCTTCGTCATCGTCAGTTTTTCCGCCCCTGGTTCACATTAGTTTTTACTGACATCAGGTCTATTTTTACTGCTTTTAAATTTAGCAGATTTAATAAAATCCCGACACTTCTAGTACTCTCGGGTTCATGTCAAGATGTCGTAAGATTCAAAGAGTTATATTTGCACTGTAGGACGTAGATTAAAATTAACTTCTGTTATAAATGATATTCTATAATGAGAAATAATACGCATTAAATACTTCAAAAATAATATAATACTAAAACGACATATATGTGAAAGTAAAAAATATATTTAGCCATTGCATTGACTTTTTTATATACAATTAATTACACACTAAATTAAAACTAGTATCACTCACATTTCTGTACTTATCATTCGCGGAAACTGCACTGTCATAGTCTTTTGGAGACTTGTCAAATATATTCGAAAGGTATATGACATAGCCTCCGAATGACTAGAAGTGGCAACTGCGGTAAACATACGACAAAAAATATGGCGAAAGGACTGAAGAGTATGCATGTTCCCAACCACGCCATCAGAAACCATGTTGGCAGGAAGGCCACTTGCTCCAACATTATCGACACCAGATGCCCCTCGATTCCAGAAAGTTCATAGTTTATGACTATTGGAAAGTGCTATATAACTAAGGCTTTCATTGTACTCTTCTAAAATGGAGAACTCGTACTTAGGATCGCCATCTGAAATTAAAAATATACAAAGTCAAATTAAAGCTATAAATTATAAAATGCAACTAAACCTACTGTTGAAACATATATTCATCCTGCTCACGTTCTTTAAATAAACAGAGATAGCAATATCTTTTTGTACAGGGGTTTCGATGGAATGCGACCACGGTGACAAAAAAATCTTTAGTTGCGAGACTCCCGGGGAGTATACAACGACTCTTAATATAAACATATTATAGAAGCGCTTTTACCACATCAAAAACGATTGATGATATAAATCAGGAGCATACTCGTACAAGGTACCAAAACAGATCTAAGAATCAATTACAAAAACAATTGCGCTTTAAATTTTATTTCTGTAACTTTATATTTTAAGATCAATTCAGAAATCACTGGTAAATTATTATTATGCTAAATTTAACTACTGCTACTAATTTTTTTTATATCATAGGGTGGCAAACGAGCGAGCGGCCACCTTAAATCGCTGAAGTAGCGAAGTGACCGTTGCCCATAGACATACGCAATTGCATATGCATTGCCTACCTTTAATCGACGGAGGAGAGGATGCACAGAAAGAAAATATTTTCCCTTTTCATGCATCCTCTCATCCGAAAAGTCCACTTCCACTTCCCATCCTTCCCTCATAAGAAAAGGGTGGGAAGGGAAAGAGGACTAAATTAGGCCTACTGGAGAGACAACCACAATTGCAAAATCATTATACTGCATGTGGTTTATACATTCTAAATTAACAACAACACAACTCCAGCCCCTAACCCAGAAGGGTAGGCAGAGAACACGGACCATTTTGTGATCCTGACATGTTTCTCTCGTCTCTTCCATATTCATACATCTAAGTAAATATTCACGTCGGTTTAGAATGCTTTTAATCTTTATATTATAAACGCAAAAGTTAATACGAATGCATGGATGGATATTTGTTAGATACGACCGAATAGGTCTGGATGAAATTTGTTATAAGTGTAGAACCCTATCTGGAAGAACGGAGAGGCTATTAATTTTTCCATTCTAGTACTCTTAATAATTCTTACCAAAAGTATATTTCAACCAAAGTACTAATGCGTATACGTTATCTATATTTTGTTTTAGTTGTTATTAAGCAATATGTAAGTTGACAGTGGAAGGTTAACTCAAGGTTAAGAACACGGAAGCTCGAACTTTGTAACCAAACAGCTTTACAGAGACTCCACTGCCAAAAAACCTGTACAAAAACATATCTTAGTTTTCAGAAGTTTTGAGAGTGGAGATCTATGTTAATAACAGTGTTTTATACTCATGGCAAAATTATTTAGAATTTCAAACCGAATTTTTGAACTTCAAAATGTTATAAGTAAACAATTGACGATTAGAGGGATGCAATAACATTTAATCTAACCGCAGTATTGTTATGTTTTTCTAAGAGCGTTTTTATAATTCAATGATATAGTGTTTCTCATGTATGATAAATATTTAAAAGATATAATTAGATAAGGAAATGATACGTTTGATAAATGTTATTCTCGTATGACTACAAGCCCGCGCCAATAATTCTAATATAACGGATGAGTCTGTTAGACGAATTTTTGAATCTATCGACATACCTACACAATTACTATATCAACTTGTGCGTAGTACAAGATTGATACAGGGTGCCGGTAAATATGTACTGTATACATTCGAACCTCGTTCCACGAGAGTACAAGGGACCGCGAGACTTTTCCATGTTCCACCAATAAGTTTTAAAATCAACCAATTTATATTTTCTTATTATATCATTATCAATATAAACATATATAATTTTTCAATTGGAATCGCTTTAATAATTACCAGATAATTGTCTTGCCAAATCTGATCAGCTAACGTTCAAGTATTTATATGGCACGTGGAAGGGATATGCGCCAAATCGAATGATTTAAATTAGATTCATCAAAGTGCACGATTTTTTTTTAACTTCAATAGATAAGATAAAATTACATTTCTCCAGACTTTGGAATGCTCTTTGAACGTCTGCAAAAATAAAAGGTAAATGACAAGTATCGTAGGATTTTAAAACTACGTATTAAATGAATTCTTCAAAGAAAATTGTCTAGACTTTATGTAATACTGGCATTTTCTTTGAAAACGTAAATTTTCAATCGAAACAAAGACGCGCTATAGTAGACAGCAATATTATATTACACCTCGATCTCTTGGTTTCAATGACCTCATTAGAACACAGATTTGTTAGGGGTTGAATTTATAATGCGTAATAATCAAAACCAAACGTTGTTTTCTCTTTTACAAATGTTTTTCTTCCTTAGAAATATTAATTTTGTCAATTTACTTCGATAGGTGAAACTCAAAATGATCAATGATGCTTTGAAACTATTATATGATGTTAGGTTTTTAATTGGACATATTAAATACTAGCGGTTGACCGCGACTTCGTCAGTGTGGAATTTAAATATAAAGTTATTCCCGCCCACGTGAGCTACATTTCTAAGAGTCCCAAAATCGGTCAAGCCGTCTCAGAGAATAACCGGAACAAACGCAAATACAGGTTGTTTCAAAATATGATTTTTTTCGATATTACATACAGATAATCCAATTTTATTAAAATTTATAGATATTACTAATATTATATATGCGAATGTTTAGATAGATGAATAAAAGGATGGAAGGATGGATGGATGTTGGTTTGAAGGTATCTACAGAACGGCTGAACGGATCTGGCTGAAATTTGGCATACACGCAGAACATAATCTAGAAGAATATATAGGCTACTAATTAAGTTTTTCTTAATTCTACGCGGACGGAGTCGTGGGCGACAGCTAGTATTGTAATACAAGTAGCAACGATAACACGTTTAATATGTTCTTTGTCAGCGTTTCTCGACTTCACCTTGGACTGACATATACATATATGTATGTTATATGTTAACACTACTGTAATCTTGTACTAAAATATTCAATGTAACTGATTGTGACCTTGCTAAGTTTCGTAAAATAAGTGATAAGTCACGCTGAATTAATAGTCCATAAAGTTGATTACAACATGTTGGTCAATAATATATTTTATAACGGAATTGGTAATTTTAAAATGAACACAAATTAATGAACAGATGAAATATTGAGGTAATGTAGTTGCTTAACCAATTGCAGTTATTTTCCTTTCAGTAAAAAGTTAATAAATAGTTATATTATAATAAATAAAAGAAAAGAAGGAATTGCAGTGCATTGTCCTTGTTTATAATAATTATATACGAAGCTTAGAATAGTTCTTTACTATATTTCTAAAAGCTTATTTGAACTTATTGTGAAATTATATGACACTTTGCCTTCGAGTATTCCATGAACAACAATAATTAAAAAGAAGCCATTTTTAAGTACAAAAATAAACAGGATTAAATAAATCTGTACATTGAGTTAATAGGATTAGATTAACAGGGGTACGTATATACTTGATTTATTCAATAGTTTGTTTAGTTTTTTATGACTAACATATATATTGTAATACGAATATTCTCAAGCATTTATTTCTATTAAAACTTGACACAATTTTGAACAAAACGATAACAAATTCTAATCTTATCTACAGACATTGTTTACGTTTAATTGTTTTGACCTCACCTTTATTTACAAATTAAACTGGACATACGATAAATCCTTCATTTGTGTGATGCAACGATAGAAAACAATATATCACTTAATCACACCTTTGTTCCCACATGAGGGACAACTATATAACACTGTCACTTTCAATACGCGAACACACGGTATGGTATGTTGTGATACTGGTGGTTGTGGGCGCCGGGCGCACGCAACCAAAGGTTTCAACATCAGAGGCATTGCAACTTGCCTTCTCACACTCGTAGCATTTGTGTATTTACAAGTTGAGACGGAATCGCTAGCTCCGTCACCAGTGGACGACCTTCTGTCCACCTTTATTGCTAATCAAGCCTCGTCTTTTGCAATCGGACTCACACAGCTCCTAGTGTCATTTTTTTGTTGAACATCTAATTTAGGTCAAAGTATATACGTGTCAACATAATATGTGTTAGTTTTAGAATGCTGTTTAATTTATCAGCCAATTAAATTTTAATTAGTACAATCATATTGCGCGTTACTTAAACACGTTACAATAAATACGCGGTTAAATAGTGAACTAATATTGACTTTCATACCACTCCGTGTACTGAAAGTTCCGTTTTATTAAATAATCGAACACTTATTGACACACATAATTCTTTAATTTATCGCTAAGGCTCATTCTAAATATCGATTTAGTGTTAGAATTCTACGCTTAGCCCTCATTCGCACAGGCGCTTTTTTATCGCGCGTTAAAACAAGCGATCAAATAAAACACCTAATATGCCACCAACTATTGCCTACCTATATTAATAGATTTATTTAATCCATAACATTACTTTGTGTAACTAATGTTTATATAATAAACAGTCATGACAAATTTATATAAATAACTCAAAGCAGATAAGAAATAATGCAATGTTTTGTGTTACTCATACTACTGACAGATGTTTGCAAAACGTATAAAAGTGATTCAAAATATATTTATTTATACAGGTTTTGTTATTGACTTCGTAAAAGCCGTATTTAGTACAAGTAAAAGAACCATTGGTTAAAATGTACGTCAACACATTCTAAATATACTGAGTATATAATATGAGCAGCAAACACAAACCAACAATACAATATTCCAGTAACAGAAAAATTGCTTTGCACCTCGCAACAAACTTAAACTCTGCCCCTATGTTTAATCAAATAAAAAGCAACTGTTAGTCACCTGTTCTAAATTTTCTACTATAATACATATGAAGATCTTAAACATTTCAAGGCTTACGGTGGAACATCACCAATTAACAAGATTGTTCAAAATAAAATCTTAAACCTACCCCTTCTTAGTTGTACTTGTTAGTAGAACTAATAAGGGGTAGGTTTAAGATTTTATTGAGGTATTTAAGAGGTATGTTTACCTAACATGATCAATACAATATCTATTCAAATAACATTGTCACATTATGATATATATATTTTTATAACAGAAGGGGGCAAACGAGGGGAAACGAGGGGGGGAAACATCGAGATGTTCAACGAAGCCCATGGATATCAGCAAAACCAGAGGAACCGCAGATGCGTTGGCGGCCTTTGAAATGGTGATTTTTAAATCGACAAAAAAACCTAAAGAAGCATATAGAAAACCACGGCTGGCATTACATCATTTTGTTTATGTTTAATCTAACCTTCGTTATATTCAATAAACCCTACTTAAGGATTCAACTACTCGGGCGACAACTTTCCATTTTCAACGAAACAGGTTTATCTTATACCAAAATTGCAATGTACGATGTAGGCTACCTTAATATAAGTAAATTAATCGACTCAAGCAAAGAGACCCTTAGCTCTTTATTGCCGCAAACAAGCAATCTATTGTTATTAAAAAGGTTTAAGATAAGATTGGTTGGTAAAAAAAATGGATTACCTTTTTTCTACGTATGTTTTAAAGTTCTAAGTTGTGTATATGAGTGTTAAAGGTACAATAGAAATCAAAGTATTTTTTATGTCAGATTTATGATGATTTAAGATTTATGTGAACAAAATAACTTACTTGTGGGTTACCACTGCCGGATATCAATATAATAATAACATAATAAATAACGGATAAGCTGGTATTATAATACCAAGATAGTTAGCCATAACAATTATATAAGTAAGGCCTTATCTAAAGAACTTAATGACAAGTATAGTCGATCCTGGTAGAGCAAGAAACCTCTAAAGGCGAGAAAAATCGGGGAGCCTTGGATTCTCACTTATCCCGGTTCGACTGTACTTGGTATAATTGTGGACAACAGGTGTGTCACTTGTATGCATATTGTTGTCTCTGTTTTGTCAAAGCAAAAGAAAGGGACGACGATAAGGGATAATGCAACTATTGCTACAGTGGACTTTTAGAATAAGATTAGCGCACGGTTTTTGAAAGTTAAACCAATTTAAGGTATGCAAAGCGGTAATGGGCAGTGGAGACAAAAGATTATTCAATTAAAAAAACTATTTTAAAACTGTATGTTTCAATGAAATTCTAGAATGTACTTTGGCGACGATACGTTTATTGCGTTAATTCAGTCATTCCTCGTACACTCTAGAGCTCGTTGACGTCAATTTAAATAAGCGCTATTTCAGGACTGATGAATGATGGTCATAGTTTATACGCCTATGACGAAATCATAGACAAAGTCAATAAAATCAAACAGACGAATTGAAAATCCTTTTTGAAGTCAGTAAAAATAACAAATGCTTAATTTTAATAACAATACTAACGGATATGAAACGTATTGATTTCCTAATTTTTCAGAGCGACGTCAAATATCTTTTCTATGTATTTTTCGTCAGTAATAACGATAAAATTAAGTAACCCGAGAAATGGAGTTAATGCTTTTAAATGCATGATATCTGCGACAGTACAAATGCTATTGTTTTCTCCGCTGTCTATACCACTCCGCTATTATCCTATTTCCAGTAGCGTGTGCAACTATGACATTTAAAATTCAATCGTAATAAAAAGACTGATTAATGCATGACCTTCTTTTTATAGCGCCTTTGTTGTCTTTGTTTCGATTACTCGACTTCATAATACAGTCGGTTAAGTCGGTTACATTTATAAAACTAGCGGAATTCGTTCTAGAAGCAGAAGTTAAAATTATTAAAATCCGATTTTGAAGTTCAGATAGATATAATTTAATCGGATCATTCGCCCGGGTGTTATATCAAAGAGCATGCAGAAATTTTAATCGGCATCAGCTCATAAACATCCTACAATAAGGGTCTCGTTCCTATACTAATTTAGTGTGAATAAGCCTTGATTAAGTTTTTTTATTAAATATTTTTTTTAAGTTTTAAAAAAGCATTTTATCGAACCTTTTATTTCAATTAAAAGCGCTATTTGAGACGCTTTTCAATAAAAAAAAACTTATTAAACAAAAGAAAGTTGATTATAAAAAAAAATAACTTACAACATGTACAAATATTCCTCGTTACTTTTGTTCGCTGGCCGCTGGTAACCACCAAACTGGGTACCTGTGGAATTATAATTCATTAATGATACGGCACGTGGCTTGAAGCCATTGAATCCGGATGCCTGATTCAATTTGCATTTATCATTTGTAATTCAAAGAGAATGTATTTATGTAACAAAGAGCAAACAACGCTTGTTACAAAAATAACTCATAATGCAACATTTTAATGCACTTCGATTCGAGGTTCAGGCTAAGCGCCTTCTGCGCTCGGCCACCTCAAGCCCGGTGAAGCTGTAAATGCCTCTTCAAGGCAAACAGTAACTAATCAGTCACCAAAAAAAGCACTTCGATTAATACGGGAATCGAATTAAATAGGTAACTGTAACCGTAAGTGATGTATCCAGCAAATGAATTAATAGTTACAAATATCTACTAGTCTAGCATTCCTTATTAGCACGATCCTAGCTATTCACTATTGGGATAATTTTGATCACGTTTTCGAACATGCACTTATTATGTTAATTCAAAACAAGAATTTAAAAATTATTAAAAGTCCGGAATCCGAGGAACGACCGGTCAGACAGTCTCATTGATTCTTTATTATACAATAGTTGACCACATAAAATACCTAATAAATATTTAAAAAAAAATTGATACGTTTCACTAAATACCATGAGTTTAAACGAATAATTACGGTACAGGTTGTACTGTTATTATTCGTAAAAATTGAACCGAATTTGTATTTAATAACGATTGCTATTATTTTTAATATAAAAATGACTAAACATAACTGCAATTAGACTGAGTAAGAGTAGTACAAGAGGTGGATAACGACACTATTTGTCGTTCATATAAAAACAACGATATTTAAAAGCATAAAATAAATAAAATTAACTTTGAAGTAGAACTACTGTTACGCTCATCTTTCTATATTTGTTTTTTATGTTTTGTGAATGTTTTGATCGTGCGACGATGCACGTTTCTCCATATTTTAAATGTGTAAAAGTGACGTGACTTCGGGCACGTACCCATTTGCTTTATTTGTGTAATATTAACACAAATCTTAGTATAAATTGAACATACTCAAAAAATTAACAACTTGTTACTAACAGTGTACAAGCATGAACTAATAGGTTACTGATGTGTGTTATCACAAATCGTTTAATACCTACTTTGTGTTCTAAATAGATTTCAGATTAAACATATTACATAAACTGCAATATTGTATGGTAACGACATAAGAAATTTCTACACAACGTGTTCTATATAAAATAAAATTAATCAGCAATCGATATAAAATGTATTAATGTAATAAATAAAAATGTTTTTAAGTATTAGCCCACTCACCTGTTTGACAATTTTCTGAATTAGTTGAACTAGCACTGCTCTCACTTTCCGACCGATTTCTTGACTTGAATAACAAATTCCACGGATTGTAAGAAGCGTTCTGTGTTCTATTTTGGTTCTTCGAATCGGTTTTGCTTGTTGAATCCATTATTATTCAATATTTTGTTTTTGATTCTCCTGATTAGTTTCTAGCTTTTTTAATTAGTATGTTAACGTACTGTCGCACACACCGGCTGATAGTAAAATAATATTGTGACAGGCCGAATGCCAACAACAAATCACAAGCCGGCAGCGTCGCGTGGCGGCGGGGCAACGCAACAACGGCGCTGTTATGCCAGCAGCGTCGAGGCAACGCGCGTTGTTATAGGCCGATGTTGCCCGATACTATACGGAAATACCCGAAAACATGTTTACGCGGACTTTGCCCGATGCAAAGATATACTTACAAGTTACAAGCTAAGCAAATAGTAGGGCAAACTGACCAATGACGTAAGCGCATAATTACTACGCTGCGTACAAAATGAATTGGGTACACTATATTCTTATATTTTTATATATATAAATAAGTAAGTACTAGTAACAATATATGTTTATTTACTTTGGGAGCTTAATAGCACAAAGCTAATATTTAAATCGGTAAATCCTTCTAAAGATGCAAATTATGACATTGGCTAGATGCCTCGCACACGTGGCCTCTGTCGAAATTAACTTGTGTTTATTTTAAGGTTGTCTTAAGGAAAATGTTCTATTGTTTAACTTACGACTTAAATATAATGCCAATAAAAAACTAAGTTATTAAAAACATCTTTAACAAGTCTTTACATTGTTAAATATAACACAAACACATACACTGGTACAAATATATTTACATTTTTATAGGTTACTTTAAAAACAATTCCGCGATTCTACAAGTTTAATTGCCTTCTCTTTTTCTTCATATCACGTCAGCAAAATGCCAAGGCTATTACTATGTACATATTTCTGACGCTGCTTCTTTGTTGCAGAATGCTGACTGCGGCGCGGTTAAGATTTGTGTCAGTTCTATGAATTAAGTATCATTGCTAAATATCTCACTTCCTAAACTAAAAACCTGTTGATGTGAAATTGCTGCCACCAAAACCATTCACATCAGACAGGAGTGGTAAGTCAAAAATATTTGCAAAATATTCAAATAACAAAAGAAGAGCATGTAATTTAAATAATGAAGAAGATATCAATCTTTAACTATAAATGACCGCATTATGCCAAATGTTTTAAAACCAAAGCTTTATATTTATTTTTTTATCTTAAATTATAGACAATTTTAGGACTTTCAAATCTAAAATCTGTCAATTCCTGCAATGACAGACAATGCCACATTTGACTATAAAAATTGATTATTTGAAATCATAACATATTATTTTGAAATACATTAATATAGTTATTTTATATCGACACAATGAAGATTCCTTATGTTGTATCAACAAACACAAGAAATGCGTATCGCACGGCCGAGTTTATGCAACAATCCAACGGTGAAGTGCAGCGCAGAATAATAGCGGAAAATTTCAAATGGGATGATAACTACACACCTGCACCACTCTCACTATTAGCAGCTCTTGCTCTGTCAAAGATTTTCCATCGAATCAATCCGCTTAACAAAATACTAAGGAAAGATAGAGACATATTAATGGATTTATTTCCAGCTGATATACCTCTTAAATACAGCGTCCGTTTAATTGAGGTATTTGTAAATGCATATTACGAAGTGATGTCATCTGTACTCTATTAATTATTTTTTTCGTAATATAGGATGAGCAATATTGGAAGCGTTCATTCAACATCAAGTTCCCAACGAGGCTGGAACTCGGAGTATCTTTCTGGAAAGGAAAGTATCTATCGACATGTTTGCAAGAATACTTGGAAAATGCTAAACCTGATCTTTTCCTTGAAGATGAAGCAGTGGAGTTGGCTTCTTTGGTATTTTAATAATATCTTTGTAATGATAAACAAAGCAGAGTCAGATTGACTCAAACTAATCTTAAGTCTTTATTTTTTAGTTTTTTTCACATTTTTCTTACTAAAACGTGATTTTAGTATCGCGTGTTCTGTTTAAATCCTATCAAAGTTTATTTCGTCAGATATAATCTTGACAATCGAGTTACTTATATGATTTTGTCAAATTCATTATAGTAACACCGGTTTTTGTTTTTAGGTTAGTCCTTATATTTACCAATTGGGTTTAAATCAGCTACAAATAATCCGTCAACCAACACCACCAGTACCGGATCCCAATACGGTCGAAGATAATTGCGAATTTAGTGTACCTAAACTATACGACCATATACCACTGGAACCTGTGATAAGAAAGCTATACAACCTACAAGAAATATCTCTGGTATTTGGACTCAATAATCTCGGCGATGAGTACATGCCAAGATACTTTGAATTTTCTATACAGGACTGCGAATCTTTGTGCAGAGGTCTAGAACACTTGAATCATATAAAAACAATTCGAATAAATCGTAGCAACTTAGACTGTTCGAAGGTTAAGGTGATTCTGCAGAATGTTGTTAAGAAGGAAACTATCGAAGAGTTGGATTTCAATCATTGCAAAATTGGCGATTATGGAATGAAAGCTCTCGGTGGTTTTATATATGTTCATAAGAATATAAGAATAATCCGCATTGCTAATAATAGATTTAAAGAGACAGGTGTCGCTGGAATAGCGTATGCTTTGCAAATGAATCCAGAGGCGTCGATAGAACTAATTGGCAAGTATTTCCACAGGATATATAGTTGTTTATTAGAAATTTCTTCTTCTTCTTCTTCTCAGCCATGAGACGCCCACTGCTGGGCATAGGCCTCCCCCAAAGATCGCCACGATGACCGGTCTTGTGCCATTCGCATCCAGGACGGTCCCACAACCTTCTTTAATGTTTATAAAATAATTTCACTTCAGACTTTAGTTTGAATCCGATGTCGCTGCAATGCGCTACAACGTTCGCGGCGGCGTTTGTTCGCTGCAAAGAAAAACCAAAGACTTTGATTGTCAACTCCTGCGGTTTCCGAGGAGCGAGCGCTGAGAAGGTTTGTAAAAGTAAACCTAAATAAATTTAATACAAAACAAGTACAGGAAATTGAATTGTAAATTGACAATTGTCTTATAATTGTAGTTAAAGAGTCATTGTAACAAACAGTCCTCTTCTAAATTGTTTCGTTTCATTTTTGTTGTTACTAATAAATGTAAGTTTATATAACGCTATATATCATTCATTAGCAACGAACAATGTTTTCATTAAGCAGTCAAAGAAAGTGATAAGGTAATAAATGTGCAATTATATAATTGTGACTAATAATAATAAGACACGATAAACAGAAACGTCTAGATTATTTTAATGAGACGAAGGAGTGTTTAATAATGACGCATTCATTTTGAATGTACGAGTTTGTTCGATTAAATTATGTTTAAATACGTGAAAGTGTGATTTGATTGATGTATTGTTAATTAATGACTAGTGAATCATCTAGTTTTCTTCATTAAGAGACAGAGAAAAGACAAAACATACTATTTATGGATCGCATTATCGATAAGCTTTTATCTATGTTTGTATTACATAAGAAGATATTTGATTATTAATAACCATTAGAACATCAGACATATCTATTAATAGTATCATCTAAAATGATCTGCAAGAGACAGTATGATAAATATCAAATGGAATTGCTTATTTTGACTTTTGAGCCGCAACTCAAATTTTAAGTCTATGTAAACTTTTGAACCGATTCAGAGCTGATTTACACATGTCTATAGTTTGGTATTAGTAGTGTGATAGTAATAGTAGTGGTGGTAGTATTAGTATTGTCAATTGCAGATGGCAGGCCTCCTGTGCTTAAACAGAGGTTTGACGAGGTTAGATATGGCAGCCAATAATTTATCTGGCGAAGCAGAAGCAACATTGCTGAGCGCATTGGAACAAAATAAAAAGATCCTTACAATTGATTTACGTAGAACGCGTAAGTACCACTATGTTTTGTTTTTCTATGATTGGTATCTACGTGGTGCAGTTAGACTGACTTTTGAGCATATATTCGACTTACCGGTTTTAAAGTGACCCGCATTTTAAGTGTCACGTGTCAATTGATCCGAATCCATCCTTAGACATTGTCATTGATGTCACCACCTTGACGATTTAAATTATATATCGATGGTTTATTTTCATTGTCATCAAACAGAGAGAATAATATGTTTTTATACAAGAGTTTACTTTAGTAAAATTTGAAGGTTTGTATGTCTTTTTTGTCGACTTCAAAATTATTTGAATTCTTTTTTTTTTGATCGAAAGGTTTTGCTTGCAGGTCACATTTTTTTAAAATTTTTAATGCAATAATATGTTTTCAAAATTAGCTTAACTTGTAGATATATCAGAAGAAACGCAAGCTAAAGTAGATGAATTGCTAGAACGTAACAGGAACCTTGTCGGTCAAGAGTCGGAGGCGAGTGAAGAAATACCGCCGCTGTATCTCAACGAACCTGAATATCTGATATGGGAGTACAATCCCAATAATCCTGATTACATTCCCGGAAGATATCCAGAACGTGTTCCCGAAATTTAATAGTAGTTGATATTTTTTTTAATATTCCGTCTTACTTTTTAATATAATTGTTACATTTAAAATTATGCAACTTTTTATTTCTTGATTAACTAATTGCTACTAGATCGAAAATGACAATTTTGTTTTTAAATTTCAATTAAATGTATCCTAAATCAATCATATTTTTACAAACCCTTCGCAAATTCTTTTATCTCTTTCTTTATCTTTCTGTTCTTTGGACATTTTATTAGAATTCTGTACAGTGATATTTGAATTTTATTTAACTTCATTTAATCGACGTAAATTTTTATCATAAACCTATTCATAAATTCTCTACTTATATAGATTTATTGTTTAAACCGATAACGAATACAAACTTTATTGAGCATATTATCACAGTGGATTTTGTCTTGATAAATTTATGGGGACTTTAGTCTCCCTCTTATATGTATAATAGGTGTGTCTTGTAATATATAAAACTAGCTGTCGCCTGCGACTCTGTTCGCGCAGTATTAAAAAATATAATTAATAGTAGCCTACATGTTCTTCCAGACTATGATCTATTAGCATGTCAAATTTTATCAATATCCATTCAGACGTTTTGGATATATACCTTGAACCAAACATCCATCCATCCATCTAAACATTCGCATTTACAATATTAGTTAGATATACAATTAAATTGATTACATTCGTGTATTGTATACATTTATTTACTGTTTTTAAGAATAAAGATGAGAAAAGAGAGGCTTTGCTGCGAAGACATTAAAAATGTAGCGAACTGAAGTTCTTTAGCACAGAACTTCAAGATGGACTAGAAAATTGAATAGTAGTCGGAGAACATTTCATAACTTTTTACATCATATAATATTGATGTTAGCTTAATTTAGATATCCTTAACTAAATTTTAATTCAATATTACAATACAATACTTAAATAAATCAACTTAGTATCACTTGAAAACGTACCTATATTAAACTTGTTTAATAAAAACATATTCCTCTTATCGCTTAAATTGACCAGATGTGAAGCGCGTAATTACGTTCTAGCCTATGTAAATTTGCTTTTAAGGCCAAAGTTGATACACACAACGGCGTAAAAGAGTATAATAAAGTAAGTATAAAGTAATTCATACTTTTACTTTATACCAATTGTGTATTTAACCGTTGTTATATTTCGTACATCAAAATAAAATATAACCTTAAAGTTTTTTCACTTTTTATTTGCTTTGAGAAATATTCACTACACTTAATCTCACAGGCGCTTTACGCCGTGCAATAATTTTATTAGGACACAAGAGGCATGTTTCCTGGTTTGACATGTCTCACAAATTTACAGCACGTGTAACCTTAAGAATCAACTACAAAATAAATGTTATTTCTCTTACTAAAAGGCATTTTCCAAACACGTGGACTGATTATTCAAAAATATAACACAACTCCTTAAAATTAAAAACAATATATATTTGTAATGGTTACTTATGGTAGTAATTTTCACTTTTATAGTACCTTTATTGTGCTTCAAATATTGGATAGATGAGATGGTAATTGCTTCCTAGTTTACAAATAAAATTCATACTTTTACCAATACCTTTAATCAATATTTATTAGTTCGTAAATCTAATAAATCAAGCAACATTTAAACAGTAGATTGATGATACGCGTTAGGTTAATTTTGTTCCTACATTCCAGTTTCCAATTAGAAATGATGAACTGATTCCGAACAATTGAAGGCAGAGAGAAACCAAAATGATTTATGCATTGGAGCTTTATTACATTGCGTTTTGAGCTTTTTTAAATTGACGAAATTATTGTTCATTTACAAAATATAGGTTTTGACTTGATATTATTGGCAGCAAAATATTCTTAAAAATATCCTTTAATCCCTTGCCTATTGTGAATTTAGTATATTATGAGCCAAATACATTTTATCCTAACCTATAAGTAATAATATACACAATTTAATCGTGGGTTTCCATTGCCGAAATTTTTATTAAGAAACTTATTACTATCGCGATTTTTTCAGTCAAAATGAGAGAGAGATAAATATGTTTTTAGTAGAATGTTTCGGCAGTTTAACCCACGGTAACTATAATCTAATAAACATAATAAAGCCCTCATTATATATGTTTTCTATAGGGAATAGGATAGGGATCGGTTTACTCGAAGGTCGAATAAATATGGATGAATTGTAACATTTTGTCCTAATTAACCATTATAATGTAAAGTAAATAACCGATCATATGTAAATAGATTTCTTATAAATGTAGGACAACCGAGAAATGAAAAATGCCTGGTATGATTACTTTTCTTATTATAGAATATTTATTTAATATTAGCTGTCGCCCGCGACTCCGTTTGGGCGGAATTAAAAAAATAATTGGTAGCCTATATGTTTTTTCAAACCATGTTCTACAGCTATGCCAAATTTCATCAAGATCCATTCAGCCGTTCTGGAGATACCTTCAAACAAACATCCATCCATCTAATCATTGGAATTTATAATATTAGTAAGATAGTTTGAAATAATTATAAACATAAGTTTTTATATAAATAAAATAACTTTATCGTCTTTATTGTGTCGGCTGTCGTTTTGATGTTATAGTTGTCTTTTCCGCGCGCAGTTCAGTGGTCCAGAAACATCGGTCGAGAGCTCCGCAAACAGCTCCATAATGCTACTGAGAGCTTCTCCACTGCATCCACTAAATCCACCACTGACGAAATTAAATTAGCTAATTTTACGAAGGGCATTACATAAAAAAATGCATCGATGGGTTTAGATCACATTTAAATTGCCTTTTCGTATAAAAAATTGCTAGTTTCAGTTAATGACTAATCTTAAAGTATAGGAGTTAACTTCAAGTACTTATAAATGAGCTTTTTTATGTAATATTTATTCTAACTTAACTAACCTTAATTTAGTTTCCTTTTAACCCTTATTTTCATTTTGTATAGTATACCATACATACAACTTTATAAAAATGTACGATCACTATAAAATAATTTTTAACTTTGTTTTTTGCTTTTCATCAAAAAAGAAATCTTGTTACAATAAGGGTTAAAGTCAGTCGCAAAGTCGCAT
The DNA here is from genome assembly GCF_000836235.2 of Papilio xuthus. Lineage (NCBI taxonomy): Eukaryota > Metazoa > Arthropoda > Insecta > Lepidoptera > Papilionidae > Papilio > Papilio xuthus. The sequence goes on along the minus strand of NW_013532703.1, from coordinate 13,446,712 downwards.
AAGTATGCACATTAAGAAACTATTTTTGGAACTTCAAATGATGTTTTTAAACTGCATTATAATGCATTTATAATTGTTTTAAAATGAACTAAAAAATTATATAAAAAGGGAGCTACTAAACTTTTTAGACTTACATTAATCTTAAATTATGTGCAAATAGTTCGCTGACTATCCGTCGTTTCCGAGATCTACTTCTCTGTGCGAAATATATAATCTTTAACAAAACAGAAATAACAATATGTTTTAAACGAGGATTTTAGTCTCGGAAACCCACGGTATGTTTTATTATTGTCTACAGAGTTTTAATAAATTAGAATAAATCGTATTGGTTTCAAAAGAAAACTAAATACAATAGCAACTCCGACCTCCGGTAGTATTGTGAGCTTTGAAAGTAGAAACTAAAAGACTGATGTTCTTGTTTCATTTCCATTACCTTAATATAAGGTAACATTTATTTTAGTTTATTTCTGACTAGCTGTCGCCCACGACTCCGTCCGCGTGTAAATAAAAAGAACTTATTATGTAGCCTATGTGTTTTTCCAGACTATGCTCTACATCTATTACAGTGGAATCCGTTCGGCCGTACTGGAGATACCTTCAAACAAACATCCATCCATCCATTTAAACATTCACATTTTTAATATTAGTAAGATTTGTGGTGGCGTTTTTATTAAAAATGTGTTCTTTTCAATATACTTAGAACATACATGATGAATAGAACATAGTATGTTGGTTAGGTTTATGTAAAATATGCGCGTAGTTCGCGTTGTAGACTTGTAGCGCATATGCCTGAGGGTACGGAAACAATATTGCGAACGCCACCGAAAGTGAAATTGTAAAAGCACTTTTTTTACTGACATGTCTCATTTATTTTCGTGATGCTAACTTTGGAAATGTTGGTTACATTTTACAAAAATATTAAGTTTAATTAAGTGTCGCTTAAATGTTCTATTTAAGGTTACAAATTGATTTACATACAACATAATTATGTCCGAACAAAATCATTACCCACCTGTGTCAGTCTGGTAGCACGAACTCCTTTCCTCTGTAACGTAAAGTCGTTAAAATTAAATTAATTGTACTGGTAATTAGTTTTAGTGGTATTACCTTGAAGTACAATATATATATATATATATATATATATATATATATATATATATATATATATATATATATATATATATATATATCATACGAAACTACAAAATAAAGTAGAGTATGGGAAGTTTAGATGTATATTGTTAGCTAAGGGTGGACCGCATGCCCTGTTTTGTGACAGGTAAATATGAAGATGACAGCTCAGAAAATATTTCATAACTTAAGTCCACCGCTGTCCGGCCGGGGTGATGACCTGAGACGCCTAAAATGTTGTGAGGATTTATTCAAACGGAAAAAAAGAGATTAGGCATTTCTTTAACTGCCAAAAAATTGTTTGGGGGCCTAAGGGTGGTAAAAACTAAGAGACGAGATTTAGTAAAAACGTTAATTCTGTTTTGAATTATATGAAAAGAACTTTCCTTAATGTTATTCCTTACCGCGGGTTTCTGATACCAAAATCTTTGTATAATATATATCCCTGTCATTATCTTTGACAATAATATGTTTTAAAAGGGGATTTTCGTCTCAGAAACTTACGATTTGTAATTTATAACTATCTCTATTATTGTTGATATTAAAATTACAGTAGTAATTATAACAATTATATATACAATGTTACATTCATATTATATATGTATTTCTTAAACAATAGTTAATTTTAGGAGACGTATGCATTAATCATTAAGAACACATGTCGCAGAACATGTTCTGTTTAATATACGAATTGGAATTATTGTTGAGTTCTGTATAATAATTTTGATACGTAAACTCCACTCAATGTATGTAATTTCTCCAAATACGTTATGCTAAAACCAAAAATTTCTTCTATTTACACTGTTTACAGTATTTAATTGGTTAATTATTTATTTTATATAAGGTTTATAATATCTTTGTGCGCCGACCCCACATGAGTTGGAAGAGCCAGGAAGAAGGTCTAATACTAAAAAAATGTTCAGTGTGACATTTTACCAATTTCAATATATTTTTTTAAAGTGACCAGAGACAACTTTTAGATTCACTTTATGAGGTTTTCAACAGTGGTAGAGCCCGCTTTAACATCTTCGCACGAATTGGCACGGCTCTCCCGGTGAAATAAAATAACAACACAGAAGGCAGACGTCAAGTGGAAGCAATTCCGCGTTTCGTGTGATCAGTGTGCGTCCCGGAGGCCTAATTTAGTCATCTTCCCCTACCCACCCTTTTTCTCATAATATAAAGATGGGAAGTGGAAGTGGAATTTCCGGATGGGAGTATGCATGGAACGGGTAAAAATTTTCTTTCTATGCAGCCTCTCCTCCGTCAATTAAAGGTAGGCAACGTATATGCAATTGCGTATGTCTATGGGCAACGGTCACTTTAAGTGATTTCAGGTGGCCGCTCGCTCGTTTGCCACCTTATGATATAAAAAAAAGGTACAAAATCATTTTTGCATAGGACAAGTACTATCATAGGCTTGAAACTAATGGAATTCTTTTAATCTACTTGGATTTACAAGAAATCTTTTGTAAATACCTCTCACGTGCTAAACAAATTGTTTTCAATTTAAACCAGTGATCGGACAAAATAAATTGGCTTTTTATATGTATACAAAGGACTAATAGCAATGGAAATAATTTAGAATTCCAAACTTGTATTAGATTTAAATTTTAAATCAAATTACTTTCTGCCTGAAAAGATATAAAGATATTCAGCACTTGTTTTGTATTTCAGTAATATTTCAAACTAGCTATCGCCCGCGACTCCGTCCGCGTGGATATATAAAAAAAACTTAATTAGTGTAGCCCACCCATCACTCCATCTAAACATTCGCATTTATAATATTTGTAAGTCAAATAAAAAGCAGCTCTTCGAGGCATAAATTAAAAAAAACGTACAAAAAAATGATAAAAAGTATTATCCTATGTCCTTTTCCTGGCTCTAAGCTACCTCCTCACCAATTTTAACCATATTTGTGTAACTAACACGCTTTTCTTTTATATATACATAGATTTTTTTTACAAAAAATTTCAATTATGTGCGTCTTCTTGTTTTTACAATACTTAAAAATACGTTCACGAAATCCTCGAATATGTTTATTTGATAATATTTCATTAAATTAATTTAACGATGAATGAAACCCTTAAAGGCATTAAAACGCTAACTAATTACGTTTAATAAAATATGGTTTCGCAATTTTCAACAAAGAAATATTTTTTACTGCTTATACTAAATTAAATTGTATATTTCTAACTTTTTTTCAACGCTAAGCTAATTAAGTATGGAAAAAAGAAAAAAAAGAATAAAGCTTTGTTGAATTTTTTTAGGTTTCGACTTTCGATGTAACAAATATTTTTCCATATTCCGGATTAAAATATTTACATATGAAATGGGGCCTTGGTTTTTGTTTTTATGAATAATTTCAAATATTTTTAAAATCGATTCATTATATTTTGGAGCATATTCGTTACATACAAATATACTTATCATTATAGCTTCTTACTAATATTATAAATGCGATTGTTTAGATGGATTCTATTTTCTGAACGGATCTAGATGTAATTTGGCATAGATATAGAACATAGTATGGAAGAACACATAGGCTACTATTTCTTTTTTTTAAATTCCACGCGGATGGAATCGCGGGCGACAGCTAGTAACTTTATTTTTCTCATATGTATTATTAGTATAGATAAATCACTTAATATTTCTATTAAGATCGAATCGCTCACAGAAATGTTTAGTCATTTGGAAATGTAATGAAGGCAGCGCGTGGCAATTAAGCAAAACGCAATCGACTTCGATGTTTGAAGTGGAAATAAACAGCTCGCCTGAGTTTATGCTAGAATTTTACTTGCCATTAGGAAAGCTTCGTGTTTTATGGTCCACTAGACACCAAGGACTTATTTTGCTGAAATATAGGGCAATGGTCTATATTAATTTTTTAAGGTTAGCAACTATGTGTTCGTATGTAAATTTTTACTATTAAAGCAGTTAGGGTTTTATATTTTACGAAGAAAGCAAGGAATATTTAATGAAAGTAAATATTTTTGTACACAGTACACATATTTTGAAATCTATTTTCTACAGACTCGTCTTAATTATGGTACAATTTATTTTTATCTGTTTCTTTTTTATCAAAAAGTATTTCATTTAAACAATAATCATATTTATTATTCCACAGGTAAAGTAATGGCTGTTTACAAAAACAAATGATCTTTTACTCGCTTCGATGCTCGCAATAAGCTTTTGTCTATCATCAAAAGGAATACTAAATACTTTAACTGAAGTGAAATTGTTTTTTTTTTAAATTACCGTGATTGCATTCTTTGCCTGCCAACATTGTCATTGAATGTTTTGTCTCTATGGTTGAAAAGCTTTCATACAGAATAAGATGAGAGAATATTTCCTATTAGTCGCTTTTGATGGTATTTTATATTTTTATTATTACTAAGATCATTATACTAAACTGTTATATAAACACGGCTAAACACTCACGTATATTCGTCCGGTAGCGGCACCGACTAGTTTCGAGCACATTGGGGGCCCTTCATCAGGATGAGTGGTACTGGTATTATTTCGCGGACGCGGCCCGTCGCTGCGTGCGTGCAGTGAGCCGCCACCGAACGAATATACGTGAGTTTTTAGCCGTGTTTATATATCAGTTTATTATAGTATAATGTCTCACGAAAGTTTGAATAATTTAATACCATTATAGTAACGAATTAGATATTACGTCACATAGTCGTATAGTCATTATAGTTTATACATAAAAGCAAGCATAGTAGTAGACAACTTTATTATTTATCTGTATGCAAACAATACATTGTAAACAGTATCTTGTTTATGAAAAGTTACACAAAACATTTTTTTTTCTGTATTTTAACCCGTTCCAATACAGTGGATAAGTATTTTAATTATTTCACCCTATACTTTGCAGCAAATCGATTTAATCGTATGTTCTGAAAATTGGAATTAGTTCATAAGGATGAATTCTCTATTAAACTTTGCGTAAATTGGATTAAAAAGTATTCCAAGTTATATTAAATTCTTGTTCGACAAATAAGCGTTAAATTATTTATTCGTATTCTTCAACGTAAATTTAACTCTATTTGTTGAACTCGATTAAATGCAATATTTTTAAATAGTTATAAAAAAAAATAAAAAGTCTTAATATCTTATAAAATAATAGAAAAGGGGGAGTAGGAATTTTTTTAGAGCCTAACGTATCAAAGTTCAAGGTCTCCTTTGACTTTGACTTGAAGAGAAAGGAGCCTATCATGCAAAAATAATTTTAATAATTACATAAAAAACTTAAACTGTAGCAAACTACCAAAGCAAGTTTCCCAGACTTTTGTTACGAACGGAAACTAATATTAGAACATTGATTTAATCTTGAGGTTTGCGAGTGGAGAGCCTATTGTTCTGTCACAAGGCAAAGACATGGCAAAGATCTACTGATCTCAAAAGAGCCATCTCGAGTTGTCTGACGTAACCCTCTAAGGCTTTTAAATGTAGTCTATATAATATACGAGTGATAATAAATAAGTCGTTGACATTGTATCTCACTTGATCTTCCATGCGTCGTTACCTCATTCCTGACCAACCTCTTTTCACAATCTTTCCTCCTGGTGAAAAAACACCATCTTCACTCTTTTTTGGAATATTTTGGACGATAATGGTAAGTTTTACAGGTCTTTGGATTGTCTTACAACGTCACCAAAATATTGAAGATTTATGAGAATTTTTTAATAAAAAAACATCGCGTTAAAGTTTTCACGTGCTATATGTCCATTTCCCGACACGTGTAAGACGAAAAGCCCCCACAAGTCTCATAAAAACTGACCCTGCAGTAAATGTAAGCTTGGTGACACTTTTAAGGCTTAAATTAAACATTGAAAATATCAACCAGTATTACTATTCTAACTATATAAAGGAAAGATAAGACCGTATACTAGTGCTAGCCCACAGAGACAAAAGTTCAAATTCAATCTTCACTTGTACAGTCAGCTGCATAAATACGTATACATTTATAAAGTTTCAGAAACTTGTATAAGCCTTTGGTTTCAAAAACATGTGCACCCGTATTTGTTTGTATACTTGTGACGAATATGTTTATTGTTTTTTTTTAAACAGAACACTTAAGAGAAGTACCTGATATTTTATAAATGTATCCATATTTATGCAGCTTACTGTACAATACAGTTGGAAATAACGTTTTATTACAAGAAATTAAATTGAAACGAGTTGAACACGGTACTCCAACAACGGTATACGTGTAAAAAAATATACTTGTAATCACACGTTTTAGTGTCTTTGTGTTCACCCTTACCTGTCGCCGTCTACTCTCGGACATGGGACATAATAACACATAGATTAAAACCGCACCAGCTGTAACATTTACAATTTATCCCTTTATTAATATAATCTACTTGGTAAATTACAATGACTTTTTAATTATATTTGTAGTTTTTTTTAATATTGTACATTACATAAATAAAACACCCATTTTAAATGTTAAACTATGTCTAATTCTATTTATCGGTTCATTTCAAACAGTAAGTACCAAAATAATACAGTTAAGTATTCACAAAAATGTAACTTAAAGAAAAATAAACATCGATGTTTAATGTCAGATATAAATTGCGTTTGTAGATTTGCGGAAAATTCAGAAACGCGATGTAATATTAAAATATTGATTAAATCTTGAAGCTTTGTAACCAAAGTGTCTTTTGTTCCATCACAAGCTTCGGAAGGTTAAAAGAAGGCCCTGAAGCCAAATTGAATTGTATTCGCTTAGTTACAAACACTTTCAACAAATATTTCTTTGATAAAATGTATATTCTCAAATATTTTTATGACACACGTAAAGTGAATACATATAATCAAACATAAAGATTAACCTAAAATCTGTGTGTTTAAAAGCTTTATCGTTTTCGATCGTAGCGCCTGGTAAAAGAATATTTTAATTTAAAAAAATCATCTTGTGCATATTCAAAAAACTGAGACACTTTTTTAAATATGCACATGTATAAAAGTTCTATTGTAGACTACGTATAATATTTGTCGTTTAAGAATGCATTTACTATATTATTAAGAAAAATTCTATAAAGAAATATGTCGTACGTACGAGACACTATAGTTCAATATAACGAGCATTTCCGTAAGCTTCTTGACAATCTCGAATAGGGAATCAAATTTCGCTACATTCTTAATGACGTCCTCACAACAAAGCCTCTTAGGATTTTTCATTTTTATCGCTAAACATAATAAAGGACAATATCATTTTATTTTAATATAATAATATGTTTTAGTTAATTATACGTTTTTAATATTTTATTTAATATCATAGATTTAAAACTCTTCATGTAAAATATATAAATTTATTTTTCCCTAACCAATAAATGACATACTCATAAAATAGTGAAAAGAAAGAATAAATTTCAGCCATTAATTGAAACCGAAAATTTTGTTACATTTATTAATTACTTGCTTACTACTACGACAGCGACGACTTAATAAAACTTAATTAGCAACCTATGTGCTCTTCCAGGCTACTTTCGACTACTATGCTAAATTTCATTAAATTCCATGCAGCCTTTCTGGAGATACCTTCAGACAAATATCCATCCATCCTAGCATTTTGCATTTATAATATTAGTCAGACGTAAGATTTCAGCTAACTATGAAAATAGTCCATGGATTTTTCGTCTGATGTTCGTGATCAGATGATAAAAATGGCTGTAATGTTTCTGCTATAATGAAACCAAAATCTTAAGCAACATAAACTACTACAAGCAAGGGAAAGTTATTTCTCATTGGAATTTTCCTAAACATTTGTATCGAGAAAACTAAGTGTAATAAAAGAGGTATAAGTATGTGCAAGCTTCCGCGTTCTTTGACTCACGACGCCTGACTTTTATTAGAACTTAGAAAACAAAATTGCGAAAGCTTATTGTGTAGAAAAGATTCTATTTATTTTAACTAAGGTTTTTAATCTGTAGTAAATTCAGTTGGATAATATTGTATTCTCTTATTACTTTGTACGTTATTTAGAATTTTTATTTGTGTTTCAAACTTTACTCTATTGTAAAATATTTCCAAATAATGGTTTCTAATTTAATACGAACCTTGAGAAGTCGCCTTACTGAATAATAAGGTTCGAAGTAACGTTAAAAAAAGCTACGCTATGGTAGAATGTGGCTATTAAGAATATTTATGGTACTTTAAAATATAAACCGAAAATAAGAAGTAATATGCACTGGCGTCCGTGCCTCAGGGGTCAAGCACTTGACTTGCAATCTGCAGGTCCTGAGTTCGAATCCCGCTATGTACGAATGTGTTTTCGATTTCCGATTTACATATGTACATTTATCCGACGTTCTTACAGTGAAGGAAAACATCGTGATGCAACCTGCACATATCTGAGAAGAAATTCAAAGATATGTATGAAGTCAACCAACCCGCACTTGGCCAGCGTGGTTGACTATTGCCTAATCACCCTTAACTTAGGGTAGGCTCCGAGCCCCTCGGTGGGGACTACAGTAGACTACTAGTGAGCTGATGATGACATAAGAGACAGTATATTATTAATACTATAAACATCTATTTTAAAATACATTTCAGTTCAGATAATACATTTGTGTAAAGTTTAAAAAATAACATATAAAAAAGGCCGTATCACCTATAAAGAGAAAATACGTTAAACAATTGTTATAATGGAACCGTTTGATTATCTTTAAACTTTTAATTGAAAGCTGGGGATTTGTAGCAATCTCCCTTTTCATACTGAATCATGAAAAATATTCATTAACTTTTTTGTTCGTCTTTGAACAAAATTAATATTTTATAATTCCTCGTGTTCGTAACATGTGGCGAAAAATATATCCATTCTGTCTGTTGGGCAAATATTTCCAAGTATCGACTTCCTTTACTGTTTATATTCTCAGCATCTCCGTGAAGTTAGCCTACTTACGTTGGATCTATGCACCAGGTTTTGGTCCTCAAAATCGATCTATCTTCAGTCATTGCAGTCCCCACTCCCTTCTTAATCATGTCACTTTTCCTACATCTCTTCCTAGGTCTATCTCTACCAATGTATCCTTACTCATACATATCTAAGGCTCTTGTCAGCTGTTTATTGTCTAATTTTAAATTCACTTGTCTAGATATATAATTTAAAATAAAAGTCTTTACCTGTTTAATTTCTACGTGTTTTAAAGTTATAGCTATCATTCTATTATTTCACAGAAACGAGTCAGCTAAAGCTATAGAAATTTTCTGGAGACGTGCACATAAATTAGAATTTCGTCGCGTTTGCGACGCAGCTGAGTTATCGTAAATGATTATTATAATTAACAGGACATTTTCCACCTGCGCCTCCGCTGAATGTACCTCTAACTTTAATGGGAATATTCATTAACGTCGCTCGAAATATACCTCTTATTCACGCTTTTACACTGATGAGATTAGATTTTGTTTAAACGACATTAGTCCAAAATTAAGAGCCATTCACACCATACGCGTTTTCGCTTAAACCAGAGTCTTGTAAAGCCTCCAAGTTAAAACAATTTGAGGTGTCTCGTGCAATTTTTTTTTTATTTTACGGATACGGCAGTATACGCAGTTCGTCTAATGCGTTTTTGGAAATTGTCGTTTTTATCATAAACATTTTGATGTACAATTTAGGAGACAATTTTCTAAAATACTATCACACCCTCTCTGATACCAAAAACTGCTTTTTACGTTTTACAGGCGCCTAATATTCTGATGTCATATTTATAAATAAAAGACGTTGTATTATCCCAATCGGAAGCATGCAAACTTAACATTGATGATGTTGGCTTAATAAAAGACAGGAATATGAAACATCGTAGAAAGAATAACATCAAATACAAAATGATGCAAGCAAAAGTCAACACTGAGTAAAACCGACGTAATGTGTTCCACTGAGCATAAATCCGAATAGTATTATATTTTTATGTATATAAAATCGTACGCACAGAATAAATAGAGAAGGGTTCCGATATATTTGATTCTTTACACACAATTTCCGAGTTATTTGATTTCTATTGAAATAAAAAAGGATATTGCTTCTGGAATTAGATGTAAGTGTAGGAAGTGTTTTGGAAATTTCTTTTACATTTAATCACTGGTGAACTTAGCAAATACGGAATAAATAACGGTTTTTCTCGAAGTAATTATCTTAATCAACTTTTGCGAAGTCAAGAAGGGTGACTATTTTAGTTAACCTTATTCAAATAAGAAAATATAAACATATTAAAATGGCGTCTATTATACGTAACTGCATGAAGCGCTCTTTGTTCAACAAAATTTCCGGGTAATGAATGCGAAGCGTGTTCCACATTCAAACAATTAAAATCATCAGAATTCATTTTAGTAATTTCAAATAACTGGATAACGCTGCTTCGACAAAAAAATCTCAGAGGATACTTCGAAATATCATTACACTGATCAACCAAAAATACTTTATGAATGAATTTCCTTTCTTAGATAACAAGCTATCAGTCCCGTTTCATCATCATCAGCTCTACTCTATGTTAGAGGTGACTAGGCCATAGCCCTGTTCGGGATAAATTAATATAAACAAATCAAAGTGTTCTTCCATTATTCTATTTTAATTTCGATACAGAACACACACACACTCAGATTTATTTCAAATCTATTTTTCAAAACCATCTCAAAGTTAAATAATTATTCATTTTAACTTTCAAAACTTTAAAAAAGGGCCATTAAAAGTAAACAATGCTCTCGACGTTTGAAACAAATAAACAACATAGCGAACTTTAAGCGCCATATTCAATTTAACAAGCACTTGAAAAATAAACTGCAGTTTTATTTAACTCTACGAACATTTCCAGCAAGGTTGTGAAATAACTGATTTAGTTGCAAATATTCTCCTATCTCTCTGTCAGATAGTTTTGATATATTGTAGCTGTATTTTTATTAAATTCTAAACTAAATAAAGTATTAAATAATTTCAAATTTATTATTATATTCTATCAAATTGAAATATTATTTATAAATAAAAAGTAAGTTGCATTTTTATTAGTTGTGCAATATTTTCAAGTCGTTGACTGATGCGAATGTTCCGAGTTTTTTCTGTGAATAGTTCATCAAGCGACATGATTTTTTGTATTATGTATCCTTTTATATATTGCTTTTCCGATTTTAACGATATCTTTATTTCATATATCATGATTTGATCTTTAATTCAATGTCCAAACAAGATGTATAGTCGGGACTTTCGATGGCTATCAAGCGTGATCGAGAAACGTGTCGTCAATAACACTACTTAGACTTTATCTGTACACTAAATTATATTTTTCAATGAAAAATAAATTAGTAAACATGTTTTGGTATTGAACTCAATGAAATTTTTAAATGGCGTTTAGTTCCAATAAAGCAAAAGTATAATTAAACTGAAAAACACATAACTTACTAATATTATAAATGCGAATGAGCGATGGATGCATGGAAGAATGGATGGATGTTTCTTTTGAAGGTATCTCCGGAACTGCTGAACGGATTTGCCTGAAATATGACATAGATGTAGCACATAGTCTGGAACAACACATAGGCTACTTACGAGTATTAACTGATTTTTATTCCGAACGGACGGAGTCGCGGGCGACCAGCTTGGTGGATTATGAACATAAAGGTGGCAAAACAAAATCATTGATTAAAAAGAATTTTCAATAGTTGCTATTGATGTTTCTTTTTTGCCTGAAATTACTAATTACACTATTGATACACATTTATAAACTTAAATTTGTATAATAATAAAAGTAACGTATAATAGACATATTGTTTCAATAACAAATGAACGGCAACTGCAAAACAAGGAATTTAGATATTTTGTCATAAAAAGAATCCATTAAGTACATTGAAATAGAAAAATGAAACTAAACCAGAAATAATTTTTTTTTTTTTAAAATAACAGCTTATGCAAAATAAAACAGATAAAATGTATACGAACGGTTATTTTCTCTTTGGGATCTTTCCGCAGAACAAACGGAATGCATCTCTTGTTTAATTTTCATTACCTTAAAACGAAATGACGGTATTCATCCCATTTCAAATACTTATATTGATACTAGCTGCCGCCCGCGACTCCGTCCGCGCGGAATTAAAAAAGTAGGTATATGTTCTTCCATACTACGTTTTACTTCTTCATCTATGCCAAATTTCAGCGAGATCCATGCAGCAGTTCTGGAGATACCTTCAAACAACCAACCATCCATCTATCCAAACATTCGCATTTATAATATTAGTAAGATTCCCGTGGGTTGTAATAAAATGTAATATGAGCATTTTTATCTTCATAACCTAATCACTGAGGCAGCATTTTATTTTTAAATTTTCATTATTAATTTATGTTGTTAAATGTTTGTCGTATAATGCAACCACTATAAATATGTTGTAACATTTTATACCAAGATAGCGCTGTGAAAGCAATAAAGAGTTTGAATAACCTTAAATATGTCGTAATGAGAAAATAATGAAAGTTTTACAAAATAGGCAACAATTTTACAATAAAACATTTGACCTACAGTAATAATGCCTTTTAATAACCCTATATTTTATATTGATCATATTTATTAACACTAAACTAAACATTACTTCCTGCACGTAAATAAACGATGCCGATGCGTCCTTGTGCATTCATTTAAAAATTACAAAAACAATCACGCCGGAACCCACAAGTCCACCAGTCTCTCCAACTCCAGTCCACCGACATAATCAAATCTCACATAACCCTATTTCCCCAAATAGGCGGGAGATGTATTTACTAATATTATAAATGCAAATATTGGATGGATGGGTGGATGGATGTTTATTCGAAGGTGTCGTGAGAACGGCTGTATGGATCTCGTTGAAGTTTGGCATAAATGTAGGACATAATCTGGACGAAGACATAGGCTACTAATTAAGTTTTTTTTTTCAAATTCCGCGTGAAGTAAGTCGCGGGTGACAGCTTGTTCAATATAAGCCGTGATACAAAAAAGACACTAGCGAGCACATACGTGGTCAATGCCGCATTTGGAACTCAAGAACTCTTGACGAAAAGCGACGTTGCAATTTTCTTGTTTAAAATGCATGTTTCTTATTTTTAAGTTCAACTTTTACCTTTCTTTGCGCGGTGAAAGCACAAACGAAGTACGAAATGTTACCACAGTTAATTCCATGTAGCAGTTAAATTCACTTGAACCGTAAACGTGTGGAAAGTACATTTTTGTGCTGTGCATAAAGTTAGAACACAATTCACTGTTGGAGTGAAATTGTTTGAAGTGCCTTTGGCAGCGCAGCGACTGAGTTGTTACAGTTCTACACATATTGAAGTGTACGACCACTTTTTAAATGCTCTTTCTTCTTATATTTCTTAAGCAGTTCTATGCCAAAATAAAACAAAAAACATATCTAATATTCTCTTTTTAATGGGGTTATATTATTGTTGCAGACCTCCGTACGAAGCCATTTAAAATATTATTAGTTCAGTCATACTTCATTTCTGACCAATTTATATACATATATGCCAAACAAAATTTTTGATCTACTACTATTAATATCAGGCGAAGTTAATGAAAAACTTAGCTACTTAGTCAACAAGTTTATTCATCTGAAAAAGCAATATAGATTACTCGAAAACTTATTAAAATTGTTATTAGGGTTCCGTTACTCATAGGAAAAAAGGAACCCTTATAGGATCACTTTATTGTCAGTCTGTGTGTTTGTCAAGACCCTTTTTCTCAAAAACGCGTGAAGATATCAGCTGGAATTTATTTATTTCGCACTGTTTGAGTATTTCACGTAAATAATACTAGTACTTATTGCTTAATATCTTTTATTCGCTTTTGTACATGATAATTGATTATTCATCCAACGAGTACATTTAACATCTTTACCTACACACTTTATTAAATTTGGCCACAGTATTGAGCATGCAAGTAAGTTCTACGCAATAAATCAATTCCGTATAACTTAACGATGACTTTAGCTATATGTTTATGACACTTTAAATTTAATTATTTAAAAATGTTTAAAATATTTTTTACACAACATTAAGATTTGACTAATATCAATTAAGTAACAAATAGTAAATAAAATCTCCTTGGCTGAATAAGCGCACGATTAAGCTTTGGTTTCTAAGACAAAAAAACCCTGTATAAAACATTTTTGGCCAATGTTAATAAGAGAGATATGCGATATGTTTTATACAGAGTCTCAGAAACCAACAATAAATTAGAACTTTTCCTGATTAATTTTTAAATAGTCTTTGGTATTCAAAATATGAACCTTAAATAATTTACCAAATACGTTAATTACTTGATATCCTTAATTGACTTTATTTGTCTCAAAAAGTCTATGTGACAGGCGTATTTTCACATTTTATTCTATTATGATAGATATATAATATTTATAATCGGTTCAACGTTTATTATTTCGCAAGAAACGTAGGACAAATGGAAATAATAATTTAACGACATTATTTATATCTCATCACTCAAATTTAAAAATTAAAAACTAAAATTTAGGTTTGAAATTACAGAATAACTTTTGAGTTCAAAAAGGTTTATTTGACTACTAAAAAAATCAGAACTTTCCTTATTCAGATTTTGTCTTCAATCGTTACGTATTCAAATGAAATTTCTCTACCGAACAGGCGTTGAAAATTACATTATTATATATTTAAATTAGATAAAATATTAAAATAAAGTTTCTTTCACAATATTTACAACAAGTATTTTACTTATAACTATGAATAACAACCAAAAATTACAGTTAAGAGTCTGGCTCAAAATGTACACCGACTTGTTTTCAGCGAGCAAAAGCAAATGGCGTCTATCTAACGCCGATTTGCACTGCTAAAACATTGAATATTAACACACAATACATTATCTACCTTACTTTCACTGAAAAATCGAAATAACAGAGTCCATTTCAACAAGATACAGATCGAAAAGAAAACTAACCTAACCTAATCTAACGATAAATAATATATGTATTTAAAACTTATTTTTTATATTATATAACAAATCAAGTTGATATATTTTAATGAGATCGAAGAAAAACCCTGGTTGAAAATAAATTATGTTTTTGTTATTTTCAAAATAATTTAACCACAATACAATAGACTAAGTGGGTGGTTTGAGTGGAGTATTGCCTACGTGTAAATTCTGCAGCTGAGGTAACAAAATGGCCGCCGTCGCTATGGTGGTCACTAACACGAAGACGGCAAGTAAAGCTCGGTCTGCGACTACAGCCACCTGACAAAGTAAAATAATATAATTAAAATAAATCAATTATTAAAATACTAAAAAGTAATACTACAAATAGTAATTTTTTGAAGTAAGAAAACATTACGTTTATAAAACTCCGTGACACATTACATATAAGAAATGCTAACATAGGCGTGATAAAAAACGTTCCACCAGTGGTGGGTGCTGCCTGTCAAAACTTGTAATTAAAATATGTCTGGCTGAATTATTATATATTTTTATTATCTGTCGCCGCGCGAATAGAAGCCACAGAATATTAAATACTCCAGGCACCCAGGTGCTCATTTAGATTCTAAATTTATCCGAAAACAGTTTTTTATACACGAATATGTTTTTACGAGACGTCATATTCTGGTACAAAATTAATCCTTATTTCGTTTTGAGAGAGCGAATCCCACAGTTCGTTGCGGTACTAATCCGGATGAACTTGGATGAATACAGAATATAGTATGTGAGTGAAAAGTTCAACCACGATTCGATAGGAAAGGGCTTTCATCCGATAGCACGGAATGGCAACTGGCGAAACTTCTACTATAGATGATGTTAGTTGAATTTCTTACTTTAAAAATTACTGAGAGTAGTTAACTTTCGTATATTTTTCTAAAAAAATATGAAAAGGTTTTTAGTTTTATTAATCATTCGGAGTTCGATTTTTAATTGTGTACTTAAATATGTAAATTATTCAACTATAGTCAAAAAAGTTGGTTTATTGTTTTATTTATTCGCACCATTAAGTAAAGTATAGGAATACTTGACGATAATAAGTAACTATAATATACCTGTTTCCACTCGAGATTGGCTCGCTCGAGGCGCTCGTTGGCGGCGACGCGCTGCTCGTGACGCGCGGCGGCGTCGCGCAGCGTGCAGCAGCACACGCAACGCGCGCACACACCAGTGCCACCTACCACGCCTCCGTACACATCGCCCCCTAACGGTGGACTTGACGGTGAGTTCACTCCGGGACCCGTACGACCTTTGCAATTGTAATGCTCTTCATCTTCTTATAAAAATAAAAACAACTAAATCAGTCTCTATACTCTTATATTTCATAAGTAAACATAATATTATAGAATAACACTCTGTTTTTTTATTTATATTAGCGAATACACTATTATGATTTATACCTTAATGGAACACCTTATTGTTTCGATAACTCTCCGGTTTGTACCTACCCTCTAAAAAATATTTATTACAAAGAACACATACTTAGATGGTTTACGTTTGGGCGTGGGAAGCGCGGAGAAGCAGGTCCTGGAGGCGCAGGCGAACCTTCGCAGCCGTGGCAGGCATGACAGGCGTGGCAGGTGTCGCAGCGCTCGCAGCGCGCCTCTGACTTGAGCCGCGACCCAGTTCGAGGGTTTACCTGCACGCACGCCACTGACGGGGGACTGTCGCCCTGCTGTCACGAACAAACCACGTAAAAAGTTTCGAATGAAATGAGTCTTAAAGGGAGACGCGACGTGTTGTTTAATATTTGTTTCTATAGCTTCAAAATGTATTTGGTGTGGGCGGGCTACCTTGGCGTCAGTGTCAAAGTTGATGAAGAGCAGGCGCGCGAGACGCTGCAGCACCAGCTCGCGCAGCGCCGCTGGCACCGGCTGCCCTCTCACTCCTCTACGAACAATAACACACCTTCGAGCAATTGTCTCCCAAGCATTACCAAAAGCTCAACATTATGTACTCGTATCAGTCTTAGCAGTGGTAGAGCGCAAATTTATTTTTTGTTATTGTAGATTGGATCTTGTTTCCTCTGTTCTTCAGATTTTGTAAACGTAATTTTTTTGAAAATATGATTATAATTTGAACCAGCACTCAAAGTACGAAATACATTTTTTCTATATCATAAGGTGGCAAACGAGCGAGCAGCCACCTGAAGTCGCTGAAATAGCGAAGTGAAAGTTGCCCGTAGACATACGCAATTGCATACGCGTTGCCTACCTTTAATCGACGGGCATCCTCTATGCACAGAAAGAAAATATTTCCCTTTTAATGCATCCTCTTATCCGGAAAGTCCACTTCCACTTCCCATCCTTTTCTTATAAAAAAGAGGGTGGGGAGGGAAAGAGGACTAAAAGAGGCCTCCGAGATGCACACTCATCAGACGAAACACGGAATTGCTTCCACTTCACGCCTGTCTTCTGTGTGGTCGTGGCTCTGGTGGTATTCCACCAGGTGAGCCGGGCCAATTCGTGCGAAGATTTTAAAGCGAGCTCTACCACTGTTAAAATATAATAATGATGATGAAAACTTATAAAAAGTGGACTCGCCTGTAAGATATGTTAAGTGTTACCACTGAGAGCGATGCTGAGAATGAAACCAAACACGTACTAACGCCATAGTAAAGACCTGCAAGTATTTGAAAACAGTTACAACGATAACAAAAAAGAAAATAACGAAAACACGTACATTTTTATGAATTCTAAAATTAAAAAGTAATTTGAAAAAAGAATTTATTATTGAATGTTAAAACATTGTTCTTTATAAGTTTATACAAAAAGAATATTGTATTTCAATTTCTTTTAAAAGAATTTATTGTGCTTTGTTATAATGAAATAACCTAACAAAACATTCAAGGATAACATTCCTAATTTAGACGCGATAATTACTGTCTAATTAACAGTCTGTACAATGCAATAATTTGCTAAACATCGCACAATTACCGATTACAATCAAATTCCAAATAACAATTGAATGATTAAAGAAAAACTTTTATGCAACTAAACCTAACGTTAATCAGTGTAACCTTTATGTTCCAGTCTTTACTCTTCCATTATCCATGGAACGTTCAGGTTGAATAATTTACCAGCTCTTCTATTTTATCGAAGGTTAAACATAAAGCTAGTGTCCATTTGTTACAGATTGTGCTCAGACTAATGCTTAAATATTTCTCATCCCTTAACATTAATCGATCACGTCTTTACTAATCATGAGAAAAAGATTGAGTAAAAATAAATTGCTATTTAATTTTTTACGATTTTTAATTCTCTATCTTACAATTTGGTAACGGAAAATACGCGCCATCCGTGGAGTTGCGGAAAATGAGCCTATAACTATTTTGGCAATGACGTCATATTTACATTTATCTTTATAATAATAATTCTTACTTATTAGTGGTGTCTTTTCCGTTGGTGGTAACGTATCTCTTATCGTCATTAGGAATACAGTCATTGAAAGCAAAGCACTTATTCCTAAAGTCACTTTCTCTCCTGATTCAGATGGTACATAAAATACCAGAAGAGCTAAAACAAAGAATAAATGTTAAAGAACTAATCAAACGCCACAACTTATGCATACTTAATCCAATTTTATTGAAGTATGTCGCATGAATTCAATTTTCATTGCATAAGTAATTATTAAAAATATGTTTCAAATATTAAGTCACCTATATCTATGAAAAGAAAACTTATAATAATTTGCTATTTACTTATTAATTGTTCTCTTTAAATAATACAAAATATATGAATAATTGAACTGATAAACTTACCAATTCCATTTATAAGGAGACATGGCAATATAAGATTGAATACATAGAACATGGGTCTGCGTCGTAGTTTGATAACATACGTTATATCTGGGTAAGGCTCGACGCAGCACGAATAGTACTGATCGTGTCTGATCGCTTCGAAGCTCACCAAATCAAATTCGCCGTTCGTTTGATAATTCGTTGTGTCGCCTTCGTCAAATTGTTTTATTAAATCCAACTAAAACAATATTCATATATCTCTTACAAAGGCAATAATATCATCATAAAGAAGGCAACTGTGTGTAATAAAAATGTAGAGATTTCAATTTAATGTAGTATCGTAACGATCGGTTTGTTTGTTAAATATTTATACAAAACTCATTATCATTCGAACGAGTTCTATTTGTTTGTGTTTATACTTTTGAAAACTGATTGCTTTATGCTTGCAACATTTATATTAACATCATTGATACATCATCATCAGCTCACTACACGTCCCCACCGAGGGGCTCGGAGCCTACCCTAAGTTAGGGGTGATTAGGCCATAGTCAACCACGCTGGCCCAATGCGAGTTGGTTGACTTAACACATATCTTTAAATTACTTCGCAGGTATGTGCAGGTTGCGTCACGACGTTTTCCTTCACTGTAAGAACGTCCGATAAATGTACATATGTAAATCGCAAATGGAAGAACATATTGATACATGGCGGGATTCAAACCCCGGACCTGCAGATTACAATTCAAGTGCTTTGAACCCTGAGCCACCGACGCTCAATTGACTATTGATACATAAAAAGCTGAAAATGTATATCTATTCAAGTTTTGTAAAGCTCAGTATTAAGCTTATTTTATTCAAAAGTTTTAATACGACTTTAAAGTTTAATATTACTAAAGCTTTTATATGTGTCGTTTATTAAAATACGACGAACATAACTTAACATAGATTATTTAGTACTAAAATGTAGTTATATCTCACAAAATTTTATGTAAAAATTCTAAAAATAAAAACTAAATATTTAGTAACCGTAATAAAATTGACAAGGGTTTGAAAACTAATTTCCATATTAACAAGAGAAATTCGCGGGCAATGCAAGGGAATGCTTTGAGTGGATTTATTATCTAGACACTGACAGCCGTTGCAACATGCTGGAAAACAAAGTGACGGGAGAACCCTTTTTGTTTCGTAAGATTTGCAAACACATTAGTCCATATTGTATGAATATTTTATATATTCTCTATCAGTAAATATAAAAAAAAGTTATTACCTGAAATCCGTCATATGTCCATGAAGCCCATTTCATAGTACACAGCTGGATGTCAAATGGGAACTGCTCTACATTGATGTCACAAACAGACACATAAATGCCGTGACTAAGCCATGTCACCTCACCTGTATGCTTCACTATCACATTAGTGTTAATTACTGCCGATTTGTAGTTGGGGTCAGCACTGTTAACAAAGGTTTTTAGTAAAGCAAATCTTTTATACATTTAATAAAGTTTTGTAATTTTATCTCCATCGGAAAAGCACCTCAATAGAAATAATGTCTATAATGTTAATGGGTACTTTCGTAAATTAATTTTCGGATAATTTTTTCCTTATTTTATTATATTTAACATGGCGTAAAGTGCTTCATTAATAATAAATAGTATTCCGACGCTGTGTATTGAATTACATTGTTTGCGTTTTTTTCAGTCCGAAGTAATATCAATATATTCACAAATTACTAGTTTTTTGCTTTTCCATAATTATTACTAAGTAATTTCAATTGCAAGGGTATACTTGAAGAAAGAACTTTTAAACAATTTTCACTAAATTAGAAAAAACAAAATTATCTTTTACTAAATATATAGTTCATAATCCTTTTATAACTGAAAGTATAATAATAAAATTCTCTTCTTATATTATAACATTTCTGGTATTGCAGAATAATTCAACATGATAAAAACAAAATTATCGTGTGAACATCGTTAGCTTAATATCCCTTAGTGTTTTTAAAACTAAAATAAAATAAATTATATTTACATTCTTACAGTAATTAAATGACTAATTAATTAAACTACCAAAATAATACTATAAACTATATACTAAAACTAAACCAAACTAAAAATAAAACTAAATAATATAAAAAATCGACCCCAAATCGCTGCGGTCGCACGGTAGGGTATAACTTGATTAATACAACCAATTTCCTGGCTAGAATTCTGGCTGCCTTGCCTAACTTTTTTACCTCAAAAGAGACAGAGTTAACTATCGCGATTTTACTCTTGTTCGTCATAAAAGTACCTCAGAAAGCGTACTTACTTATTATATAAAATAATATCCGGTCTCCATACTCTTTCGTAAGGTATTCTTATTACACTGATGCCATCGAAATCGCTGGTGTTCCATCTCAGATGATAATCCGTCCAGATCTGAGTGATCCAGCAATTAGTCGTGAGAAGTTGATCTTTTTCTTCCTGCACAATTGTAAAGGTAAACGAACATTTGTCATTTCTGTCGACTTAGAAATTACCGCAACAACAATCTCATTAATCAATGGACAATGAACTTTTGTTGAAAAAATGAATGGCGACAAGACGAAATGAAAACAGAATTTGTAAAAATTCTTAGAAAACGCGTTAAAAATAATATATTTAAACTGTGAATCTATTATTTTATGACAAAAATAGTGTTATAATATCCTTGGTATTAAATTAACACGGCAATGGGACCTCGTTATCCTACAACTAATCTGAAACCGGAGATTCAGACATCTTTTATCTCGTTACTGGGTCGCTTTGGACATTTATAAACAACATTTGAGTGACATAATCATTATCCTGGGTAACTAATAAGGTAACATTGTACAAAAACATAAAGCCATCACTTCCTTTAGGAAAAACCCACGTGTAGAACAAAAATGTACGTTAGAAAATCTTTGCTTTATATACATATAAATAAAATTGGAATGTCTGTTTGTAATATTGAAATAACCGTTTTTTTGGACATGCAGATAAATATAAATATATATACGGTACATACACCAAAATAACATTATTTTACAATTTGTTTCTGTCTGTCTGTATGTTTGTTCCGGCTAATCTCTGAAATGGCTGGACTGATTTTGACGGGACTTTAATTTGCAGGTAGCTGATGTAATAAGGAGTAACTTAGGATACGTATATTTAAGAAAAAATCTTATATTTAAGAATAATAAGACAAATAAAGACAGTATTTCACGCGGACGAAGTCGTGGGCACAACTAGTGGGAAATAAATATAAAAAACTTAATATATAAGTAATAAGTTACTAGAAGCATAGAAATATAGATCTAAATCCCTAATTGATAATAAGATTAAAATCGGAAAAATAATGAAAAGGGCCGGATGATCACATTTCGCATGAACGCATCCAATCATATCGAAAAATCTATTGTATTTCGTGTGGGATTATTGTTGCCGAAGCTGAAGTAATTATTACATATACATATATCTTAATTTATGTATAATATATCTGTGTATATATAAAAAGAAATTATGATGATCGAATACTAAGAAAAGCAGAAGCAGATAAATTGGATCTTTTTGTATGCAGACGTGTAAATTAAGTCTAATGTTAAACTGCCGGAATACACGTAAATCATGTTGTTATTTTTTCTTTTTCAAAAACTAAGACTGTAAAAAGTTTCATTGCTTTTAAGGATACTCACAGGAAAAATAATTAACCAATTAAAGGATTACATAAATTATTTCTATGTTTTACTAGACTATGTTGATTCTATGGAATAAAATTGATTTCAACATCGATGGTTACCTATTTTATATCAAAATGGAAATTTCAGAATAAACTATCGCTAACTTTGATGTATGAGGAAAATCATGCTTGTTATTTTCTTCCAATAAATTGGCTGCAATGAGGGACCGTAATAAATCAACTATGCAATTGGGCAAATGTTTTCAAATCAATTTTTACTTTGTTATGAAAAATATCTACGAGAAAAATCACTACGATCTTCTATAAACTATTTCATAAGGAATTTACAAAAAAATTACATCCGACTTTTCTTGGCCTAATACGATTGTGCAGAACATTTAGACAAAATAAATCAGTTGACTGTATACTAATTGCTTTATTTCATAAGAGAAATTCTCTCTACAGGTTTGTGATGTTAACGCCTGACATTTGACCTAAGTTCAACCAAAGGTTGGACGGATCGTACGTTAGGCGTCATGAAATACCGCACAGGTGATGTTGATATTTGGTTACAATATTGTTGGAAGTTGCTAGCCGTCTGTTGTTTGTAAATATTGACGAACAAATCACTCACTTTGATTTGACACGTTTCGGACATTCTTAGAAAAGTAAATACTCTTGAAGCAATACTACATATTATATAATATAAAAACACGAATTAAAATACATACCACGTCTATAATATGATGCAGCGATACACCAAATGTAACCAGCAAAGGTTGTGAAGAATTTTCCACTGGTCGAACTGATGCATCGTATTTCTGCATCAGATGTCGAATCAATTTGTACTCTTCGTCACACCCACATGTACCTATGAATAGAAAGTTTTATAAATATGAATGTTTTGATGAAAAGATGAAGAAAGATGATGAAGGCACAAGAACGCATACTGTGTAAGGCAGTGGGGAAGGTGTATGTCCAGCAGTGGGCAGATAAATGCTGATGGTGTGATTGTAAAAGGTTGATAGGTAAAGAATTAAATATGATTCTTGGATACATTTTATAGATAAAAACAGTCTTTCGCATCTGACTTATTATAATATTAATAAAATCATTATTAATTGCTCGACAGGATAAACATGCGATATGTTTTTAATATTTATCAGAAAAATTGACAAATTGTATTACGTCTCTATAAAAGAATAAATTAATAAACTTACTCATCATTTCATATTCCTACGAATATTCATAACAGTACGAGTTCAATATAATTATGCAAATAAATACTTCATTAAATCCTGTAGGTGTTTGTAGAAACGAAATCTTTGTTACAATTGGAAACTTCAAGGTAACGCAAATGTGCCGCTAATTTGATATTAATGTAAAAGGGTCAGCCCTGGATCTCTGTTTTCGACATTAGTATTATACAGTATAAGATTTTCAAAGGCGAAAGATAATTAGTTACAGCAAAAGGATCTAAAAGGTATGTACGCTACCTTTTTATAAAAGGTTATAAAAAGCAATGTATATTATATATACTCCATAAAACTTACTGTTTTCAGTAACATTGGGTAAATATAAGCTAAATTTGGTTCACGAAAGTTTTCTGCGGTATTTTATGATGGAATTCTTATAGTCTTCATTGACCGTGGCATGAAAGGCTTGTTCTAATTTCGATGACAATTTTCTCTCCCCGAGACCGATCCCCTATTATATGAAAAATGTTGAGATAGATGATAAGTTTTTCAAATGATGAGGTTAAATACATTATATTAAGTTTAGGAATAACGTTTATTCATTTAATGTGGCAAGAAAATACACCAGTACGCCTTGTTTCTACTCATATAAAACCTACATATGACTCAAAATTTAAATTTTTTATTTCTAATATTTGTTTCCTCTGAGATTGGGATTCATTAACACTGGTACATAGCTTTTGTAAAGACTATAACATAACAACTTTACCGATACAAATATGAGACACCCTACACAAGTCCATACAACGGCACAGCATAGGATACAAGCGAGACGATTAGATGTCTGATCGGAACCAATATATGCTAGATCTGATATAACCTAACCAAAACTATCCCTAGTACCAGTTATTGTCATTATTTAGTATTCACTTCAGATTTATCGTAACCTAATTGTTTAATTTCACATAGTTTTAGTGAGGTCAGACTTTTAAAACTGAACTGAATTTAAAGTCCACATAAAACACAATTGTAAACATTAAACTTCGAAATGAAGAAGCAATTCGTTATGTCTTTAGCTATGCTCAGAGATGGTTTGAATCCGTTAATAGTGATATTAAAAACTTAATAAACTTGGAAAATTAAAGACAAGTAGACATTCTATCTCTTGTACAACGATTATCACAAAAACATTTGGAAAACAATATTTACTGCAGTTGTACCAACGTAGACAAAATCCGACTATTTAGCATTTTCAAAAAGTTACTACTACTCACAGTTCCATACCTTAGTGTGGTTTAATAGATTAGGACGTTCAAAAGCTTTGAATGGCTTTGTAATATATATTAGCCGCAACACGTGCTTATTTTACAACTTAACTCTAACAATACCTCGTATAAATAAAGTATTAAAACTTAATGTAGGCTAATCTCTCACAAGCGGTATTGTGATGGTCGCAGCGCCGGACAATAAGGTTGCCTATGTACGTAAATATGTATACATAAAGCCCATCTAGCATATACCTGGTTTTTATAGTAGTGTAGTATTGGAATGCTTGGCACGATATAAAACGCAATCTGGACTTCTCTGCATACTCGTACTAGGCCCAAAGGCATTGTGTTGTAGCTATGTAGTTAATGAAAATTGATTCCTACACGTCACGTAAGCACAAGATTTGAATTAAATAAAGGGGACATCTAAGGCTCGTCTAATTGAAAGTTCTCTGATTTTTGTTCGTCATAAAATTAAAAAAAATGTTTACATCACATTTAGCATAGGGTTTATTTCCTATGAAAAGGTTGCTGGCGTGACGTGCAATATTAAAGGATAATTTTTTTAAACAATTTGTAATTGTGCTTACCTTTCAAATAAAATGATAAAACTATCCAAATGCAACGCCGAAACATAACTGATAACATTTCAATCACTTCACGCAACTTTTATCTAATTTAATTAATAAACTATCAGAATTAAAACAATTTTGAGAATTTCCAATTGACATGTTAACTTTTCATAGTTACAGCCATATTTTTAATAATCATAATTTTACCACTAACTTCAAACTAAGTCACACCAACTTTTATTACACGTAGCAAATAACAGAAAAAATTTCGATGAGGCAGCAAGGAAAAAGATTTACACAATAAAGTTTTTATAACGACCGTAAAATGTGATTAACGACGGGAGTGATATTCGGGAGCAGACAGCCGTGCGGCGGCCGCGGCGGCTGGCGCACTGATGAAATGACGGATCTCCCAACTCCTAACCAAGTTCGCCTGTCGTCGCAGCGCGCCTCTCACGTCTATGACGACCTAGTACTCATCAACAAAACTTGCTATGTAAGTAAAAAAAATCTTTTTATAATTTATGTCAGAGATAACAAAGTTTCTAATTTGATACAGACTTTTGCAAATGCAATTTCATAATTTTTCAACGAATTTTGTCGCGTGAAATTCAGGCTTTTTTATATCGAATTCCAACATTTACCTATAAAATTAACAACTTCCGAATTTGATTTTAGAAAAGCTGTATGTAATGAAATACATATATAACAATTCTAAATTCTAATGCAATAGTAGAGGAGGCGAAGCGTGCATAAAACCTGACTAATTAGGTAGAAAACAGTGGTAGTTAATATTTCGTTCTTGATATTTCCCTTACAATTAGTACCTTACTTCCAAAGCTATAAAATTTTATACATCCTGAGCGATCACTAAAACACTAAGGAGTCCTTTTCTCGAAGCGTTTAAGAGTTTCATTTGTACCATGATCAGCACGTTGTGGGGTCGGAAATGAGCGGCATTTCCCTGAGGGACGCTGACTTGCCCTTTCGCAAATTAGATCCCATACATTTACAAATAGGGGTTTGATGCACGGAGAATAAAATTCGACTTATGTTTAAGCAATCACCAGATATAACAAAATATGCATCCAAAAATTCGTTTATGTCTGTCTGTGTGCAAACCCGCGTTTGTCCAAAACGGTTGGTCAGATTTTGATTAGATTTTAAGGATTTTAAGCGAACATTTTAAGGCAAACGTGGTGATAAATTTGGGTTCTAATAACACAAAGATGTTTAATATTTGTTTGTCGTTCCCCAATTTTAGGCATTGAATACATCTTGAAGACTAGATATGATTTTAATAAGTAGAAAAATTGTAATATATGGTATCATATTTTTGGTACAGTCTTTTTGTGCTCATTCTTTTTTTTTGGAAAAAGAAGATTAGTGTTTTAATTTTTATTTATTTCTAAAATGAGATCGTATAAATTATAAAACTTGCTACCTTTTTCCGTTCATTTTGTACTAATAGTTCAATTTCAAAGGCTCGTTTAGAGATAACACTCATCCATGTCATCCAGATAAATTGCCTAACCACGGTACGTAATTTATCTTAGGCTCCGAAAGATGCATTCGCTCTGTTTTCAGATATATTTTACTATGTCTATATGATGAATTTTTTGATTGGTTTTAATCATGGTTATTACGTATTTTTGTGAGATGTTATTTATTAAATAGGCAACTACATACCTATGCAATAGGTATTTATTATAAATTTTTTTTTAGGAGAAGGCGGCAAACGAATAACCGTTCGCCTTAAATTATTTAATCCGACACCCATAAACATCTGCAACCCCAGAGGAACCGCAAATACGTTGCCGTCCTTAAATTTTGGATAATGTTCTAGAATCAATTAAAATTTGATTAAAGTAATATACATAATATATTATAGAACTTATATTTTATTTAACTTCTCTATATAACTTTTGAAACAGACTTAAGTATTACTTACTATCAATGTAAACAATAATAATTAAAGAAAATCATTTCAATAATTACAATTGGCAATTTAATTGGCAGGTTAATGAAAATGTCATAAACACGTTAGTTACCCCTATATGTCAGTACGGTGCGCTAGACCGGGCAAAGAGAAAGGCCGATTGCAAGGCCTGATCGATTCGGCCTCCAGTGATTTACACAACATTGAACAGATTAATCTTTGTTTATGAAAATTGGCTTTCAAAAAACTATAAGATTAGTTCCTTTTTATTTGAAATAGATACATATGCTTGCAAAAGTAAATTCCGAATACACAACTTACCTATTCTCATAGACAAAATTGGAGAAAATTATGTTATTACCATTTGCTTTATTAATTACGAATTTTATTACTTGTAATATAAAAAGAACGAATATAGTATATTTTGTATGAATTATTTAGTAATATAATTAGATTTCTCGGGCATTTTGTCAAAATTTCCATCAAAGCTTACACAAAAATTATTTTACTGTTAAAAATTTTAATAGCAAAGAGTTTTAATCGTCACGACACTACTTAACATATTTTCTAACCTGTAGAAAGGAACGTGGTTTTTTACATATATGGTTGTTCGGTTTATTACATGGTGCATTCTAAGTGCCCTATTTTCCAGTTCAGAGTTCGGGGAACGGTAAATCGGTAAGTGGAAAACTTTCCGCCTTCGTGATTTTAGAACTCAACTTGCCTAATTAATCAGGAACCCACTTTTCTTATTTTAACTACATTTAGAGCGTACTTTTTATGCGTACGAAGGAAACGTACCCGTTGAAAACATAACCCTACTTTTTGCAGGCTTAAATATAATATTTTCATATTTTTTCTCTAAGATCAAAAGAATTATACTGACTTTAAAGAGTTTGATGTCATTTGTTATTTCTGTAAAGTGAAAACTAAAAACCTAGTAAAGAAGCCAAGATTATTTTGAAACAGATTATGGAAAACTTGCAATAAAGATTTATTATTAAAAAAATAGTTTAAGAACGATTACTTGCGAATCAGTGTGAATTCAGAGTTAAAGCAAGCAATAGTCCGAAGTAGTCGTTTGAGTGTGAAGCCTATCAATTATAGCACCAGCCCGGGGCTCAACGGAACCTTTACGACTGAACGACTCCTACACCGGTTCTTATTGGAATCGCAATATTGCTACAATTTTTTAATATTCTATCCATCTTATATCTCACTAATAGTAGAATAGATATTAGAATTGAGAATGTTTGGATGGATGGATGGTTGTTTGTTAGAAGTTATCTCCAGAACAGCTTCATGGATCTCGCTGTAATTTGGCTCAAATGACATAGTCTACAAGAACACATACTAATTAAGTTTTTTTTCCCGCGCTGGCCTAGTCGCGGCCGACAGCGACTATATTTTACAATCTAAAAAGATCGGCTTTATTATCTTATTTATGTTAAAGCTAATCGTCTCACAGTCGTAAATAGAGTCGTTTAGTATACGTAATGTCAATTTGTGTATGGGTTATTTTTTTTTTAAGTTATCATCGTCTTAAGCCAAAGATGAATATGTTCTTCTGTAGCAATTCAATTAATTTCTTTCAGAGTTATTTTATTTAGCATCCATGTATGAATTAAAAACATATAAATGTACAAGCTTAACGTGGTAAAGAAACACGATGGAGGTAGTTGGTGAATTAGAGTTCGGGTCGTTAGAGCGGAAAGCCACTACGACCACTTAACGATTTGCCGCTTGACAAATACTCAGCTGACATATTACTCCTAGAGTTAGAATGCATGTAATTAACAGTAGATTTACTTCTCGATGTACAATTACGAACAAATTACTATATTATAATATTATCATTATTAATTTCTACAGTAAACTATCTGTCATAAATTCTATAAATTATATTTAATGACGAAATCTTTAAGCAAAGGGTGACAAGTCTTTCGGTATTTTACAGAACTTTACTTTTACAGCATTTGGGTTAGGCATAAGAATAATACAGAATAATTGAAGTTTTATAAGTAAATGTTATGATTCACGCACATAACTTAGATAACTAAACGTAGAGAAACCTTTAAATGTGAATTTCTATTTAGCACGATTCTGACACGAAGCACACCGGTAGATTTTATATCCATATATCTTAGCAAAATTCGTCAATGACGAGTACTCTTAAATCGACGCAAATTGCAAAGTGCTATTTTATAACAGTTCAAAGTATCAAAACAATATACTGTTAACATAAAAACACCTCTAGCAAGATTCATGTTGATTTGACTTAATAAAATAAAAAATCAAATCGTAAATCCGATCTCAGATTCAAAGATTCTCAATTTCAAAGTTGATTAAAGTTTATAAGACTTTCTCGATCGATATACGCGGAATGAGATACTATGGCCGCAAAATTTCACAAGTTTAATCAAATCAATTCGCAGCTTGATTAACGTTTCAACTGCGATAACTAGGTAACGTAAACTTATATTCAGATTATCCGGCACTATATCATAAGGACGAGACAAAAGCGAGCCAGACCAAGCAATTGTTTCAATTGAAATATCACTAGAATTTCAATATCATAGACATTGCTGGAATATTGGCTGTAGCAAATGTTACAGTTATAATTAATTATTCAATAGCCAAGCTATTGCTGCCTAATATTTGTAGTTATTATTAAATTACAGAAATTATTTAAATTTATGTTTGTCATATGATCTTGATGTATTTTTATTTCTTCTTTGTCGGTTTTATTTATTTAAAACTAGCATCCTAGGTCCGGATAGAAGTTCGCGCGGAATAAAAAAAATACCTATATAAGTAGCCTATTTGTTCTTACAGACTATGTCCTACATCTTTGTCAAATTACATCGAGATCCGTTCAGCCGTTTTGGAGATACCTTCAAACAAACATACATCCATCTATCCATCCATCCGTCCGTCCATCCAACTTAACATTCGCACTTATAATAACTCTATGATAAGTTGAGTTTTCAACACATGCATGATTAAACAAGTCTAGAGTAATATATCTGCCAACTTAGCAAATAATTTACACGAACTAAGTAAATATCACTACAATGTCTTTTAATGCGATAAATATGAAAGGTCTACTTTCGACCCGCAAAGCTATTTAATTAAAAACTTATGATTGCATCAATTTGTCCCTTTTGCCTTAAAATTGTCGCTTTATTTTATAATAAAGATTAGCGAACCCGTTTTAACCCAAACACTATATTAAATTCAATTTGCCGTGCCATTTATTATCGCAAACAAAACACGCTGCCACACGAATTTTTTTAATATTTCAAACTGTCTTTAAATATAAATAGAACTATCAATAGATTTATAATTACCAATTTTGCAAAACATTCCTATAATAAATCATAGAGATAATAGGGCATTGAAAAGGCTAGAGTTCTTTTAAAACGTTGCCCGAGTGCCCGAGTGCCCGTGGCAAAGAAACAGTGACACCGTTAGGGAGGATGTCTGAACGACACGAGCATGAAAAAGCCATCGTACATCAATATCCTTTATCTTTTTATCGTCTGCCGTACCACTTGTGCCAAATGTAATTAGACCTTTGGAAAAGCAAAAATATTTTTAATAAATATCGTCTTGTTTCTTCTTTCATAACTTTTAAATATTTTCTATGCTGAAATGCATATTTTTTTGTTTTTTTATCAACAAAGTAAAAGGACACAATGGTTGTTAATGTCGAGAAAAAGCTGTTTGTAATTAGAAATAATAAAAATCTTTGATTATGAAGCAGGTGCTACTTTTGACCAATAGGCGGCTACTACATTAAATTAATAATCAAATTGTATATATTGTTCCCTGATGTTCCTTTTTATATTACAAAGAATTATGAAAACATTACACACCACATAAGAGATATATCTATTTTACTTTTTGTCCAGTATGGATTTGTTTTGACGAGTGTATACACATCAATCATCCTCGTCAGCCTGCTTCCAAACACAAACATTAAAATAATCCTCTTCATCTAACACAATTTATATTCTCACACACAACTAGCTATCTTCCTTCTGCAAGAAACATCCATCTTCATTAAGAAGTCAACTTGCAGTAAGAAGTATACATGATTATATTGTATGTGAGATTCTACTTTGCTCTAACCTAAATCAGTAATTTTTGGAGCATTATTACCACCATGAGCGTCGGTGGCTCAGGGGTCAAGCACTTGACTCGCAATCTGCAGGTACTGAGTTCGAATCCCGCCATGTACCAATGTGTTTTTCGATTTCCGATTTACATATGTACATTTATCCAACGTTCTTACGGCGAAGGAAAACATCGTGATGAAGCCTGTACATATCTGAGAAGAAATTCAAAGATATGTGTGAAGTCAACCAACCCGCACTTGACCAGCTTGGTTGACTATGGCCTAGTCACCCTTAACTTAGGCTCCGAGCCCCTCGGTGGGGACGTATAGTGAGCTGATGATGACGATTACCACCATTGATGCTTGAAGAATACAAGGCAATATGGAAAATAGAATGAAAATAAAAAAAAACGAATTCAATCTACATCTTGGTCTATTTAAAGAGTTAATTTTAAAAATCTAATTTGTGGAAATTCGTATGGTAGCTCAACAAATACGGTACGACGTCGAGATTATTTTAATTAATCCTCTTAATTGTTTTTAGGAACATCATTCTGTAAAGTAGATAAGTAGAACCATGTTTTCAACACGAGATAATGTAACTCCGACATAAGATTGATATAGAGATTTCACTTCAAATTCCAAATTAGGTCTTATTACATTCTTCTAGTAACTCACCCCAGCCTGACTTCGCCCCAGTCTGACAGTAAATATAGTTTGACTTTAGTAAATAAGAAACAAAGAAAAAAATGTTTTCCTCTATAATCAACTGGAAAAATACAGTTAGTTATAAAAAAAATGAATTTACGTAGATATATGTATGAATATGCGAAATCATAAAATTAGAAAAATATTTAAGGTTACTTCATACAATCTTAAGGTCACGGTACGCCTCTTTTCGTTTATCTAATAAATTAAGATGCAAATTAAGTTGTTGACTTTCGTAGCGAAAATTGAAATTTCACAAACCGTCTAATTAACCTTGACTGGGAAAAGTCATTTCCACTGTAGCGGCGAGAATCCGAGTGTTGAATCAATTCTAATTCCAGACGCCTTGGTTTCCTTCTGAATCCTTGTCGAAGTCAATGTCTTACTGTTTTACTACAATATGCCGATTAACATATTTATGTTACATATAGATTTATATCTAATAGAGAATATTTTCCACTTTCACTTTCCTATCCACTTAGCCTTCCTATTCTTATAAGAAAATAGGTGAGAAGGAAAGAGGACTAAAATTAGGCCTCCGGGACGCATACTCGTCAGATGAAACGCCTGTCTTCTGTATGGTTGTGGCATTGCAATGAACCGGCCAATATGTCAGATGTTAAAACGGGCTCTACCACTGTTAAATATTTGTTACGTACTATATTTATTAAATTATTATGTCGCAATGACCTAATTCGTATATATGGACTGAAATATGCCACAATCTTTGCATTTGATAGTAATAGACGATTTTTTTTAAGAATTGTAAAAAAGTTACAAAATAAATTATGATACAATTGTTACCAAACTCTAAAACCTCTACATTCGCTCTTAATTTACAAAGGCCTGTATTTTTACATTAAACGATATTAAATAACCATACGATAGTCCAATTATAACTACGTTCTATAATAAACGGGAAAGCTTTTACGAGTACGTTACTGCTTTCAGCAAAATACAATTTACTATAATGATGTTACTGAAAGATCAACGACATTGTAAAAACAATTTCTCTGATAATTAAAGCTTTTAACAATCTATTATTTTGTTATTTACATTAAAACGAATAATGAAAAATATATATTCAATAAGTATAACTGACAAACGCACTCACATTTGTTCATTGGTCATTTAAGGAACCCCTTAGTTTCTTATAAAAAAATTGCAATAAAGAAGACCACTTATCTCAATGTATTTGGATCTTTAACCGTAGGGTTTCATCATCATCAGCTCGCTATACGTCCCCACCGAGGGGCTCGGTGCCTACCCTAAGTTAAGGGTGATTAGGCCATGGTCAACCACGCTGGCCAAGTGCTGGTTGGTTGACTTCACACATATCTTTGAATTTCTTCTCAGATATGTGCAGGTTGCATCACGATGTTTTCCTTCACCGTAAGGACGTCGGATAAATGTACATATGTAAATCGGAAATCGAAAAACACATTGGTACATGGCGGGATTCGAACTCAGGACTTGCAGATTGCAAGTCAAGTGCTTGACCCCTGAGCCACTGACGCTCTACCGTAGGGGTATCGTAGGGTTTATGAGTCCAAAATTTATGTATAACACATATTGTTGTCTCTGTATTGTTAAAGATAATAACAGGGATGACGATATGTTTTAAACAGAGATTTTGTACTCAGAAACACAAGTTTATTGTTTAGAATAAATAAATATATTCGTAAATTTATTCTAGTCCCTTGCCTTTTGTTTGAAGCCATAAGATTAAAATATGTCTTATGTCAACACACTGGAATTATATCTGGTGCTGCTTCCATGATTTTCCAAAGTCGATTTTAGTAATCTCCAAGAATTGAAACTTGTCACGTAAGACGATCAAGGTTTGAAATTGATCGACGGTACAACTGGGAAGTATTGATAATTTGATACAATATTAATATAAAAATATATACAAGATTGGATTTATAATGTTTTTGTTATGCAAAATTATAATTTGGATTTTCCAGTTTATCTTCCAGTGAAATATAACCTAGATTATGTATGAAGATTTCACTGGCCATTTTTTTCTACAAAAAGCAGTATTTTTTGACATAAAATGCCAAAGCAATATAGCTTTATTTATTAAAAACGTAACATTGTCATGGACAAATTAAAACTGCAACTGAATTTAAAATAACAAATGTGAAATCTAATTATAGGAGTATTGTTTTGTGTTTAAATTTACAGTATGAACGATTTTTCAACGTTAGAAAAAACTATAGTGCGCGAATTGTCATGTCGACTATGTCTATGCAACGATATAATAAAGTTAAAGCCCCTAAGCGCTGAAACAAAGCGCAAGATTAAGAATCTTTTTAATATTGTGGTACGTTAAAATTACCACAAGTTGATCTGGTTCTATTTTATAAAATAAGTGCTTCTGGGATTCCGTACAATATGATTGGACATTTAAAACACGTTTATATTATTTATAACTTAAACACAACATAATTCACCCATTCGTTGTAGCTTGTTATAAAGATCTAACTGTATAAAACTTTACAGATACGTACTGATGATAATCTACCGAAAGCAATATGCCACGATTGTCTACAACAAGTGGCTTCATTACACTTGTATTCTGTCAAAGTAGAAAAAACACAAAAATTTTTAGAATTTCACAAAATCAAACGCGAAGAACAAGAACACACACAACCAGCACCAGAAAAGAGAATGCATCCAATAATTAAAGCTTTATCATCACAAAATATTCAAAACGACAATAAAGAGGTAATAGTGGAACCCAAATCTAAATCAACACCGTCAGAACGACAACGAGGAGAAAGTCCAGCGAAACAAAAAAAGAAATCACCCGTGGATATGAAGTTCATGGAAGCGATGCCATTGGAAGAATTCGCAAAAGCGGAGCGTGTTGACACATCGCTCCTTATAAATTCCCCCGGGCCTATCAAAAGTATCAAATCACGTCAATCACCAACAAGAGTAGTCCCAAAAAAAACTAGCGAAGAAACAAGTAATAATAACACTTGTGACACATTGGATCCCATAGTTTTAATAGATGGCAGACCAGCGAAACAGGGTGCAGAATTAGACAAGCAAATAACATTATTCTATAAAATGGAATGTTGCATTTGCCATGGAAAGGGATTCGATTACAGATCTTTGATGAAACATTACAAAGAGAGGCACGGTGTCCCCGGATATGTCACGTGTTGCGATAAAAAGTTTCATTATTTCTATCCTAAGAAAATTATTGAACATATGGCATATCATCTTCAACCAAACATATTTATGTAAGCTTATTTCACACTTTAATATGATTTTTTAAAGATTTATTTATCGTATTAATCAAAGATAATCGTTTAAATTATAAATGATGTCTAGTGTAATTAGCTTATTAAAAATAGTTTAATGATAAAATAAAATTTCTATTTTATTGTTGTTTATGTAAAGCTATTTTTATTTAATGAATTTCTAAAACCTTATGGATAGTTCCACGGTTTGAAATGGACACTGTCGTCAAATTTATTGCAAAAAACAATTTGCTTTCACTTGAAAAACCACTTAGAAAATTACAATTTGCTGTTTACTGAGTTACAAGTAATTTTGTTAATAATTTAGGTTATCTAGTAATGAACTAAAAACATCATAAGATAATTAATATTTCGTGAGTGTAGACAGTGAGTATTTATATTCCTTTTACTCATATAATGTATTCAATGGCTGTCCAAACCGAGATTTGAGAATAAGCTGCTTCGCTGTAAGTCCTGTTGAAAACTTAATGTTAAAGCACTATTATTCGTTAGTCGATGTTTATCTAGTTTTACTAAAATCCAAAAAAATCTACTTCAATCTAATTTGACAGTGAATTAAAACCTAGGACGTTATAGTAAATTGTAAACGATTTAAAATTGCACTTGTTTTTAACTCCGGACCCAGAACATTTAAAAATAAAGAGTAAAATAATAAAAGTATATAATAAATCAACGCTATTAATTCATATTACAGTTAAAACTTGTGTTTAACTGTCTGAAGTATAGGGTTGCCAACTTACAGTTTTTGGGATTCCCCGAATTAAATATTTCAATATTTCAGGTGCAAGAGCTGTCATCGAAACTTCCAGACATCCAACGAGCTGTTTGACCACGAGACCAACGGTGGGCGGACTGAAGGCAAGCTGAACTGCCCGCGCTGCGACGAGCGGTTCCCTACATACCGCGAGCTGGGCCAACACATTGTCACTCATCGAACTGACAAATCACAGTGTGACTATTGCGCTAAAGTGTACGTATTACTACATTTGACCACGTCTTAGTATGGTATATTGAAATGAACTGAACTCATCGATGTGAGTCGATTTCCGTAATATATGTCTAACTCGTAGACCGGTGTTCAAAATTGTCTCTATTGTCGAATAACCTCTAATTTCCTTTTGTTATATTACCGTCAGTATATTATCACTCACTGGCTATTTTTCGATTTAGAATCAATTGAGAATTATATTTCTTTGTAGGTTGAAACATCATCATAGAAAGAAGACAATTAATCACATGGAAGATTTAATACTGTGTTCGCAATGTCTTCGTAATTTACGAAGTATTGAAAAACAAGAAAAAGAATCAGTGAGTATTCAATCATCTATATTTGATTTTTGTATCCTTAGCATTATGACTATGGCCTAATCACCCTTAACTTAGAGTAGGCTCCGAGCCCCTCGGTGGGGACGTATAGTGAGCTGATGATGATGAGCATTATGTTATCTTATGTTCATTTATTTCGTTTAATCATGAACATTAACTTTGATTTGCAGAAAGATAAGGTAAAAATGAAGAGCGGCGATCAAACAAAAGCGGAAAAATATCGTAAATTTTACAAAGCTTTGGAGATTTCTTGCGATGATGACTACTCAACAGAATAACGAGATAGCAAAAATATTCACAAATGTAATATCATGTACTGTGTACCATGACAATGTCAAAAATAAATTATTAAATTATATATTTTATACTATTTAAATAATTGTACTGAACATGAACATCCTGTTATACTATTGACTCTGGGTTAACACATCCTAGTTTTCAGTATATTAAAATTTGTATACTAGTATTTATGTGTGATTTAAGATATGTGTGAAGTCAACCAACCCGCACTTGGCCAGCGTGGTTGACTATGGCCTAATCACCCTTAACTTAGGGTAGGCTCCGAGCCCCTCGGTGGGGACGTATAGTGAGCTGATGATGATGATGATACTAGTATTTTAAGAAATAGATACCACATCTGAATAATCAAATAATAATCGTAGTAAAATAAAAAAAACTGTAAATTCATTCAATTTTATTCTTATAGTTATTTAGAAACATATTCAAAGTCATATTATGGTATTCAAACATATTTTTACAACCCACGAAATGCCTTACAATGTATTATTTTGTATGAACGCATGAGTTGAAAACACACTGTTAAACTAAATACAAGAGTTTTCCTTAATCAATCCTTCGTTTCTTGACAAGGGATCCGAGTAAATCTGAGATGGCAGGTAGGTTGTTTGTTTGATCGTTGGCACCAGTATTGAGATTGGAGAGCGGAATGTTGAGCTGATTGTTGGCAGGCTTCGGCTGGCCCTTTGTGTTCCTGTGCTGCGGGAAGCTTGGCATCAGCTTCGGATCACAAGCTGGAAAACGAATTAGTAGAACTTAGTAAGGATATCAGTTATGATAATTATGAAATAAACCAATCCGCTTAGCAGTAACTTTTGTTTTTTTTTATAACAGAAGGGGGCAAACGAGCAGCGGGAACACAGTAATTTTTAAAACTGCTGATTATCTGTACATTAATTAAGTAGTAATAGTATAATACAGTAGAAATGAATAATTATTACATACCTATCTTAACAATTTTACCATTATAAGGCTTTATTCACAGACTTACTAAAAACAGACATGTCAAATACTAAAATTTACCAAAATAAATCCATAGACAATGTACGTTGTGCGCCAGTGACATGTCTAAATTTAATATCTCATTTC
This sequence comes from Papilio xuthus, assembly GCF_000836235.2. Taxonomy (NCBI): domain Eukaryota; kingdom Metazoa; phylum Arthropoda; class Insecta; order Lepidoptera; family Papilionidae; genus Papilio; species Papilio xuthus. Next base: position 13,408,409 of record NW_013532703.1, on the reverse strand, counting down.
CATTGAATTCGATCATATTTACTTACGCAACGGCTGTTCCTTAAAGTAAGAACTCTGCAGACATTCCTCAGCTGTGGCTCTCTTATTGGGGTCGTACATGAAGAGGAAGTTAAGCAGGCGAAGGCCAGCGGCTGACAACCAGGGGAATCGCTGCTTTAGGTTGTTGTACGGCTGTTGCTTCAGAGTGAAGTTCTGTAACGCTGGCAGCATACTGAACTCTGGCCAAATTGCATCCGATGGAGTTCCTATAATACAATCCATTTGGAAGTTTAATGAAAAATTTAACTTAAACTTTTATAAAACTATTTTCCCTCTAATGTTCTTTAAAAAAAATAAAGACAATGTATTTTAGTATCTACTAGTGTTAGTGCACAAAACTAATGTATATAAGCATAATTGTCACATACTGATTTACATAAGAAACTTACCCAGTAAGTCTACTATAAGCTCCAGTTGTTCGATTTCCGTTCTACCAGATAAAAGTGGTTTGTTTGCCAAGAGTTCACCAAGAATGCATCCCGCAGCCCACATGTCAAGAGCTGGTGTCTGCTTAGGTGACTGCAATAGAAGCTCAGGTGCCCTGTACCATAACGTCACAACGCGGGGCGTAGCACAACGTGCTGGAGCACCCAGCCAACGTGCCAAACCAAAATCAGCTAAAAAAAATGGTGTGGTCATAAAAAATTTGCTTGTTTTTACTGTATTCAATTATGTTTAATCCACATGAACGTTATTTGACCAATCGAAAAAATACTTGCCTATTTTAACACACCCCTTGTCTGTCAGTAGTAAATTGGACACCTTCAAATCTCTGTGCACAATGAAATTGGAGTGCAAATATTTTAGTCCTTTAAGCACTTGCAGCATCAGGCATTTGACTTGAGATTCGGTGAATGGTGAGGTCATGTTATCTAATAATGATGCCAAATCCTGCTCACAATATTCCATTGACAGAAATATGCTGCCAAAATAACAAATAAAAGAAATAATTAAAATCATCATTATTGTAAAGAGGGATTTTCTAAAAAAAAAATATTATAATAGTTCTGCAGCACAATATAATAGATGGCAACCATTGAAAAATAGGCACAACACTATTTTCCTTTAAAAATTAAAAAAAGGTAATCAATAATTTTAGTATTTATAAGGTAATGATACACACCTTTCCAAAGAGCGCCCAACTAGAACCTCTTTTAATTGCACAATGTTCTCATGCCTGCAAGCCATTAGTACTTGTATTTCTCTCAGGCCACTTAGGGGCAATCCATCTTTTTCTACATCCATCCTCACCTTCTTTAAGGCTACAATATTACCATTCAGCTTATCTTTCGCTCTATCTGTAAATTAAGCATATAATATTTAGACAGTATATGAAAAAAAACCTCAATCATGATTAAATTTTGCAGTTGTAACAATGATTTATGAATTGGTTGATGTGAGATTTAAAAAAAACTATAACCCATCCAAATGAACTTGTGACGTGGGCTGATGACATCAATTTTTATGGACAGTGTGCAAAATAACATTTTGTTGAAAGGGATATGGAATAATTAGTGATATAATTTACTTTAGTCTCCCAAATAAATATATCTATTATTTTTACTGAGAGCAAAAGGCCACAGTACAATACCTTGTTAGAGTTGGGATGGGGGTTACATTCCGACAGAAACAAGTTAATATATGTTGCATAGACCTATGCACATATAGAAGAATAATAATAGAGCATTATAAATTGCATGAATTATACTTACAGACAATACCATAAGTGCCTTCTCCTATGCGATTTAATTTTTCAAATTCTCCGACAAATCTGCATCTTCCCAACTAAAGTTTAAGAATGTTTTGTTATCATATCTCTTATTTTCAGCCATCCCCAGAAACGAGTAACTTATTATAACAAATTCCCATTCAATATATCAACATAAATGAAAAAGTAGAATAAAAGAATATTATTCATTTTGGGCCCTTTGATGACAACATATCTTCAAAGGTAGGCTAGTATGAGTGATTTCATTAAGACTGATAACAAAAAAAACAAGTGTAATGCACAATTTAGTCATAAAATTTAGGTTATACCAAAAAAACGTACTATATCTTTTTCAGGTATCTCCATGGTTTTACCAGTCCTGAACGATATAAGAACACCTTTACGGGCAGCTGGACCAGTTGGATCCACAACATCTTGGGTAGGTTTTTCAGAATCTAAAAGTGAAAATTAAAATAAACAATATGCAAAATTTTCACGTTCAATATTTTAAATTTATAACACTTACTTTGTGACATATTTAAACTTGGATTGTATCAAATAGAAACAACTATCTTTTTTAAGAACTTATTATAAAGCTAAGCTCATCAATGTTTTCAATTTTTGTGAATAAAAAAAAATAAACAATAAACCGCCTGATAACTCGATTATAAATCGACCCGGTAAAACCAAAGAGTATGTAACTACTTCGTAGTATAATCATAGACAATGGAAAAAACAAAATTCTGTCTGTTGTCACCAAACGTTTAGATTATCATCGCCATCATCAGCCTTCGTATGCCTAGTGCTGGATATCAGTTTCCCGATGCCTTCCACAGTAGGCGCCTTCCGTCCTTCCATCATTTCTAGACTGTATTTACTTCACCTTTGGATTGACAAGATGACAAACGACATTGACATTCCATATTTTATATGGACAGGCGCACATTTCTGTAATGTTTAAATATAACAATAGTAAAATAATTTAATAAAATATTTAAGATAAATAGATAGATTTATGTATTTACAAAATATGGAGTTTGCCAACAAAGCCCTTAGTGTCGTAGGACGTTTTTGGAGATCGAATATGTAAGCTGCTTTATATAAGAATTTCACATTTATGTAAAGAAATATTGGCTTTGCCGAACTTCTTAAAAACTGTAAAAGAATGAAGAGATTGTTATATTTTCATATTGTTAATTTATAACATAATTTAAAATGAGACTGCCAAAATTATTTAATCCTCGGGTCCAAAAACGGATTTTGTAAGTTTATTCATCTATTTCATGTACTTAGTTATCCATTTGTTATGATTTAATCAATGATTTCCTTACATATTTATGATTTTACTTTTAGAATGAGGTTCGGGGTTTATGATAAAGTCACACCAGTAGAAACAACCCCAAGTAGAATAGTATCTGAGAATATTATAAGACCAGATTATGTATTAGGAAATACAGAATATGTTCCTAAAATAGCTGAAATAAAAAATGATACCCAAATAAATGGTATGAGGGAAAGTTGTAAATTGGCTGCTTCAATTTTAAATCAACTTCATACATTCATCAAAGTAAGTATTATAGTATTTAATGTTAAGTTATAGGTTATTTTTAAAAAAGTTTAACTATATTAGAACTAACCTTCCATCTGTGCAATCCATAGTATCTTTATTGTAATTTTTAGCCAGGTATTACAACAGATGATATTGATGCATTAGTTCATACTTTAACTATTAAAGCCGGTGCCTACCCATCTCCACTGCATTATAAAGGCTTCCCAAAGAGTGTCTGCACTTCAGTGAACAATGTAGCTGTCCATGGCATCCCAGATTTGAGACCTTTACAAGATGGTGACATCATCAATGTAGATATAACAGTAAGGTTAAAAACTTTTACTCTAATTTATTTCTAGTTTCTGATTTATTATAATGTTACAGTAGATTAGTTTATGTTCTTAGTAACATTATTGTTCTTCATATAATTAAAAAGCTATTGTAATATAGAGAAAGTTATGTTTACTTATATTATCTCAAACATTTCAGGTCTTCTTCAAGCAAAATCATGGAGATTGCTCAAAGACCTTCCTCGTTGGGAATGTAGATGATAAAGGACAACAGCTTGTTCATATTACAGAGGAATGTCTAGATATTGTAAGTATTTACATGTAAACATATTTAATACCATTAGAGTAAGTCCTTGCTAAATTCATATTTATTTGTATTGTGTATACATATTCTTTAGAATAGGACCAAATGTTTTAGAACATATTCTCTTGCCTGATCAATAGGATTATAAGTGTACATAATTTCTAATATATATTTATACATTGTAATAAAGTTTTGTCTTTTGGATTTTGTGTAAATATATTTGTTATTTTAGGGAATTAAATGCTGCGGTCCAGATGTACCTTTTTGTCACATTGGCTCTGCTATACACAGGCACGCAAAAAGAAATGGTCTAACTGTATTACCTGCATTTTTAGGGCATGGTATCGGACAATACTTTCATGGTCCTCCTGAAATATACCATTCTTGTAAGTTAGAAAATATTTCTATTATTATTGAATTTCTTTGGCAGTTTGTTAGTAATTATTAGTTATGTTAAAAGAGAACTCAATTCAATTGATTAAAATCCTATCAACTTTATGAATATTGTTCTATTTTACAATGCTCTAGTATTTACTACACTAAAAAAAACTATTTTTCTTAATTTTCTGAAAACCATTCAAGCAATATATTTGATTTTTTTATTCTGCAGTAAATAGATATCCTGGGCTGATGAAGTCAGGTATGACATTCACGATAGAGCCAGTTCTGTCACACGGCAGCGAGAACACAGTTATACTAGAAGACGGTTGGACTGTGGTCACAGAGGATGGTGCACGGACTGCGCAAGTTGAACACACAGTCTTGATCACTGATGATGGTGCTGAGATATTAACTAAGTAAATGTAATCATATGTTTATTAGAATATAAGTGTTATACATAAAAACAATTTTTTTTTTGCAATTTGAAATAATAACAAAAGTCAATTCGCCACATTTTGCTCATAGAAGAGATGTTATACCAAGATATAAGAAGTAAAATGTACAGAGAGCTTTTGGTAATGAGTATGGGCTACCCAATGTTTAGTTATCACCATAGCTACTAGAAATAGTTTTTATCTTTTTTTAATTCTCCAGGAGGCAGTTGCCCTCCTCCCCTTATCTCCACCTGGCAACGCTATGCTAACTAGAACTAAATGCAGCAAATTTTTCATCAATGTCATGTCACCTCTTGACCCATTTATTAAGATTCTTGTAAAGAAAATGAAAAGTATGACGAAATGTTTTTCAACAGGTGTGTAAATAAATGAAAACATCAAATTAGCACATTGTGTTTTATTTGTAGCTTGATAAGATCTTAATTTAAAACATGTAACATTACATTAAAAGCACAAGCATAATAATTATCACTTGTAGCATTCAGTCGATAGATATTTTAAAGGCGTAGAAGGAAGGTATCAATTGAATTAGTATAAGTGATTATCATAAAGAGAAAGGCGTAACCAGTGGGACATCCTCACGGCCCCGGACATTCGCTCCACAAACTGGACCCCACCACATCCATTCGTTATAAACTTTGGTCCCATATTGCATCCAGCTACGCCTCGGAATGATAGTGCTGGTAAACATTCTTAATTATAGTAAAAGAGAAATATATGACTAGATCTTAGGTTACTATTAAATAGAGATTTCAAAGCAACCGTTGGAAGAAGGCTTAAAACTAATTAAGATACAGGATGTAATAAAGTTCAATTAAATTACTAAAATATTTTGACTAGGAGGTAAGAATTTAACTTTGAACACAGATCAAAAACCCTGCAGAAAATACGTAAAAATTATATTTTAATGAAAATTGAATGTGGTTAAATAACCTATTGTTTTTTGTGTGCTTTTATCAATATTATATACTTAACAATATATATTTCTTCACGTATTTAACATGGTACTTTAAAATTTTAAATGCATTAAAACTGTAACTTGCAAGAATATAATTACGCTATTTGTTAAATTTCCTTATAAATAGATGCTTAATTTAAAAAATGTTTGGGATATTTTATAAGATAATTGAATTTGAAACGATACATGTATTTTTTTCATAATCTCAAAGACAAGTTGATGTGATAAATAAAATAAAAAAATGGATTAAATATTCAAATATGAATTCTTAATCTTAACAAACAAATATAAATCAAAGATTTATATAATTTAAATACATACATACTATAAATGTAATATTGTTCACAATTAAGTCTAGTGGTGCTAGGGAAGGTTAAAAAGAGTGTATAAAAAGTTGATACAAAATTATTAAATAGATTTAACAACATACAAAAGCTACCTCGCGACAATATACATTACAATAATTATACTTAAATGTTATTTATTAAACAGGTATAATATAATTATATAATTAATAAAGTATAATTTCCATTAAATTAATGTCAAATTTCAAAAAATCTACTAATTTTTTTATAATCACGCTTATAATTTAAAGAATATTTTGTACGTCAGATAGCTAATGGGTAGTAAAAGTTAAATGTTATAATAATAATGCGACAAATAATCGCTTACAATAAATATTTAAATTAAGCGTAGTTTTTTTCATAATATTGAAGAAGACTAAACAATTTTTGTACTTTTCATAAAAAACGGTTACACTCCAAAAAAGGCTACCTAGAGAGCCTGAAGAGCGAAGATTTCACTTTCCAACAACGACTTTTGACTTCGATATAATTCACACATCTACAAAGTTATATGGCACTTCCAGAACTTTCTCATTCTAAATAAAATCTACTTAATGTAACTAAACAAGGTATATATATGATCATATTCATCAATTTTAGTCACAAAATCTTATTTATGTGCCACAAATTCATCATAATCGAGGCCACATGTACTGATTTTAAGCCACCTTTGCTTCTACAGGCATTTAATCTTTGACAATCATACACAAATTTCCCCTCAAAATCCTTCTCCACTCGCCTACTACGATCAAGGTCTTATTATTCTCTAGTTCTCTAATGTAGTGACTTGCAAGTTGTCTCAAACCTATCAATTATGATTATCATGTTCAAATTAAGTTTATAAATTCTATGTATTAGCGAGTGATCAATACACGTGGAAAGGGGTGCGTGCTATTATGCATAAGGGTGAACTCAAAACGCGACAAAACCATTACTCGAAACCACGTCTCGACACGCGACACGTCACCACAATTAACGAGGTTGTTCAGGTTTTAGTTTTCATTAAAATAATTTCACCTATTATTCCAATGAAAAATTATACTTAAAGTTTTTATAATGGTGTTAACTGATCGCGTTCACACACGCATGAAAAAAAAGAACAAAGACATTTTGATTTTTTTTAAAGATATTATAACAAAGGTATTAGGAAATAAAAATGAAAAAAAATCCGCAACTATAGTCTATGAAAAGACAAAAAATTATTTACTCCAGAATATAACAATTCTACTTTAAATATAAAAGCAAAACAAGAATTAAAACAAAAGAAGAGTAATCTGTACCCACAAAATATTAGATTGTAAGATACCAAAGTAACCATATATTTCCATGACTAGCAATTTATTTAACAATATAATAAGATAAATATAGTAAAAGCACTTGAATGATAAATAAATAATTCTTAAAACTACACTCTTAAAACTATGCTGACGATTCTGAAGTTTTAAAAAATGAAGAACTGTTTGTAATTCATAAATTCAAACCATTGTTACAACGAAGCAACAATAACATGTTTAAAATTTAATTTATTAAAATCCTCTAAGCTATTATCATAAAGCTGTAACAGTATGGAATATTAAAAATGTATGATATATCAAAATTTTTGCAAACGTTTCTATGTAGGTAAAAGAATATCAGGCTAAATGCCTCAAGTATATTCCTACATAGAAATATGTTTTATAAAGCATATAATTCTGTAATATTATATCTATGTATCCTTAAACCTTTTGTATTGTGCATAACCATTTCATGGTGTGTGTTAATGTAAATTGTTAAATGTGTCTGTATTTAAATGTAAGATTGAAGTAAATAATTATAACAAATAATATATAATATGATTTCAAATTAATTGTGAAATCCAATATTAAATAAATACTAAAAATAAACTGATGACGATCCAATTAACACATAAAAAAGAACTCTTGAATTTTAACAGTAAACAAATACATGCAATTAAAAAAAAATTATAATTATAAAAAATTGGATTCCATAAATATTAAATAAATAACAAAGATTATTAAAACATAATCAACAAAAAACCCAGCAGTTGCTGAAACAAATTTGCTATCTAACATTATAGAATTCTCACCAACTACTTTTCAACTTTGTAAAATCGGTGTACAAAATCTGTCAGATTGAATACTTGGCCGGGACCAGTACCCAAGTCCATGTTGATATATTCATCCAAGTTGTGGGTCGAGACTGTAACCAGAGATATGGAAATATACTTGTAATTTCTATGTATGTATGAAACTGCATTCTTAATAGAATGTGATTTTTAAAAACATTCGCAAATAATATTTTGTCTCTACTGTGAATAAACTGAACCCACCTTGTAGTTAGAAATATTAATAATTATTTTGACTTATTCTAAATGTTTGGTATTGTAGAAAATATTCTTGAATAAATATACCAAAAGAAAACAAAGCTATGGAAAAAGGTGTTTTTTTTAATCTATGATATAATTGGTGATGTTAAAATGTTACATACCACTTGTACATATTGCAGGATATGGTGGTGGTGGCTTAATCCAAGAGCCATCAGGCCGTTTCATGTGCCGACGATCAGAAGCAAAGTGTTGTAAAAATTGCTTTGCAGGAACCACACGAAAGAATCTGTGTTAAGGAAATTGAGATCTTACTAATATGATAAATGCGAATGTTTAGATAAACAACTGGATGTTTGTTATAAGGTATCTCCAGAATGTATGCATTGATCTTACTGAAATCTGGGATAGATGAACAGTCTGGAAGCACACATTAGCTACCAAAAATTTTTTTTTATTCCACACAGAGTTGTGGGAGACAGCTAGTTAAGTAATTGTAATATAAACAGAGGTAAAGTAAATCAATTACAACATAAAAATAGTTTCAAAGAAATAATGAAGTAAAGAACCAACCTGTGAAAGTCTGACTTCAGAACTTGGTCAGTGCGGAAAGTTTCCGTGACATATTTATGAAAGAATGTTGGGAATGGTAGCTCCGAATCCAGATCATAGACAAGGCAAGTTTTAGAGTCCCATGAGTACAAAAATATAACATGATAATCCTGCAAATTAAGATAATCATTTACATATAATAAAAAGATTTATTTAAACCAATATTGTTATTCCAATTTCCATAATCCTATACCAAATTATTATTTAGTGTATAAATTTTTATATGATTTATTCAAAAGCTTTTCACATGGATCTATAATAAAACATAGCTCATTTATATTACTTTATCCTCTGATCCACATTCATATCTAGTGACCTGGAAATAATTAGAGTTACTAATACCAAAGACAAAAATAGGATCCAACTGGATAGTATATCACTAATTTAGCTTATGTAAACTTGTACTTAAAATTAAATTGGTTCTACAGTCTTCACTTATTATAATTAATTATATGGTAAATATTTTGGGTCCTTTGTGTGTAGTACAAGCATCATAAAAACAGAAAGGTATTCAAGGGTTAAGATAAATTAATTATACAGATTGTAATTATGCAATGATTTATATCACTTCAGAATTTTTTTAACACCGAATGTTTTAGAAGGCTTTGATCTTTATGAACATAATTAACATAAATAAATAACACTTTTCAATATGAGAATAATCAGAAGGTATACTTGTTTATTTCTACATACCCATATTACGAGGCGATCCTCTTCACGCCCTGCCCTTTGTTTCCACAAAGGCACCGTACGACAAGGGTTTGAAATAAAAACCACATAACACCTGTCCAACTCCCCCGGTATCCTTATTGATACATCTTGACACAGTTTCCACACATTTTCTTCACTATTTCAGAGGCAAAACAAACAAAAGAAGTTAAGTCTCATTAGTCTTGAAAAATGTTACGTAGCAATACAGTAAAATTAAGAATTACATACCAATAACAAGATACATATGAACATTCTGCTTGCTTAGGAAACAATGGTTTGAGTGTTTTATCATTCCTTTTATTACTTTCGTTATTACTTAAATGCTTTTGGGAGCTGACCGACATATTGACAGTTTGCTGGAAAATGAAAACTAGAGGAAAAGCGCTATAGCGCGCTCAACTGGCGCTCTCTATCAAGTTAAACCAAAGTTAAATCTTCAGTCAGTTTCACTAATTGATCTCTATAAATGGATAAGCAATTGCTTGAAAATGAGAGCTGTTGCTTAGTTCAGATTTAAAAGTGCCTGTCGATGTTACTGGTAGTTCATTCCGTCTACACACATTATTAGTTCAAATTCGCACCACCGCTGCAAATCGCTACCATCAGCGCCAAAATGGCGAAAATGAAATAGGCACAAAAACCTACTCATCTAGCCACTCTATTTATAGAGGTCAATGGTTTCAGTCTTTCTTTCAGTTCGTTTGTCTTCCACTGAAACGAAATAAATAGGTAGATAAGCTTTTCTACCAAACGTGATATGATGTGCCCATTTTTTTATCTTGATAAGACTAAGTAACACGTATCGAAAACACTTGTCTGTCTGTAATAAACTTTTGACAGACAAAAACCTTACATTTTTAAACATTTACGTTTCGTAATATCTTTTTTCATGCTAGAGACATCTTATTTTTATGCTAGAAACTATAACTATAAAGTGCTGATATGATAAAGCCGTTGTTGGGTTAGATAACGAATGCCATATCAAAATTATAACAATTACGATTAGTCACATAGCATTAACGAATTTTCCTGGGTGATTTCTTACAATTCGTTTTTAATAATAACAGCCCTCTTCATTATGTTTCGGATACAATTACATTCTTCAATTACCCTCTACTTTTATAAGTTTGTAAGGATTATTTTAGTTTGAGCTAAGAGATATCATTAAACTCTGAGTTAGATTCATTTACAATCTGTGTGTCTATGCGCCTTGGCACTCTATGACTCTATGGTATTTACCTTGTTTATGGTAAAAGTGGTGCAACCAGCTGGTCGTGGCTTTGTTTTAGCCAGTTCTGTTTTAGTTGCTTCCAAAGTTCCTTTCTAAATTGGCAACAAGGAGGGCGGTGCGTTGTCCTAGGTTTCGGCCGGACTAGCGTATCGTCCGGACTTTTGTATAAACATTAAACTAAATTGCGACTCAGTTTTTACTTTTTGCGACAGTGAACATACCATAATGACCCGTGAGTAATGGTTATTAAATACCTACATTGTAACGTTTGTTTGGTTGATTCTCATGGTGTAACAGTTGAAGCATTCGGCTGCTTTTTATTTTCTTTTGTTTATTTGACTATTAAGTACAAGGAATAAAATGTGCTTTCAACATAGAATGTTCGAGACGTGCAAATGAGTATCTATGACAAGAATGACAAGAGTGACGCCTACATTATGTAAACATAAAATTGTTTTTGGTTGTGTGTTTATAAAGTATATTATTTTACTTAAAACTTTTAGAATTCCTGTTCAATTCATACAAGTATTTATATAAATTAAATAGTTTGCATTGAACATTTTGGTGTGTGGCAAAAAATTAGCTTATTGAAACTAATGGATTTCAAGGTTATAAACCATTGAAAATTACTTGCAGGTGGAAACCAGCGAGATTTGGCTCGAGCCAAGAATCAAAAGAAGCAGCAAGAAATACAAAAGAAAAAAACGGCAAGTGAGAAAACAGGAATGTCTCTCTCTGAAAGGAAACATAGGTTGTTTATAAATTTATTATTTTTAACAAAAAGATAATGTCATCGTTGATATAACATATTTATTACTACAAAATAGATTTTATGCAAACATTTTGTAGTGCTGGTCAGCTGCAGGTATTTGCATATTTTAACAAAAATAATTTTATGCAAAAAGAATACATTATTGGTTTCTGGGTTACTCATAGGTATGTCATAATAATGAATAAAAAATTACAGAGATGCTGAATTGATGAGAGAGAAACAAAGAAAAAAAGAAGAACAAGAGGGCCAAGGTGCTAGAAAACAAGCAGTACATTAAGAGTTTGGTCCAATTTATGAACATATTTTGACTGCTGAATTATATGAACAATTTTTGGATACTTGGGTTTGTTTGCCAGAAGTTAAATTGTTCAAGTGATATAGAAGCAATCATTTAAGATAAGTTTCCATTTAAAAAAAAAAAAACTTGGGTTCTACTGTAACAACTTTAATAAATAATCCAATCAATTAATCTGTTTTCTTTGTTAGAATATGCAAAAGTAACTTATTTAAGAAGTTGTAATAACAGTCACATAAAGAAGAAATATGATCTGATTTATTATGAGGGGTGATATGAAATGTAATTAAAAGTTACATTAACATAGCATTTACGAGTCTTCATTTGACTGAATAGATTTATATGTATACTATTCCAACTATCCATTTTTATATAATAAAGACTTGAAAATATCTAAGCCAGTTTTATTCCTAATGATAATAGCCTAGGTGCATTGTTTCTTAATACGGTCTAAAAAAGGCTCGCATTGTTTAAAAATTAAGCTCCAGATATCCTTTAGGTGAGAAAATTATTTGTCCAGCTTTTGCTTGATAACTTATTTTAAAGAAAGTTATACCATGTTTCTTGTTAAAATAATTTTTCCATATAAAAGTGAACTTGTGTGGCCTCTGGAGCAGTATTATTAAAACAAGTTGATTTTAATAACCTACCTTGTTGTTGTTCATTTATAGTGTTTATAGGAACTATCACATCCTGGTGCTTTCAGATGTCTGACCCATGTATTACTTTTTATATCTATTTAAATTAGGATGATAATTTAAGGGCCAAAGAGAACACATACAAAATTTTTTGTTTGTAATGTGTTTGTAATCTTACTGTTATAGATGGATGTAATTTGGCATAGATATAGAACATAGTATGTAGGAACAGGCTACTAATTAAGTTGTTTTTTTTTAATTCTGATTGACGGAGTCGAGAGCGAAAGCTAGTAATTTAATACCATGTTGAGGACCATTGGAGAAGTTAAGTCATATAGAAGAAGTAAAAGAAATACTTAATAATTAATATTTTACTAATTAATGCAAGATTATTAACGTCTTTTTGAGGTATAATTAAGTATAATGAAATTACAATAAGCAGCATTTACATAATACATGTAATGGAATGCTGCATTAATGATAATAGTAATAAATGAAATAGTGTTTTAATTGACAATATGGCATATACTTGTTATACTCAAGCTTCGTCCCATGTGACATATTTAAATTTCTTAAAATATTTCAGAAGTGTAACTTTATGTCACATGGATCGATTTTTGTTCTTTTTAAATACATTTGTGTAAGGAATAGAATTATTCGTGGTTATAGAAATTATCAGTTAAGTAACAAAAAAATATAGCAAATTTGTTATACGCTCCTACATATTAGGATATAAGATGTAAAAAAGATGAGTTAGTGGGTTTATTTTAACTAATAAAGAACAGCATTATAGTAAAAACATTGAGATAAGTTATCACCATCCTGTTTTTATGTGTAGTATATAAAGGTAGGTTTTTTACCATACATAATTCTAAATATAATTACAAAATGTGTGATGACCTACCAATTACAGCCCTGGATTCGTCATTGGTTTGAGTTTAATATAGTAACAAGCACCAAAATGCTTTAATTAGGATTTATATACTCATGAACTTTCATTGAACGAAATTCAAGAACTTTGGCACATAAAAAATCATACACAATACTACTTAATACTTAAATGAAGTGGTATATATACTTGGAATACAGTATAAAATAATTTTTGCAAATATATAAGATTATATTATTGCATATTCATTGCACTGAATAAAGACACACACACAGAATAAAATTGCGCATATACTATTCAAATAGTAAAATTTGTTCAAGAAAATCAGTGATACTTGCAAACCAATTACTTAGTTAACAATATAAGCCAATATAAATGTGGGTACATACTATATTTACTTATTTAATTTAGTTTAGTGTAATAAAGTACATGAATGAAACACCTTCAAGCCAGGATTTTTAAATTTTTGGTTAAGATACACAAGAGTACAAGATTTGTCATATAGAACTTAACTTACGACTCTTTAGGCTTATCAGTTCTACGATTAGTAAATAATACTATATACCCCTTTTATAGCTTCTTAAAAATAAATTATACTTATGTATTGGAACATTTGCAGTGTGAAATAATAAAAAATCTACCAAGGAGATTCCTTGAAAATAAACTAATAAGCGCTAAATAGAATTAAAACAAAACAATTAGAACTTAACAATATAAACACTAATTTGTTTCTAGCCTTGCTAGTAGGTAACAAAATAAAAAAAACATTTTTAATGCTAAACAGGTGATATTAATTATCTAATACTCACACATCGAGATGTATATTCCATGTCCTACTAATCTGTAAACTTAAATGTAGCATTCAGAAAACAACTTGATTAAAATCTTCAAAATTGTGCAAAAAATTATATGAATTTGGGCGCCTACATTTTTTATGAATACTATTTATGAAAATACTCAAAGACAATGCCAATAAGTTCAATTAAGTATTTTAAACTTTCGAGTGATATTATTTACACTAAATATAAACGTCTGACTCTCACACAACTTATCCAGTTCCACACACCCAGCAGAAGAGCCTATGATCGGCTTGAAACTAGAAACTATTATATGATAAATATCTAGTATTGCTAACAACTAGTAGCATGAATATAACTTGTTTACATTTAGTGCATATAAATCCAATATACACTTTCCTTGGCTTTTCCGTTTACAATTTAAAATCAAATAATATATGCAACGATTGTTCAAGTTGTGTGTGAGACACAACATTTTCTGTATAAGCAAACATAACTTAGTTCAGATTTTACATGTGTCTGTAGAAAAATAAATTAGGCATTTCCATTAAGAAGGCATTTCTTCTCAAATTCATCTCTTTGTCTATACAGTTCTATAACTAAATCTTTTATAAATGGGTGATTGAATTTTCCTTCAGTAGCCTTGAAAAATTCCTCCAATTTCTTTGGTGCATTTTCTCGTTTCTCATATTCAAATGCTTGTAAAATCATATCATAACGGTCTAAGTCTTTGGCGAATTTGGCCTCAGGAGAAGTTTGGTTTTCATATTCCTGAAACATTAATCCATAATTTTATTTATATTGAAATATGTATGAATATGGAAAAAGTATGGAAATTTCATCATTGCTTTTACTGGATAACTACTGCCATTTTAAAGCTATTCTGTGCATTATTTTCTATATATTTAAATCAGCATTTATAGCTAGCTATTATTATGTATTTTTACATAAACTAGACACTTTATGAAGATACAAATAAATATTAGATATTTTATAGACAGATTTTGCTATGTTAAATGATTAACACATTTAATGTCACTACAATTTTTTAGATGAAAAAATGAACTTGTAGTGTAAGCAGGTAGCACTGAATGTGTTGAATTGATATTTTTTAATAACATACCTTATATAAGTCGTACATCCTATCACCAGCTATGCCAGTGAGCTCAGCAATTTTTTTCATGGCTTCATCTTCTTGTCTTTTTTTTTCCTCGGGAGATACTCCACAGTGTGGTGTTAAGTCACCAACAATACACTCAGCAAGATCATGAACTAATGCTGGAAAAGTATGAACATACTGTCATAGTACAAGTATTGCATTTATATGGAGGGTGTATAATTTATCTACTTTTATTCTTCACAATATGAAATTAATTCAGTACTTTGAAATAAGTGGAAAAGAAATAATAATTGGAAATTAACATCAATAACCATATTAAATTTTAATCAGATAAAAATTCCCCTTCGCTGGTTACCAAAGCCAGGCATTATCTTTATCAATAGTTAAATAAAGGTAATAAAAGATCAATAAATATTTTACATTTTTTGATCTTTTATTACCTTCAATGTCTGGAATGGAAACACAAAGTCAAAAAGTGGATGGATGGATGAAGCAAAAATTGTAACATTGAAACTAACCTATTTGTAGGCATTTAAAGCGGTCCAATTTAGTAGGATTGTTTTCTTCTGTGAGCAAAAAAGTCATAAGACCCATACGGTACATGTGTCCGGCGATCGATTCACAATCCTCAATATTGCATAGCACCCAACCAGTTCTTTTTACGTGCTAAAATTAAAAATAGAATTTTTGTAAATGAGGATAAACGAACAACAAAATTTCACTTATAAAATCAATTTAACAATAGTAAAATCTCAAACCTTCAAACGCCCAACAAGTTCAAGAAATTCAAGAATTTTTTGATTTTCAATTATTAAGGCCATGATTGTTCCTGATTTAATACAATTTTGTAATAAATCATTCAACGGTTATAGCGTTTTTAATATTACTTTCTGCTACTAAATACAATTGAATTGAATTACATATATGTCATGTCACCAATGTGTAAATTGCTCCTCAGTCGAATGTCACTGTCAATGTCACATCGAACACAGACAGAAAAACTTTTGCTACGTTCCAATTTAAACGCTCCTGTTGAAGCTACTGACACTTAATTCCATCCCTATTATTAAAAGGTATTATTAATATTCATTCTCACCACCTTTAGTAACAGCTACCGTCATCGCCAAAATGGCGCAAAATCATTTGGCACAAAGCAACAGGCTAAGAGCAAATCCATTTATAGAGAACAGTGCTGGTAAACCAGGTTATAGATCATCTATTCACTAATTTCTTCTCACTAATTCTAATTTCTCAATAATACTAATTCTAATCACTGAAACATTACCCCCAGGAGTAAATGATGTCCAAGTACACTCCTCTCACAAAAACATTCTGTATAATTTTAACTCAGTAACGTCGGATTTATCAGAAAAAAAAGTGTTTTTAAATTTGTTGTTGTAATAAAGGTGTTGTCAGAGGGTTTTCTCAAGTTCTCACTTTACACTGATATTCCCCTAAAGCCATGTTCTTAAGAAACATCAAATGCTAATTTAATTTACGAAATTCAAAATTCTTGTTCATATTCCGTTTGGCGTTTGATACGACGGTAAAAATTAGTTTTACACCGATCCAAACGGTACAATAGTAAAAGGTAGAGACAGCGTGATGTAATGCAAAGAATCGTTAGCTAATACTATGCAAAATGTTTTTTTATATCATAAGGTGGCAAACACAATTGCATAGCGTTGCCTACCTTTAATCGACAGAGGAGAGGATGCACAGAAAGAAAATATTTTCTCTTTCCAAGCATCCTCACATCCGGAAAGTCCACTTCCACTTCCCAAACTTTCTTCATAAGAAAAAGGGTGGGAAGGGCAAGAGGACTAAATTAGGCGTCCGGGACGCATACTCATCAGACGAAACGCGGAATTGCTTCCACGTGACGCCTGTTTTCCTCTGGGTCGTGGTATTTCACCGGGCGAGCCGAGCCAATTCGTGCGAAGATGTTAAAGCGGGCCACTGTTAAATGTTCTAATTTACTCTAAAATTGTCAATATTCTCTAGATCTCGTTTTAAATAGCTATTGACATAAGTCTTGTTATCCTTTATAGCATAGATGTATAATAATAATTATATTTGTTAATGATAAGTTGATCGGTTATTATAAAGAACTTCCTGAATCCTGATTTTTAATTTAATGATATTTTGTAACAATCGCTTCATATCCTATTCTTAATATAAATGTTACAATAGACTAAATCACAACCACGGAATATCGGAGACTATTAATTAATTAACGTTCATATTATTAGACTCTCTAAAATAGCTTTGTCTGAATAAATTAAAAATAATAGGAAACTGTCTGATTAATATGATCGATGGATGTAGCGTAAGCACATACAATGAATTACAATGCTCACCAATATACCGCTACACAAATTTAAATTCTATCGCTGGCTGTCGCCAGTGAAAATGTTCAACTCCTCGGTGACGGTACACCAACACGACGTTGTATCAAAATGAGAATTTTAAACTTTGCAAAGTGCCTACAAGTTTGTTTATACTCGGTGAATTTTAGTTTTCGTGTTTGAAGATAAACTTTGTGATGATTTTGCTTTTGCTTCTTGTTTCTTCAGGTTTGTATAACTTAAGATATTACTTAAGTTTTTTTAGTATAAAATTATAGTACTGTAAGCCTTAAATAAAATATCAGAATAATTTTTTTTTTTGAATTCAGATTCTACGTTACATGAAGATCAATTCGCAAAATACACTGATACAATAGTTTGTAATTCTTTCGATATTCGATTCACACACGGTTGAATCTGAGTCCGAAAATGGAGAAATATTGTAGGATCATTTTTTGGACAAAACAAATATAACTCGAATAAATAACACAAAGTAATTAATGAATTTTGGAAAAAATTAACAAGAGCAGTTAGGTCACGTAATCTTTCACTATCAAAAGTAAAAGATACAAACGCTTTCAATTGCGATTTAGTGTCTATTTTTTTTATTGATATGGTCATCCTATAGATTTTTGAAGAACCTTTTACTATGAGCTGCCGTATACAGAACAGAGATGCTCGGTGGTAACTTTCTTTGAATGTTAATTTAAAGATATAAATCTCAGCGGTCCTTTAAAGGCGTAAGACTCTTTCAAGTGTGAATTATAATGTAACACATTTCGTAGCAAACTTATCAAAATGGCTGATATTTAACTTCACAAAGAGAAATGTTGTTGCGCGGGTATCATATTTTTTTGTGGAAATATTTAAAATAGTGAGATTCATTTAATAAAAATTGGTACAAATTTTTATGTGGTCATTCATAAAATTGCAGTTTCATGCAATTGGTTTATGATCCATCGATTTGAGCCGTTTTTACAAGATAATACTGTGTAAAAGCATAAATTAAATTTACCTATTTTATTTATGTCCACTTTATTGTCGTATGACAACAGATGGCGTTGCAGGGCTTCATACCCATGTCCCATATTAAATTAAATATTCGCTGCCAGGACAACATCTGTTTGATTCCGTTCTTAATTTATATTTTTATATTTTATTTTTTTATCTTTAGTCAAGAAAAACTGTGGTAACTATTATAAATAAGTTAGAATTTTCTATATTAAAGGCAAGGAAATTCGGGACTTTATTTTTTTGTCGTCAATCATCGAGAAAGATCTCTATGGTTAATCCACTTCTGGGTTCGTCTCATTTTTAGTGATTACAGATTGTTATCCGCTCTTAAGAAAGGAGTAGGCTCTTTTTATATTATTTAATTTACCAAACCCCAAAGTTGTTTGGTTTATTTGAGCCAATCATTAGCGTAGATTAACCAAACTTAATCAGTTCTAAGGTAACCTTAGTTACTGAATTAGTGTTCTTAGTCTTCCTACTGTTCTTAGTCTCAGCTGGAACTTGCAAATACTGCTAATGAGTATGTCTGTTAGAGTACTAAGCGTTTGAGTCACATGAGTCTTAGTTTGTGCTCATTATGCGATAAACATTGTTACCCGTAGTTCCGGGCTCTGGGTGTATTGTATTCGAGTATATCACGTGCCTTTAAGCCCGTTAACCTTTTTTTGAATCTCATTGCTAATGCATCTGATTGAAAAATATAACAGTTGTTCTAGTTGTGCGATGTGTAATGAAAAGTAAGATTGTAAAAATACTATGTAAAGGATAATATTTGAAATATTCTGCCTTTAGCGGTATTTCCAAATAGTTACGAATGAAAGGCCTTCAAGAAAACGCCGACAAAGTATCTACGGTTACTTTGGTGTTGCTGTCTGTGAACATAGGATCAACTAGCATTAGGCGATCCAAATCTCGTTTGTTCCTTTTAAGAAAAAGTTGTAATTTTTTTTATAACAAAATATTTGTAACTACTTGTTTATTTTTGTTTATTTAACGACATATAATATATAATTTTTTGGTTTATTGTCAAATACAAGATTTTTCTTTTAAAAATAAATAATGTATTGTGACCAAATAAACACAATACCTATGTAAAAAATAACGATTCATCAATGTGACATCCACTTGTTTAACATAACAGTTATTTTAAAACAATGTTAAATATACATAAAAGATTTCACAAGTACAAATTCAAGCCAACACCTATTTGAAGTTTTAACAAATAAATGAAAATGCATTAACATAAACCGTGGTTACTTTATCTTTAAGTCTAACAAGTAAATAGTAAGAGAGACCTTGTGTAAATGTTGATCAAAGTAAGTGCTAATGGTCCTTAAAAGATTAAGTAAATAAATATGACTAGAAGTGGCCCTTCTTTGTAGACGCAACGTGAAAATTTTGCAGAACCTATTTCTGTGCAATGCGGTACAGGTATTTATATAGTCGGATTTTACGGCATGTGTATTTGTGTAAGCATGGTTCGTTTGCATTAAGGTAGGTTTCCACTCCACGCTAGAAATATCTTACTTCTTACTAGTATTATAAATGCGATTGTTTGGCTGGATATATAAGATAGGTATTTGGAACGGCTCAACGGATTTCGATAAAATTTGGCACACATATAGAACATAGTCTGGAAGAACATAGGGTATTAATCAAGTTGTTTTTTAATTCCTTGCAGACGGAGTCGCTGGCGACATCCAGTATTATTATAAATAAGAGTCAATTTTTGTATAAGTGTTTTACCAGAATCACGGATAATTGTAAAGCTTTTTAAGATGCAGGCGTGAGTTAATAGCAAATGTTTTCTCACGGAGTAATCTGAAGGTTATCTGTAGAAATGTACGCTATACTTATTATCACACGTAGGTCGTTTATATTTATGTTTCCGTCACGCACTCATATCGTAACAAGATTGTTGTTTTATATTAATTAGATGGTTACTTTAACACATTTCTTTGTCGTGGAACAGACTTTTCATGATAACAATTATGATATTATTATACAAAAGTTCGTGCTCTTGAATAAGACATGGCGAGCTTTTGTTTTTCAACTTTTTACTTACTTGTAGTATATATTACTTGCCGGACGGTGAAGTACATGAAATAAATATTGTGATTGAAAAACATAATTTTAGCTACATAATATAATATTCTACAAAACCATTATTTAAACACATTTTTTGCCAATAACATTAGCTAAGATGTTATCAATTTGAAGATATTCTTGTATTGTAAATAAAATACAGTCTCAATGCTATAACTTTTATTACCTTTTTACCGCTATAAATATGGTAAAACTAAATAATAAGGTGGGAAAAATGATAGGGTCGCTTGGTCGCGTTATCCACGATGACGTCTCGCGAGTTATAGCCGTCCATTTTTTACGACCTTAGTCATTATTATTGCAAGAACGATGCCGCCGCGCGCATGCTTAGAATATCCCTTACAGAGAGCGAAACTCCACCGAGTCATCTATTACGCTTAGCAACAAGCCCACCGATGTGTCAACCGTTGTTATAGTTTTATACTGCAAGTTAATATTGCACTCGCAAAGACAAAACAATTAGATTCTTTTAGAGGTTTTGTTCTGTACGGCAAAACAGTGACATGCTTCTATATAAATATTACACTTAAACAAGTACGGTCAACGACATAAGTCTATTGTAATATAAATTCTAGATCATTCTAGAAAGCAGATTCAAATTTTCGTCTTCATGTTATTAGACCATACCTGTACCAAAAAACTATTGGGTAATGTTAAAGAACCATGTTCCCTCGAATGTATCCATTTTTAAGAGAACAGACACTATATTAAATTGTTAGTCTTTTCAGTTTCAGGCATAGAATGGGACGCGCCGACACCGTACGACCCGGTATGGTTAGCTAGCGTGCAGACCTTTCCGCCTGCTGGCAAAGTTAATGAAACCAGACTCTGGTTCTGGGGCTGGGTATACGAACAAGATGTTCAATTCAAATTATTTACAAGGTAAATCTTTACGATAAAGGATTTTTAGACAAATAACTGGTAAATCGAAAATTGAACGACGGAACAAATATCTGCTATAGAAAAATAAACTCAGTCGTTTGTCGCAGCTATTAATTTATTGAATAAAAAAAAACTAAAGTTATTTCTCTTCTGTTTTACTGAAGTTGTATTAAGCTTTTTTTTTAATTTCAGGCGGAACCCTTACGAAGGACAAGATATTAAAACAAATGATACCGCATCATTGCGTAATTCTAATTTTAACTTCAAAAACAAGGTAAAGGTACTAACTCATGGATGGCTCAACCATGGCTCGAGTCCAATGCCAGAGTCGATTAAAGAAGGTGATTATTGCCTTAATTTTGTTATGATTTTTATTTAACGGTAGTGTATGGATGGATGGACGGAATAAATGTAAAACCTGGCTATATTCAAAATTACTAGAGACAATTAAATAAAATAAATTAATAAAAATTTGAAAAATGTTCTTAAGATTATGACATTTTCATTTCCTGCATGTTTTTTATTTTCTATTTGTCATTTTAACTCGTGTTATTTTTTGCAGCATATTTAAACATCAGTGATCTGAACATAATAGTTGTCGATTGGGGAAATGCAGCAAATGTTAACTATATACTGGCCAGTTACAACGTTGCTATGGTAGGACGACTATTGACTGAATTCCTCAACTTTCTTATATCGGAGGGAGTGTCAATGGATGATGTGCATCTAATTGGGCACAGTTTAGGTGCGCACGTGGTGGGTATAGCTGGAGCGTATGTGAAGCAAGGACCGATTGATACGATTACAGGTAATTTTTATAACATATTTAATTTAATTAACCATTATTACTTTAATTATGCCCAAAAATTTGTAGGCTCACGTGACCTTGATCACGTTTTTAGCAATTTTTGGGACGCATTCTGTTGCATCCTGAACGGGGTTGCCATTAGTTAACGTTTTATACTTCTACGAGCTAACACTCCATGATACGATGATGATTTTTTATATTTATTATCACATTTTAGTACCTTAGGTATTTTTTTTATTCATCAAGGTCATTTTTTCGTTAGGATTGAAAATAATCACATTTAAATTGTAAGCGATCTTCGTCTAAGTTCCTGAAAATAAAGTGGAAGAGTAAAATATTTTTGTTACAAAATCGCACCAAAGAATGTTTTAGACAAACGTTGACAGAGTTATTACCTGAAACATGATTGGCAGGTACGATCAACTGGTCTTGTCACACAATGACGTCACATTTGATTTGACGTATTTTGTGGTTGCGTTTGCCTCTGCTATTGGCAAATTGAAGTTTCGATTTTGTTATCAACGCGGTTTCAAAAGCCAATTCAACTATCAGGAATGTTTTCCAAAAGGACATGATTCAAACACTTTAAGCTCGTATTCGATTTAATTACTAAAAATTATTCCTCTTTAAAATCTTCTTAACTTAATAAAGATGCATATCATTGTTGTTATAGGTTTGGACCCCGCGCTCCCGCTGTTCACACTGGGTAATAAAGACGCGCGTCTAGATAAGCACGACGCGCGTCACGTGGAGGTGATCCACACGTGCGGCGGCTATCTTGGCTTTGCATCGCCTCTCGGACATATCGACTTCTATCCTAATGGTGGCACTCGACAGCCTGGCTGCAGATTCGATTACAGAGGTAAAGAAAACAACGTCGACTGTACCCCAATAACATTATTGGCAATATTATAGATATCGATTATATGATGACTCGATATGTTATAAATATTTCTGAAGAAAATATACGAATCGATTAGCTTAATTCATTTAAATTTACATTATCACATGTAACGATGAGTTTCAGATGAATTGTCACCTTCAGTAGAAAAAAACAGAAGAAACGCGTATTAAAAGTGCACTAAAGATTGTGGCCCTTTTTGCACGAATTATTAAAAAAAAAACTTTATTTGTAGGTCTATGCGCACACAACAGAGCACACATGTTCTTCTCTGAATCAATTATATCATCTGTGCCGTTCACCGCCGTGCGCTGCAAGGACTACGACGAACTTTATTACAACGGCTCCTGCCAGGGCACCGGCGAGACGCTCATCATGGGCGGCTTTGACATACATTACGGGTGAGTGCATCACCATCGGCATAGTGACTACTGTTCAGTATATCTCTTTCATACATCGTATCTTTCTTACGCTATTCTTCACACAATCCATCCCTACATTCGTCGGACCTCCTCCACCTTTGTAACCATCCATCCATTTTATTTCATTGGTCTCTCATTTACTTAAATGCCCATCATCTCCGGCTATAAAAAGCTAAAAAAGTAATAGCGTAATAAAAATAAAGCAAAAACTTATGTTGCCTTTTTTCTTCTTTCAAAATACACGCAGAATATATTTTTTAAATATTAATATGTTAATGGTTTTCTTTTACTTTAGAATAAACAGGAAAAAAACATCTAAATATGTATTAGCTGAGTTCAAGGCCTTTTTGGTAAAAAAATAAGCCTCAAATTAATATGTTATTAAGTTCTATTTTACTACAACAGATTTATGTGTTATTATTATTTCAATTTTGTTTCAGAAAAGACGGGATATATTATCTTAAGACCAATGCAGAACATCCTTTCGCTATAGTTGACGAAAATAGCTAA
This sequence comes from Papilio xuthus, assembly GCF_000836235.2. NCBI lineage: Eukaryota > Metazoa > Arthropoda > Insecta > Lepidoptera > Papilionidae > Papilio > Papilio xuthus. The sequence continues at coordinate 13,384,002 of NW_013532703.1, read as the reverse complement.
TAAATAACCAAAAAATATATTTTGTTAATAGGTTATATGTCAAATTATTCAAACTTTCGTGAGACATTATAATAAACTGATAGAAAAACATATACGTGGGTGTTTAGCCGTTTTTATATTTATTTAGGTTATATGTCAATGAGCTTGTGTGTAGCAAAAAAAAAACGTTTGTAAGTATTTATTCCAATGTACATGCTAAAGTTAATATTTTAATTCGTAAGTGTAATTGTTTGCTCAACAATATTGTTAGTAAATTATTTCTTCAGAAGCCTTTAAATGACAAACTTTCCATTTTATAATTTTAAGAAATAAGCTATGTCTTCTTTACCTTCTTGGTTTACATTAAGTTTTAAAAATTAGTAAAAATATTAGTTAATTCGTTTTTACTAATTTGTAAGTTTTACTATTGTTATTAAATATTTAAATTGAGATTGTTTTTTTTTAATAAATTAGACTTAAGGCCTGCTTCACTAATTCCAATTTAAATGTTAAATAACTAACAAATAACTTCCTTAGTAAAATTAATTTGTAAAAACAGAATACAAATTATCAGCAATATTTAGATGAATAGAAAAATGTATAAAATATTGGAAGTTAAAGAGGAATCGGAACAAAAAATTCCGATTGCACCACTTCAATAATATTTTTTTTTGTTTCTTTCATCGAGCATTCAAATTTATTATTCGTATTCTCTGTGAAGAGTAAAATATTCAAATAGAAACCGAGGGTTTTTGTTGCTATATTAGACATTTACGAATAGTAATTTTTTTCACATTTTTTGGTAAAGTTAATTTAACTTGAAAAGTGAACAATAACATTAAAGTATCTCGCGTACTGACATTATAATAATTATTACCAATTATATAAAAAAAACAATAGCAATCAACTTTTCAAGTTGCTAATTTAAGATAAGTAAACGTAAAGTTTATGTTAAATACAATTGACCAGAATTAAATACAAATAGAATTTTACCTTTTTTTTCATCCCTTAGGGTAGGCTCCGAGCCCCTCGGAGGGGACGTATAGTGAGCTGATGATGATGAGAATTTTACCTACATAACCTTAGTATGATACTCGTTAAAATTGAATAAAAATATGTAAATATCATACAATTAAAAATACTTGTTCTCGAATACAAAAAGCGAAATGGAATAAATGCAGGGTGGACAAGCAGTAATTAAATCAAAAGTTCCGCGGCGTTGACAAGCTGTTTCGGTATAGTATAGTAAGTTATAGCACTATTTTACACAATTTATAGCTTAATATGGTATAAATATTTTCTATATTTTAAAATAAATAATAGTTATGACATTGTTTTAATTTTTTTTTAAATGAAGCGAGTTAGTAACAAAGTGTGTACAAGCCTTATTTTATTACACTTGATGAACATATAGAACAATCAGAGTATGTCTGTTAATTGCAATACATTTCAGTTCGAAGGCCAGGTAAACTAAATATTAGCACAAGGGACGAACTCGGCTTGTATTTGAATATTCCAATAATGTTCTATATTTACCAACTGCTCTTTATCAGATGTTCAATAAGCTTAGTCGATAGATTTTCTTTGAAGACACGTTGTTAAGTTATATTGTACACACCTTTTTTATATCAAATGGCAAACATCCGCAATTACAAATTCGTTGCCTACCATTAATCGATGTTAGATAAGATGCACAGTAAGAGAATATGTTCCCTTCCTATACGTCATCTCCGTCATCAAATTCACTTCTCCTTCCTATTCTTTGCTTATAAGAGTGGGAAGGGAAAGATGACTAAAATTAGACCTCCGGCACCCACAACGCTAAGACGAAACACGGAATATCTTCCACTTCACGCTTGTCGTCTGTGTGGTCGTGGTATTGCACCGTTCGAGAAGATCAATTCACGCAACAGACGCTTTTGCTGGCATCTGCCACTGTTAAATGTGAAACCTTTGAAAATTTTTATTACTTAAGCTACTACCAGTCTATTCACAGCTGGCTTTTTAAAATGAGTTCCTGATGAAAAATTGGTTCATAGAAAAAAATTGTACTTCAATATTAATTACGTTAAATATCTTAACCTGGCACTTAAACTTAAGTTAATTGCACTTAATACCGATGTTACTTGAATTCTTAGCACGTTAACTGCTCTAGCGCCTGTTTTCACTCTATCCCATTTAGTTTCCTGCAGCCTGACATTGCTAATTGGATTTCCTTGTTGCAGGAAGTCGCATAAAGTTAGACTTTTACTACTCAACCCTCTAACTTCTATGAGGAGAGTGGAACCACGTTAAATGGTTTTATTTCGTTCCTATTTAAAGTTAAGTTTCAGTTATTGAGTCGGTAATTAGCGTAAAGTCTTTAATTCACTACACTTCTCTAGATATTTTTGCTCCCAGGACTTCTTAACTCTTAAAAGCAAAACTTAAAATCATGGTTGTAAAATGTATACTATTTCTAATGGTAAGATTGTAGATAACTATATATTGAGATGGTTTGGATAAGAAGAATTTGAAGTCCCGTAATATTAAAAAAATATTAATAGTTGGACAGAATATATGACCGAAATATTAGAAAAATATTCTCTATAGTAACGAGTACTAGCTGAAATATCATTTTTGTATGAAAGTTCGATTAATTTGTTACGTAATATATTAAGTACTCTAGCTAGAAGCCTTATCTACATGTATGTTAATTCAAAAAGCGGATGACACTTTGCCTTAATTACTCTCTAAGTAAATTTCGACAGTAACAGTTTCACACGACGAAGTAAATACGATCCGACGTGTAATTAAATTTGTGATTCTATTTACATTTGTTTCAGCTTGTCGTTTGCAAACTAAATTAAAATCTTTTAGTTTTAATAACAAATTACATATCACTACACAAGATTTCTGCAAGTTAATCTTTAGGCGCGTGTACATTTCTAAAGTTTTTTAAATGGTTTAAAAGGGTTCAATTTGTGAGTGTTTTGGCAGTCGTAACCAACGACAATTGAAAGGTTTTAAGCACAAGTTTTTAAATGAGAGTAGAAATGTAGATTGATAACATTAGTATATGTCATAAGAAATTTCTCTTTCATAAATAACAGCTACAAAGTGAACTTCATCGTATTTTACTGTAATTTCGAAGTGTTTTGTACGTTCAAAGGGTTTCGCGACATGTTTCGACGAAGTTGATACAGCTTCCCTTTGACTCAAAGCCTTCATTCAAACACTGGTACTATAATTTGGATTTGACAAAAACCAGAAAAGACTATAAATATTTTCCTTCTGATTTAAGATTTAACCTCTATAATATTTGGAAAATAAAATAATTGCAGATTATGTTACAAAATTATTGTAAACATTGTTTATGTATACTTGACATCATTCTACGTCAATTGTTATGTCTTTTAAGTGCTGACATACACCTGACGAACCTTTGAACCAGCCTGTGTATGGCGAACCTTATATGTAATAAACATTCTCTATATAGCACCACGTAGGATACTTTACGTTTTCAAATCTAAGTTCTTGTGAACTTTACCAATTACAGACTCTTGGAATAAACGTACGTACTTTTGAAATAAAGTTTCTGTTTCTCGCTGATACTACGAGATACATATATATTGTCTACATTTAAAATTAAGTGTTCTGTACAAATGCACCGTGGTTCGTAATATTCAATGATGAACTATATTTTTGAATTCCGCGATTCGTCAGTACAGTAATGTAAGTAACACGACTCATTTTTTTTCCTTCCCGTACAAGAGAGTAGTTAGAAAACAACGCCACGGTGTTAGCGTTACACTGAGTGTTAGCATCGAGAATCGACGGAAAGAGTTGCACCTCGGACGCGTCGGTTCCATATCGTACAGTTTTGCTTACGTTTACGGTTCTACGACAGTCAGAAAGTCTCCGACAACGCGTCTAACGCGGGTACATCATCGCTGGCGCCTAAAGACTATTTGATACCATTGGCACCTGTGAACGCGGCATCAAGTTCGTAAGCATCACTTCATCTATTTACAATATTACGCCACCATATAGCACAAAGAAATAATAAAATCAAATCAATTATCATTCGTATGAATTAAATATTTTTTTATCGTAACCTCTTTAGGATATTCTAAAATTATAATATATTTTGTTTTTCAGTTTATTTTTATTACAAATATCGACCAAAATAAGATTATGATGTATTACGAAGAGATTGAAAGTTCCGAGACTTAGGTAAAAATAAAAAAAACGAACAAGGTCGAGGTGTTTTAGGCTTATGACAAGTCCTTCGCTCAACTTTATTTGAGTTATATTTACTTTTCTACTTTTTTGAAGAATAGTTTCGAAAGCCTTGTTCACACTTATTTTATCGCTTTTTTCGATTGTTTAGTTAGGTTCTATTTATTTTTAACAAAGAGCTAATACTTTAGCGGGCAAAGAAAATAAAATAAATAAATAATGAACAAAGAAATCACTATTTTGTTGGATTTGAGATTGAATTTTTTTATTTATAAGAACAGTGGAATAAAAACATAAAAGGTAAAAGGTAAAACTTGCAGCAGAGACGGAGCCATTCGTCTTTCGTTCACCAGAGACGTATAGTTTTTCGTATCTTTTCGAAACAAAAGAAAGCTGTCGACACAGAAACAAGACAAAAAGTTTCCTAAGCCTTCCTCTCTCAGCGTATATTGACCACGAATTTGACAACCTCTTTTAAAGCTTTTGTTTTCGTCGTTATTTCAGGACGACTGTGTTTTTTTGCAATTCAAATAGAATGGCAAAATAGGATTAGCCTAATCCCACTGAACTTCCCCAAGAAGTAATATATGTCTCAAAATTGCCCTATAAAAATGTTAACATCCTGTGTATACCTATGTACTTTGGTGTACCAACTGTGTACCGACTGTAGTCGGTCCGACAACAATTTTGTTTTACATTATGTTTAAGAAAAAAAGGCTAAGAAATATAATTTTCGCAAATGGTTGATCAATAATTGATGTTTTTAAATATGAGAATCTAAGTAAGAATGTTTTTCTTTATCTTAAGAATGTGTGTAGCACGGAGGGAATATGTTTTTATTTGAGAGAGACTTTGTCAATACAATTCAGGAGAATGTTGCATATCGTATTCAGCACCAGATGTTCGTCCAACATCATTTCTATAAAATATTCTCACATCCTTGGCACTCGAAATTTGTTTATGAAATTCAAGAAAATGTTTTATTCAAATTCGACGTATTCTTCAAGCGTCTGTTTGAAAATTCCTCTACACGAAATTCTGAGTAGACTTCTCGAGAATTTCTCAAATAATAACAGTCCTTGTTTCAATTGAAAGAATTTAGAATAACACTATTTGAACTCCGATGTCTAAGAAACCAAATTTTCTTAACGTTATTTTTGCGAAGTATTGTTTTTATAAGGTTTTGTTTCGTGTATTAGTGTGTAGAAGTGTCAAAATAAGAAAGATTATTTGTATCTACTCATGGAAAAAATGTGCCAAATTCGTCAAAGTCAACTATTTTTATTTGAATTTCTTTAGATTTTCAAAAATATTTATGTGTTATTGTATTAAATTAATACACGGTATACTTATTTGAGGAGTTGAAGTGTTCTGGCCACAAAATAGGCTTGTTGTGGTTGTGCGGTGGGATTAAAGCGAATTGTTAATTACGAAGTTGCATTGTTTATACGCTTTGTTCACAGCTTTTGAATTTTGTTGAAAACCAGCAATTATAAAATATATGGTTATCGATCTTTGTTCATTCGCTTCATATTTTTTTATTGCATTGGAACGTTTTTATTGGCCAGTATTCTACTATAATATTAATAGCAAATTATTGTATTTCGATAATTTGCTATAACATTTTTGAATTATTTTAACAATAAATCTAATTGGTTTGGATTGTTACTGTTTTAATGTTACCTAGTTAGAAATGTTTTATAGATTTAAATTAATGATTTAAATCCTAAATATCCATACTTTTGGAATCTGTCATACAATGAGTAAATTTTTGCAGTTAAATAAAACACGAAGCACTACAAATGTTTCAGGATTTTGATTGAAACAGCCTTTGTCAATTTTGAACAAAACTACGTTATCAATTTTCCTGGAACGGTTTACGCTATGGCTGTAAAAATGAAAAAAAAATCGAACATAAAAGCGTAAATCCAGACAGCCAGTAACATAACCAACAATAAATCGAAGTATAGTAATAAAAGTTTCATTTTATTTCTTAGCTAATAATTAACCACGTGACCAAAAAGTCATTTTTTTGTTTTCCTTTGTACTCTTTTTTTTTAAATACAACATTGAGTACTCGAAATTAAAGGATTTTTAAAAAGCTAGTAACTGCTACTATTCTGCCACTCCTCATAGTGGAACATCCACGGTCGATTAATCTTACTTCTTACTAATATTATAAATTCGAATGTATAGATGCATGGACGAATGAATGTATGTTTGAAGGCACCTCCAGTAAAGCTTAACGGATTTCGCGGTAATTTGGCATACATGTAGAACATAGTCTGGAAGAACACATAGGGTATAAATATATTTTTTTGATTCCGCACGGACGTAGTCACGGCAACAGCCAGTCATTATATAAACTACAAAATGTAACTTATAGTGCGTCGGTCGCAATAATCAGTTGCCAACAAAAACTTTGACTACGAGATAAATCGACTAATTTATGTGCAATAAATAGAGCAATATCTTATTTTGCGTAAACGTTACACGCAACATTTAACTTATTTTGAATAACGGCTTAATGTCGTGGCAAAAAGCTATTTGAATATTTTCTCGCAGCGAAGGGATTCAAATTAAGTTTTTCGGTAAGCCGTGCTCAACATGTTAGAAATTTCTGGATAATTATATATAACTCCGGTGTATTATATTAAAGTAAATGTACCTTATCGGAAAAATCCGGTCATTTTTCTAATCTTATATTTCTAGGCAAGATTTATTCTGTTTTAAAAATATTAAGCTATTATAGAGCTTTTATTTCCACAAGCATCTGATAATTTATTCAAATAATATTACGTATAAAATAAAACAAAGGGCCTTAGGGAAAATTAAAAAAGATTTAATTGAATAAGAATTCTGAGCACGAGAGTGCTCAACGTAATCAAGAAATTGCGTAATTGTAATAAATCTTATTAAGAACGTGTCCAGTATGAAAGTCGAAAATAAAGAGGAATCCACCTCTTGCTCAACTGCCTCCAATGCCTCTCGTCACCGGAAAGATAAAATACAATCATACTAATATTATAAATGCTTATGTTTAGATGGATCGATGGATGGATATTTGTTTGTAGGTATCTCCGGAATGGCTAAAGAGATCTTGATGAAATTTGGCACAGATGTAATTTTAATTCCGCGACTCCGTCTTTCCGTAAGAAGAATAGAAGCCGACCGTAACAAATGTACAACACCATATTATTTCCCGTATAATTAAAAAAAATGTTTACAATAAAAAAAACATAAATCGAAATGCAATCTGAAATAAGATAATAACAATATTTTTTACAATTATCCTGAATATTATTTCAATTGTATTGCTTTTCCCAAATAAATATATAAGAAGAAAATGGCGCTGGACCGTTTAATTACCACTGGATTTCTATCAAAGTAAAAATTTCTTGGCCGGAGTTCAGGGACACCGTTGTAATTAACGACCGAGTGCGAAATTTATTTTCACCTGTGTAATCCCATAAATTCACCTTTAAGTACTTAGCAAGGCTGAAACTATGCGTCGAAGGTATGCGGAAAACGTTTACACCATGATAACGAATGAGTTATTAAAGTATTTGTATATTAACGACTTAATTTCAGATAGTTGTCGACGCAAAATATGCGCCATTTGTAAAGTTGCGGAAACCGAGCCCCTACAACTAATTCTTTGTCGACTATTTTTTTTTTCGGCTTTTATTTAAAAAGTAAATATTACCAGCCAGTCCTAGCTACACGTGATGATTTTTTGTTTTACATTTTGTAACAATATTAATTTAATATAAGTTACTCAGAATTAATGTAGCATTCTAATAATATAATGTAATCGGTCCGGTAGTTTTTGAGTTTATTCGTGACCAACATACAAATACGGCCTTTTTACGGCCGTTCACGGTATTTTTAATCTTTCACTTTTTTAATATTTGATTCCGATTTGTGAAAATAATATTTAGCTGTTGGAAACTTTATATCAAGTGTTAAAAAGTAGTTTTATTACTTGCGCATAATTTTCCACTGAGCTGATAATTAATTGCCTTGTGTTGGGAAAATCCGTTTAACTAACGACTAAGCGTAAAATCTCCAAGGGTTAAACCCCATTAATTTGCCTTTAACTGTGTAACTATATAATGTAAACTATTTACTAGATAGTGGTTAGATAACTACAATGTTTATTTTGATAACAAAACATTACTTCCTTACTTAATGTTATAGAACAAGTAACTATACTGTGTCTGGCTTTCACTCCAAAACTACTGAACCCTTTTATAAAAAAAATCGTACAAGGGTAGTCTATATTATGAAAAAAGGACAGAGGCTGCTTTATAACGCGAAAAAGAGCTTGAAAGTAGGAGTGAAAATTTGTTTGAGGGTATGATTGAGTGAGTGATTTAGTTCTGCCGTATTGTTAGCTATCTGTTCTCACGATGTTAACAATTGAAAAATTAGTAATTTGTTACATAGTTGTATAACCGTAGACTTCCACTGTCGTGACACTTGAATTACAAATTGTCATCCCTTTAATTTTATTCGATTAAAAGACTTCAATATATTTTATAATTATGAATCCCAGCAGTGGGATTCCACTGTTACTCATTAAATAATATATGCATGCATTTTTACTAACTGTTCCTAACATAGGTCACGTTCGCTATTAACCATCCGAGAACTTTGTTCTGTGCCAACTTTTGAATATAATTACATTCTATGAGTACAATTTCATTTAACATTTATTATAGATTAAAATTTTATGACAACGTTCAACGTATCGTGTTCTAAAATTATACAGACGTACAGAAGTACGGTCATTATTTTAACTGCTAAGTGTGTTTGAAAAGTTTTAATTATATTAATTTTAATAATTTCATAATTATTATAAACGTAATTGATGTTAAAAATGGTAACATTGGGTGTTTTTACGTTTCTCATGTGAGTAAAAAAAATAATAGTCGCTATACAAAAGATTCTAATTTTCTAATCAATTTTGAAAGTTTTGGCTTGCTTTGATCCTTTCTTTGGTACATTATATATACGTAATGTATGTTAAAATTTAAGTGAACTATTTGATCCAATCTCATTAACATCCTTTTGCACACGGAAGCGATATTGGAAAGGTCGACCCGAAGCGGATTAACTCTTTGATCTTAACTCACTCATCCCTATTTATAAAGTTCATTCTCTGTTTTGAAATTAATAAAATAGTCATTTAAATTATAAATCCTTTTATTTACTGCAAGTGCAATACTATGAAGTCGCTACAAAATGACTCATTTTATAAAATGTTGATTTTGTTTTTAAGTGTCCGAGTTGTAAATTTAAAAAAAAACTATTTATGTTCTAATTACATCTATATTATTCGGTTAAGGTATATTCCTTTTATTAACGCAATGCAATAACTACAGTGTTTGTTCTATCTGTAGTTCTAGTTTTAAAATAATCTATCGTAACTCACAGTCGCTAATCGTGAGGCCCTCACTTGTGATTTCTCATACAACATCCAAGGGACTGTAAAAGCAATAATAACATCTCACAATTTAATTCTCCGAATCCATCCAGTAATGAAAACTACAACGGACGTAGAAGCAATTAACTAGGTGAATGAGTTGTGCACACAGTTTTAGTCGCCGGATTTATTCAGAACAAAGTAAATGCGAAGTTTGCTCCACGCTATTTGTACAAATTCAAATTTCGCCACATAAAACTGAGCTCGGTGCCCACATTTTACAAACTTTCATACGTGCCATAAGTCAAAGTTTTAATAGAAATTAAAGCGGGTAATAACTTCGAACTATTCGGAGGTCTTATATCACAATCCGTATTAGATACAGAAAAATATTGATTCAAATCAAATTATGGAAAAATATTGTTTATTACAACTTAAAGTCAGTGTATGAAAGCCTTGTAAATTTGGTAACGGAAAACAGCAATTCCTTAGGTTAATGATACCTTTCAACTTGTAAGTTATAGAAAATGCTGACCAATGGTTTTGTAGTTTTTACTGAAATGAAAGGTGAGTACTTAGTTACTGTTTAACTTCGCACTCTCTGAGGCGAGTGTACACATGTACCGTGCATTTCAATTTGCTGCGGAGGTTTTTGTCTGCGGTGTCTACTCACTAGGCGCCTTCATTTGCCCCACGAGAAATGGCTTCCTCTTCAAATAAGTGCCTCAAGCTATTTTGCGCCCTCTTTCTATGTAATCGTACTTTTGCTTCTGCTCTGTTTTATTTTACTTTTCTCACAGCCAGAAATATTATGTCAAAGTTTTATTTTTTATTTTTACGAGTTGAAGTGAAAGCTTTGTTTATTTCAACAGCGCGTTTTTTTTTGGTTTGTTAATTTGAAAATAACAAATGAAGTTCAGTAGTAATGCTATAGTAGTGGATTTTATATATTTTGTTTATCTTTTTTTCTTACCAAACTTATAAAGTTATCTAGATTTCATTGCTATGTTTAGTTTGCATAATATGTTCTTCAACGCCTGATACTTCGTATCACGATTTTAACCTAAATTGATTTTTATTCTCGTTGTCTCGTTAAAGGTTTATTGAAAAAAGTCTTACGTTATATAAAGAAGAAATATTCTAACAAGAAACCAAAATAAAAGCTTCGTAACTTAAAACCGTTCAGTAAACTGCACAGCTCTCTCGCTTCGAACTTTTGCGGTTCTTTATTTCTCTCATTGCTTTTACATTAAAATGTATACAGAGTTACTTTTGCAAATTAAAGGAAACTCGAGTGATTTTTAAATTGCAAGAGATGCAAGAAGTAATTTCTTTACAAAATTACAGAAAAAAATGATTATTCCGCTATGAAGAATAATTAAAAATGTACAAATTTTCATTCTATGGTATTCAGACATAACTTTGCGTTTTAATTAATTACACTTTGTGTTAACGTACTTATTAATATTTGGAAAATCTCTACTTAACTAAATGTTGCTCTTGTAGCGAGGGAATATTCAGATTTCCTTTTGCCACAACATTAAGACGTTATGTTAAAGAAGTAAATGTACTATGTAAAATTTACATAGGAAATTTGTTTAGATGCTTAAATTTTATAAAACAGAATAAGTTCTTTAATGCATACTACATACTTAGATTACATTGAAAATCAAGATACAAAATAGTCTTTTTTTTTTTATGGGAAAATGGAAAAGAAGGGGGCAAATGAGCAACGAATCGCCTAATATTATTTGATCCGACGCCCATGGACATCCGCAGCGCCAGAGGAACCGCAGATGCGTTGCCGGCCTTTAAGGAAGGTGTACGCTCTTTTCTTGAAGGCCCCTAAGTCGTAACTGTTTGGAAATACCGCTGAGGACAGGGTGAGGCAAAAAATTGCGCGAAAATCTCGTCGTTCCAAAACATTTTCTTTGAAACGTCAAGCAATTAGACAATTTTAGAATATCATGTCTGAATGCAGGTCAACTACACTTCACTCATAACTCCAGCAACATCATATTTAAAAAAGTTGAAGGTGAACAGTCATTGACCCAGATTGTCAATAAAACTGTCCGTGTAAATAAGTGGCTTCTGATGACTGACACGATTGCTATCATGTATAAAAACATTGTATACTAATTCTATAACTGTTTGACCTAAATAAACTATCTTTTTAAATTAATTTAAATCGCTCAATCAATTTAAAGTAATGATATTGAATGTGGCTGGGTAGAAGACTAAAGAAAGTATGGATGGATTGTGTGAAAGAGGATGTGGCGGATGGTGGAGATGTATGGAGGAATAGTACATACTGTGTCGACCCTCCGTAGGAATTAGGGCAGATTGATGTTGAATCACAATCTTAAGATAAAAATATCGAGAGGATATTGAATTCAATAAAATCGAATCATTATGAGTGTTGATCTTTGTGGGGAGCCAACCGATTTTCAGATTCAGATTCAGCGTGAAAAAGCGCTGTTTTTAAAAAGTAGTTTATACGTTTACTTATCTAGAACATTTGATAGTGAAAAAGTTTAAAAATTTCGGTAAACGAAGTAAAACGGGAATGGATTTAAGTTATATTTGTTCGCTTGTTTTTCTCATTTCGCGTGATCGTGAATGTCGTAAAAGATAGCCGAAGAGGTTTTAAAAATTTCTAACGATATTTGCAAACTTTTCTACCACAATGGTTCTCAGAAGTGTCTTTTGTAGATTGTTTGGTGTATTTTTAAATTAAGTTTGATACTACTTTCGCGCTTTTATACCAAGTGTTGAGAATATTAGTGGTGTTTATTTGCTCTCTATTATAGACGCTGACTTTTTTTATAAATAAAGAGATATGCATAGATAGAAAGGGCCTTAAAAAGTTTGAATTCTTTTTTTATATTTTACTACATATAGCATATATTGAAGCCAAAGCAAATAACAAACGATTTATCCGTCTAATGGCATTGGGGGTGAATACACCGTGGCTATTTCTCGCATCACCGATATCCCGGCCAGTAAGGGGCTTAAAATGCTTTCAACTTTGATTGAATTACGCCTACGCTACAGTTAGGTAATCTCCCGCTAGTTTGAATACATCAACATACATTTCAAAGCGTTTAAGTGATCCATTAGCTTAGTTGTTTTTGACGTTATTTCGTTCGTATACTATTTTATAACCATTAAGTAGCAAACTTTAATATTTTCATTTTATTATACCATCACAGATAAAAAATTCCAGTAGTTTGAAATCACAGGTTGAAATGTTTTTATTGGTCGCTTTTCAAAGAATATAGAGACTAAGATTCTACAATTTATATAATATTTGATAACACGGTCTACAATATATGCATTTATTACAAAGTATAAATGAACATCTACGTATAATAATGGCCTATTGTATGTAGGATACAATGATTTATTTTACGTCAGCGATAGAGTATTCAATTTGTTGAGACGCGATACAAAATCAGACATTGTGATTTCGTTTTACACGAAAAGCGCTGATGTACGTGTAGACGCTTACGGCTCGTGTCTCGTTTTCGATGTTTCGTTTACATCGACACGGTGCTTAGTTTAAGATTATCTTGTTTTATATCAACACTTTTATCGCTTTATATTGTTCCTTTTTGTGTAACAGACGTCAAACTGAATACTATGTGTATGTTGTATTGTTAGGAAGAAAATCTGACACTGTACCATTGTACTGGCACAACACTAGTCTTACTAAAATGTCATTTATGTCCCCTCACTAATCATTATGCCACTTGACTTGGCGAAAGCGCGCCATTCGTGCCAAAGGATTCTAATAAATAATGTCTAAAAGTATGTATATTCACGTATAGTTAATTGATATGCAATGTTGATAGACATTAAGCTAGAAATTACAACATAAACATACAATAGGAAATACGAGTAGTATCTCGTTTATTTTGTTTATAAAATTATTCATTACTTATTTAGTAAATACATTTATCTCATTATGAATATTTACGATGTTATTATGATCCGTATTCAGTTCAAATAATTATTTGAACGAAGGAATAAAAAAAACAAAAAGTGCATATTTTTAATAGAATTTCTTTGTGAACGAACATAAAGTAGATTGTTTGTTGGTAGAATTAATGACTACGCTGTTTGCGGGGCTCGGTCTTTGCTCGGTGCATGGAAATAGAAATGCTAGTGAAACTATTTTCATTTATCTGTTAAGTATGTTAGAATAATTATTATAACATTGCTCATTATCATTTGTTTTGAAAATGTGTGTGTCTGTGTGTTAAGACAATATTTTTTTAATACCCTGAATATTCTTAGATATCTCTCACGAATACTTGGTTTGAATTTTAAACAAGTAATACTTATTCCATAGTTATTAATTACACAGACTTTATAGAGCGCATTTCTAAGTTTCAAATTAAGTGAAAACAGTGTTATAATTGAATCATTTAACTTATGCAAACATAAGAGCTTCTTAGAATACTTAAGAACTTTAGTTATATTTCAAAACGTGCTTATATAACCACAAGACATGAAATATTGATAACTTAAGCAATACCTTAGTAAACTTTTATCTTACAATTTTTAAATAAGGGTATTTGTTAGTGATCGTTGTACGTCTCTTGTGGCAATTAACACTCATTAATACGTTCGTAAATTCAGCTAATTGCAATGTAAATACCCAGAATGTGCAAAGTCTAATAGTAAATAAATTAGTTGTGTAAGAACGACTACAAGCCATAGAGCCGCACTCGTATAATTTACTTCAAAACTACCGAGAGCAAAGTTTGTTCCGGATATTTGTGTAAATTCACATCTCACCGCCCGCAGAGAGCCAACTTTAAACTGCGATTCTATGACTTTAGAGACTTTTGCCTGGAAGAAAGTTAACCTTGGTTATTTTTTGACTAATATATATTTTGAAGTTAAGTTACTAGGTTTGGTTCGAACTATGGGTAACTGGTTGTCATAAGGTTTTGTAGTTTGTAAAGAAATTTATAGAAATACTAGCTGTCGCCCGCTGTGTAGCGTTTCGATGGTGTCCATCGAATTAAAAAAAAACTTAATTAGTAGGTTATGTTTCCTTCCAGGAAATGTTCTACAACCATACCCAATTAGATCGAGATCTATGCAGCCGATCTGCAGACCTTCAAACAAACATACATCCATCCATTCATTCATCTAAACATTCGCATTTATAATATTAGTAAGATTATTTGTATTCTAGATAATTTAGCTACTTAACTGCAACAAAATAAATCTAATTTGATTTTAGAATTATTGCGATATGAAATCGTAAGAAAGCTTCAACAGACTTCATTTGCGATTCAAGAACACATTAAAAAATTAAACTTACGTTCATAAAAATTTTAGTAAAAAATAATTTATAAAGAACTAAGAAATATTTGTTGCTTAAAGAATCATGTCATCATGTAGATTAATAAAATATAGTATTAAGTATACTAATATAGTAGTGTAAGTATAGTAATATAGTATTTTCAAAAGTTATTGGCTAAATTATCTATATTACTGTGACCTTGTATCTCGTGTAAATGAATCTAGGTTCCAACTTGCCGCCGCACGCTTACGTAGAATTATTAATATTAATTGGAACGAAATCAATATCCAAAGAGACTGGAAACTTCGTGAAGCATTTCTGTGAAAATTATTTTTAATTCGTCTTCATTAATTTCGTATATCGTGTTGCGTTTTCAGACATTTTTCTTAGTATATCTTCAAAAGAATTTTTAAATTAATAAAACAATTTGATTAAATTACAGTTTATTATTGTATTAATTATTTTAGTATGTCTGTGTGTAAGGTATTAAAATTCTATAAGATTTCTTGGTATTTTTATGAGTGCGTTGCCTGTCTGCATTTTTAATTTATCCTGAATGACACGTATCAAAGAGCTTAATTAAAAATAATAAATAAAACTTCACAGATTATTCTCAAATGGTTTTCAGGCACTAAATTAAAACGTCACTGAAGTGCTTTTACGTTAAAGCAAATGAAATTACATTACAAGATTGTTTACATTTAATTTCCACTTCACAAGTACTCTCCAGAGCTTACGTACTTATTAACAAAGGCCATCTATTTTCAAGTATACTGGCTGAGTCGCAAAATACCGTCGCGTTTATGGTTTAAATAAAGAAAAATGTGATTTGGAACTTTATTAGTGGATAGTATTATAGGAGTAAGGGTAAAAATTAATATAGAGATTTCAGTAATTGTCTAGTCAAGGGGACGATCACTGACTGGAGTCATATGTTTTAGTGTGTGTGCTTTTTTATTACACACTAGCGTTCTTCCGCGACTTCGACCGCGCGTCATTAAAAATACATAACTAGTACCCTATATGTTCTTTCAAACTATGTTTTATATATATGCCAAATTTCTGCGAGATCCGTTCCGGAGATACCTTCAAACAAACATCTATCGATCTATTTAAATATTAGTAAGATACACACTCCTGTCAAAATTACAGACGCATCTCATGCACACCTTTCTTCATTTGAAATTACTATAGTTTATTGTGGAGAAACCTTGATGACAACATTTGTTTGGAAGTTGAAATCTTTTGTCAGAGTTGCATAAAATTGGAATATTTCTAGTTACATTAAATTTGAATTTTATCACATTGCATCTTGAATATCAAATCGTAAGCTCGAGTGGAGCGCGGTGAGGGCGACACGTGTCTCCTATTTAGATCACTAGACAGTTAACTGAGAAAGTTTCTATATTAAAAACTTTTACGAAGAATGCTTATAATAAAAAGGAATTTAAATACATTAAGACTATGACTATTGAAACATTTACGAGTATGCAATATGTATTTTAAAGTTTTAAAAATTAGAAAAAAAAAGCGAAACATTCTGGACTTATTTTAACGTACTATCACAAATACGTAAGAATCGTGAATTTAAAGTAGTATTCATTTGCGCTAATGAATGCTAGACGTGATCTGTCGACATCTAAATATGTTTATGACCAAATAAGTCAAAATTTACCTCACATCAACACATGTCTCGTATAATCAGGGATAAGTTAAACACCTTTATTTGGGGTCGACGTATGCAAATCAGTAAGAGATTCATCAGACCTAAACGTTGTATCGTAATTCAATCAAACTTGAAAGCTTTTTAAGCCGCTCCGTAGGATAATGTCGATGCGGGAGCGGTCGCCGGGTTCCGCTCAACTATCTCGGCCAATTTGTTTGTTAACTACACTCTGAGCCTATAATCCTTGCGCGCTCGACAGTTTGACTGACTTGGGGTTTTACTGCACGCAAATTATTCTTTCTGTCAATTTATCACTAAAATAAGCTTACGTAGAGACATGAATTTTGTATCATAGCATACAAAAAATAAAAGTATGAAAATATTACACGGAAACATGACTCTTATAGCTTGAGTTAAGTACTAACTAAAATGAACACTTGTAGAATTATGCTCACAAAATAAAAACAAATAATGAATCAGCAGCCATGTGGAAATCTTTTGGGAAATTATCTTCTATTGTATAAATTTATCGTGTAATAAAATCAAATGGCGTATATAATCAAAATAATTTCTGTGTAAATAAAATTGCGAGAGTGCATTTCATGACTAAATTTTTGCCGCTTAACAACATCCTGTATGTGAACACAAATAACCGACTAATAGGCGTTAGGATTCTGCAACCGAGGGATATAGCCCCTCGGAGTGTGGGCTTATCCAATATTTACTGCGTTGTAAATAAAAATACACCCCGTTTCAAATGAAAACGAAAATATTATAAACAAAACGCAGACTTCATATTTTGAGCTAGCGTAAAATAATCTAGAATAATAAGTTTTTACACCACTATTTTTATTAGACTCTTGGAGATTTCATTTTGTACGACTTAATAAATTTAAAACGATTTGCAATAGAGTTTTTTGAAATCCGATGTACACTGTAAATATCACAAACATTAATTTTCTTAATCTCTTTAAAATGGATAGTTAAGGAAAGTTTTTGTTACTGAGATTTAGTTAAGGCCACACTATTTTTCATCGGATTAATTAGCTCTTTAATGTCTTTTATAGTAAATCTCTCTTTACCTACGTTTAAATATAATCTCTGAAAGGTCAATTTCCACTTATCTAATTCCAACAGTTAAAATATCATGGATATACGAAAAAACATATAAATCTACTTTAAGTTTAACTTTCTTATAATAGGTTATTATATCCTACATAATAAGTGATTCATTTTGTCCTCAATAATTTAGGAGATTTAAAAATATTGTCTGTATACATACTGTTTTCGAAAAAGTCTCTTGTGAAATTTTAAACGACATGAAAAAATTTACTAATAACGCGCATAGTTGGATGCACATGGTGCCTTTGTGTTGACAAAACTTAAATTAATAATTCCATAGTATAAAGGAGTAAAAACATTAATGTTTCTTTTTAAATTATGCGTCTCGAATCATATTCTTAATTATTTTAAGATTTTAACTAAATTAACAGCTTCTATAATTTCTTGAGATAAATGTGGTATAAGAAGAAAATGTATAGTGTAAGTAATATGAGAGCAAATAACCATTGAAAATATTATAACCGACCGAAGTCAAGGACCGTGAAATGTTTTCATATGCATTATGCAAAGAAACATACGGCAAAGTGCATTTGGACACCACTTGAATACGTTACGTCACGGCGGCGGTTCTTCATCGGTATTCCCTCTTGGTTTTCGTTTAACGTGCCGGACGGAGTCGCGGGACATACTCGACAATATCAAGCTTATTCACTCGGGCTTTCTCGTACTCGACAACTACGTATTGGAGTTTTTGACATCTTTATGAAACAAGAAACATATGCTTTGGGGAAGGGAGAAAAACGGACTTTTGCTTACTAACTTTTACCAACTGGTAAGCACTAAATATGCCACAGAAGAAGATCTTTATATATAGACCAAAGACAACTCACTAGCACCCACGTGTTAAATAAAATTAATGTTTGTTATGAAGAAAAAGGAAAACAGTCTATTTTTTAAATAAAGTTATGTTTCGGTTTGTTTGAAAATATTTCATTTCAAAGATCGTAATACTCGAAATGCATTTCGTTTCGACTTGTTTTAATGTAAGAAATAAGAAATGATATCAAAGAACAATTTTTCTTCAATGTTAATATCGGAAAATTTGAATAGAGCGCAGTAAATTGAATGCTATTTCTGCTTCTTGTGTAGGAGCACATTGGAAGGGTCGTTTCTTTTGCCTCGTTGGTCGCGGAAATTGCTTTTTTACGTACAATATGAGTAAAAAAGTGTTAATATTCGTTTGAAACGGTTGCTGATAAGGAACAAATGTAAAGGCAATGAATACGATTTTTAAACAGATGTTTTGGCATTAATTTTTTTTTATATTACAACAAAAAAAAATTGTTGATATAAATCACATGCAAGGATAGTCACCTCAAACTCTACTTTTTTGATACAGACAGTAATGTTATAACGTCCTTCTTTTTGAAGTCGGCTAAAATAGTTTAATCGTTCATTATAGTATACGTTTTACTACACCTATGTTAGTTTTTATTAGACTTGTGTTAGCCATTTTATATATCCTGTAATTCCTTAACCTAAAACGTTATTTAGTCTATGCTATATGTCAATAACACTTTTATTTATTAAAAATAACAACACTAATCATTAGTATTACGATTCAAGAGATTATTTAAATATATGATTCTCTAATATAAAATAGAAGTATTCCACTTATCATGTTAGTAATCTGACAGTATTTCGTTATCGTAAATTAAAAGTTGCTCGTCTGAATGACGGCCATGACGGACATTCGAGTACTCGTAAAGACAATATAAGAGCGGTGTTTTTGAAAAAGTATTCACCGACTGTGACTCCCACACTTGTATAAAGGATTGTCTATTCTATTTTTTTTACTGCAGCATGACAAGATATATACAAATATATACAAATAAATATGTTCACGAGTTAGGCAGCGCTAAATCTTATTTCACACGGAGTAACATCCCGTGAGAAAATCTGTCCCGACAAATCTTTTACGATCGCGAAAGGGTTTGAACATGTAATTGGATTTTGAATTTCTCCGACTTGCGACTCGTGTTTAGCAATTTAGTTACAAACATACATATATGGTATTGACGCAGATTACGGCAAATGCAAGAAATTGAGCTTCCATAAAAAATTGTTCTAAAAGAATCTATTTTATTCATTTCAAAGTGCAAAATAGTACGCTATTCTTTCAGCACATTTACGTACAATGGACGACTGAGGAATAATATGAAAATATAGATGGATTGAAATAAATATAAGTAACACTGACATTTTGTAGTAGTAAACGTTCACCTCGTATGGATGTACGATTTTAAACTATAAATTAACAGTGATCGACACCAGCAACAACGACATTTGTTGCACGAAAATCACAGATATCGAAGAGATCAACGTCAAACCTCCCGTTGTTTTGGATTTTTTTTAAACATTATATGAATGAGACAAATTAGAACAAAATCTTATGACGGCTTCGTATAAATAATTAGTCTTTGATACACAGTAAGCAACAGTCTAATGAAATTAAAACCCCGAGGATAAATTTTGCATTTAGACTTTAATTACAAGGAGTCTCCAAGCACGGCCCAAGGATATATTAGAAGTGTACCAAATTTATTACGAGGCAATTAAAAGGTAAGCCGTTCCTAGAAGTCGGCGCTTGTTGAATTCTAATTTAAAATATATACGTATATTTAATGATAAATGTTAGATAGAATCTACAGACTAATATACAATTTATTTTATATATTTAACTGTTGCTTACATAAAACATTACGTATATTTATCTGTTATCAATCTTCTCGTAAATAGACCAGCCAGATAACCAATAATTAGTCAACTGGCAAGTGGACCGACTCGATTGAACAGTCGAACAACTAGTCTGCCACTTTTCTAAATTGCATCTCAATAATATGGTATAAGAGATTTCAACAACACGTATTTAGTCTACAAGTTTGTTAATCTAATTTAGAACTACTGAATACCGCAGTATATAAGGTAACATTGGTTGGCAGTAAGGAATGCCTCGACACAACGGGAATGAGCCATTCCATTTTAGTCCACAGGCGACAACGCATTTGCATCTCATTTCCTTAATGAGGACGAATGTAGATGTCTTTGGGCTGTTGGTTCGCTTACCGTCATATTATGTAAAGTACAGTCCTTTATTACCCTACTGTAATAATAAACAACAGTTAACCTGACCAAGAATATAAAAATGATGGTCAGAGGGCGCCTGAACCGCCTTTCACATTGATAATTAATGGAATGTAAAAAAATAGAATCCAGTATTTGAAACCTTCGTAGTAAATACATTTTCTATAACACAGATAAACGTAGTCTGGAAGAGCACATAGCCTACTAATAAAGTTTTTGTCGGAGATCCGGGCGACATCTAGTATTAATTATGCGGGGAAACAGGGTTTGGATATCGTGTCTATCTATGAAACTTTATAAAGCGTCACTGATAAGTACTTTCTACATAATTGTTATTCTAAAGCTCATTTATGGTTATATTTCTTGAACTTCCGAAGCCTCGTGTAACTTTAATGCGCTGGTCGTGTTCTTTTATTAGGAACTTGTTATAGAATTATTATTATGAAAGATTTTTTAACTGTAATTTAAAAAAAAACGAACAGAACATCATTGGTACATATGACACAAACCCATCTAAAACCGTGCCAAGGCTTGTAGTAATACTCGACGACTCTTTTAATAAAGAGCTTCCCATTTTCATTTGCTCCACTTTCTTACATTGTACATTTTGAGCAACACAGGTAGATTTTGATTTAAATGTACGTGGCGGTCTCATTTTTCTAACAACAACTAAATGAGACTCGTGGGAGATTTTTTTATGACGAATTAAATGTCTAAATATTAACATGGGACACAGTACATATTCTTCTTCTTGGCCGTCAGCTCAGCGAACTCATCCCTGTCCTTTGCCAAGCAAAAAAGTTGTTCAACTCTGGAAAAAGTGGTCCATTCCCAGATGTTTCTCAGCCACGACTTTCTTTTCTTTCCAACTCGTCTTCTGCTTGCGATTTTGCCCATCATTATGAGTTGAAGAAGTTCATATTTTTCGTATCGCAAGACATGGCCTAAATATGCTACTTTACATATTATTATCATCATAATCTTTGATACGTATTAGGAAAATATTCTTCTTTAGTTCTTTCTTCTCGATTAATTCCTTTGATTTACTTTGAGTATAGCAATTAATATCTATACGTACTAATGTTATAAGAGGATATAAATTATAATATAAAACTTTTCACTATTCGGTTGGGGTTTTACCTTTCGCTTTAAAGTCTTAAAAACTTGTTTACTTTTATATAATGGACGTAACTTTTATTTTACAAAACTGAATCGTGAAACAATAAGAAAGAAATGAGGCGGCATCAAAATTCGAAGCGAGCAAGCGTACCGCCTTCCTGGGTACTTTGAAACGTCTTAGATCTAAACTTTCTCTTTAACTGTCTGTTCTAGAAAACATTTTTCCGCTCTATTTGAAGGAAAAACAATAGCCTTTTGTAATAGTGGAAAGCAAATGTTATCGTTAGTACGATGCTAAGTAATATGTAGTAACATATTCTTAAAATACGAGAAATTTATTGTATTGAATAAAAGTGGATGGATTATGTGAAAGATATGGGTAAGAAGAAAGTGAATACAAATATAACGGCCGATAGAGTTGAACGAAAGAATGGAATAGCACATACTGTCGAATATACTTATGTTTAGTAGATTTAAAAATAACATTGATTTACTAGTAAATCGAGATTGTGTATTTTCGTAGAGACGACCCAGCGTTCGATAGGATTTTAGTTTTTACTGAATCGAGCAGCATATTTTCCGGGAAATCCAGATAATACTGAGACTCAGTGTCAAAGCTGTTTTAGTTTCAACAACGGTCTTTCGGATATACACAAACTCTTAAGAAAATCATTCGCTTGAATTACGTTGATCTTTCTTATGAAAAAATTGTATGAGATTATTAGTGGCTAAATAAAGAATATATATATATGTATATATATATATATATATAAAATCATGGCCTGTTAGTTACACTATTTATAACTCAAGAACGGCTTTACCGATAAGTTATGCCTTGAAGCCTTAAGCTGCTTTTTAACTTACTTATTTAATAAATGCGAATGTTTAGATGGATGTGATTGGATGGATGGATGGATGTTTAAAGATATCTCTACAACGGCTAAACGGAATTCGATTAAATAAGGCATACGTATAGAACATAGTCTGTAGGAACACATAGGCTACACTAATTATTTTTTTTTATATATCCACAAGGACGGAGTCGCGGGCGACAGCTAGTATTTTATATTTTAAATGCAGCATATTGTTTAAGTAGTGTTGTTATGTAACAGTATTTTGAGAATCTAATTCGTATATTTACGCAACAAATTCAGTAATTGCAAAGTCATGTTTTGAGGGCTTCTAAAGATTTAATATTTTACATATTTAATATTTCATATGGATAACACTAAAATCAATTTATAAATAATACTGATTTATATTGGATGCGATGTCGCAAATTCGAGCATACCTACTACTAGTAAGATAGAAGTCGTAAATGAAAGACATAAAATGTGCAATAAATTCCGAACTCAAAAGCAATGTCAAAAATTGCAAGAACCTCGCGAGTCGTTGCCAAATTACTATCGGAGCGAACAAGTTTTATGCTCTCTACCAGTATGTTCAACCACGTCGGACATTAAGCGAAAAGTAAAAATGAATTTTATAAGATGAATAACTACCGCCGTGAACGTATACTTTAAATGTCGGAATGCATTTTGCCGTATGCTTCTTTGCATAATGCATGAAAATGCTGCACAATCTTTAATAACAGTCAAGCCTCGTTTGATAATTTTTAATTTTAGAATACGGTACTGAATACAGTTGGATAGAGAGAAATACAGAGAGAGAATATGTTTTGTTAGGAATAGGTAGAAACAGTTCACCTATTTTGATATACTTATAAACTTTTTTGTGACATCAGCTATGGTACTGGTAAGACAAATGAAAATTAAAATATCATTCAATTAATATAGATCCATATTAAAATTATAAAACAGTGAAAATTTTTCATTTTATGTTAAAAAGTCTATCAACCATGTTTTTTTTACATTTCCTGGGTAAACTTTTTAATCCCCCTGCGTTCGATTTACGGCGGGACAGATGAAATTTTAACGTATCACGTCACGCGTGCTGTCGATATTTACATAAGTTTTTGCATAAACGGCATTTTATGAATATTCACAATAATTTTTCTACCATAAAATATGTAAATCAAAAATGAAAATTGAAAATTTATCTGCCGATTCAAAATCAATATGACTAAATATTTTTATTAAATACTAGCAGTCGCCCGTGACTTCGTCCGCGTGGAATGAAAAAAAAAACTTAATTAGTGCTCGGCGATTATTTCAAACATTTCAAGATCAAGATAAGATGAATGCGTTCAGCCGTTCTCGAGTTTTAGCGAGACTAACGAACAGTAATTGATTTATATATATATGTATATATATATATATAAGATAGATGAGAAGGAGCCAAACGTAGGGAAGCTCAAAGTATTCAAAGTATCTGTATATGTTTAGGCCTTAGGTTTTAAAACGTATATATTCTCATAAATAGAGACTATGGTATATCTCTTTGTATCAATTCCCTTTGTGTTAATGCTTACATCTATTTATAGAGTAAAGAGCGTCGGTGGCCCAGGGGTTAAAGCACTTAAAATGTAATCTGCAGGTCGTGGGTTCGAATACCGCCATGTACCAATGTGTGTATAAACATTTATCCGATGTTCTTGCATTGAAGGAAAACATCGTGATGCAACCTGCACATATTTGTGAAGAAATTCAAAGATATGTGTGAAGTCAACCAATCCGCATTGGGCCAGCGTGGTTTTTCTATAGCCTTATCATCCCTAACTTAGAGTAGGCTCTGAGCCACTCGGTGGGGACGCATAGTGAGCTGAAAATAACATCTATTAGAAATCAATCTTATCTATTCTATTCACTGTAAATAATCATTTAGGCAACATAAATAATTGGCTAATAATGTTGAATCGAATTACAGCATCTTACAAATGCTACCGGTCCCCAACAATACGTTTTCATTAGTCCTTTACCGAATTTAATTAGTTTCTATTAACTAATAAATCAAGAACACTCCAAGTTTAACTTATCTTCGTTACGAACCATTACACTATTTTAAATAGAAAACTTCTACTAATTCTTTACTTATCCTTAATTCGAAAGTTTTACCTAATTAGTTGTTTACTTTATTTATTTAGTGTTAGTGAGTTTAAAAACAACTATTCATATGTCTAACCTATGGTTATGAATAGAGTTAATAAGGAAAAGATAAGTTTTATAATATCATCATCATCAGCTCACTATACGTCCCCACCGAGGGGCTCGGAGCCTACCCTAAGTTAAGGGTAATAATATATTCTGACCATTTTATGAGAGTGTGAATAAATTGTTATAAAAGAGCGTAGTAAGTTAATTTAGTTAAAGCAAAGTTTATTCTCGATATTTATCCTACAAAGCAAATTAATAGGAATATTCAGAACGCCATTAAAAACTTTAAAAATCCCCGATCAATCTCTTATTTGGAATGGAATCCTAGTATAAAATATATTTTTATTATCTTTTATACAGTGATTCTGGTCTTGGAAACCAAGGATTGAAAATATCTGAGAAACTAATCAAGCGAAACTAAAGCAAACGTGAACCTAATTCATATTTTAACACAGGGGAATGCGCCTCCTTGATAATATCAATTATTAACAGACAAAACGTTACCAACATTATTAAAATTATTAATTCAAATGATAGATTTCAAAACTAATAAGTTTACTTAAGATATAAAAAAAAGGCTGTGTTCTAGTATACTACTACGTTAGGAAATAGGGAAGAGGGATTTAGGATATGTTGTTGTGTATGTGACAGGAATATATGTAAACATATCTGTCTTATGTAAGTGGGTAAAGTAGTGAGCATGGTATCAAACATCAAAGAACCCATTTATCTAATTACTCCGCTTTTAACGAGAGATAAAGCTTAATGTATCACATGAAACGACTGCGAATTCGTCTCTTTTGCTTTTATACTTTCAAAACGTACGAGAAATTCATTTTACTAAACAATGTTACTAAAATTAAGTCTTGTTTACTTGAAAATTTTATATACACAAGAAACCACACTTCTTACTAATATTATAAATGCGAATATTAAGATGGATGAATGTTTGTATGAAGTTATCCCTGGATATCGCTGAAATTTGGCAAAGATGTAGAACATAGTCTGGAAAAACACATAAGCTTAGTTTATAGCACAGATTTCATTCCTTCCATCGATATTTTTTTATATCTTCGAGCGGTTTTAACTAAATTAGTTAAGTAAAGTGTAGGTAACTATTTTTATGTGACATATTAATACAACTAATATCAAATATAGTAATAACCACAAACTCCAAGTTACTCACAAAATTGTTACAAAAACATGTATTTCTCAAATAAGAAGTTACGTTCTTTGCTTGTTTATTTAAGTGTAGTATAAAGCATTTCACATGGAATATTTAAGTCACGATACAGAGGTTCCTTTGTGCGACGAGTAAAATTTGATTAGATGAGTATTCACTCAAGTAAGAATTTTGCGGAAATTCTATTCAAAACGTCCGCTTACTCGGAAATTTGTCTTATAAAACACACCTTCCTTAACGTACTATTATACCGTTTTACGTTCATGTGTTTCGTCAGTTTATTTTGTCGGTGTAAAGAATATTTTCAGATTCAAATGATATTTTATCAAAATGAGTAGGAAATTAAATCCCTCGACTGTACCAACGTCTAATATTCAAAGGAAAATTTTCACTACTCACTGCTACAATCAATAAAAGTGGCGAAGAAATAAATCTTTACATTATTTGTTGAATAACCATAAATTTTAAATTAATCGTTCACTTGACTCGTGGCTGAGGCAACGCCATTCAAAATAACAAACTTTATAAATGGAAAACTTGCCAAGTTGTGCTTGAAACACCACTGGAAACTTGTATTTTAAAAATAGTTTCGTCGCAATTTTCTTCGACCTACATTTATAATATGAGAGCGTTTTAGAATTTTTATTTCTGTCATCGTTGCGTAAAATTTATTTTACCTATATATGTTGCACATTAGAATTTTCTGTTTGTAAAAAGTGATGCGTTACGTTTTCTTATTGTTTTAAATTCTATTTTTAATCCTTATATAAACATATGCACATATGAACGTTCCTAGACCGGCAACGTATCTGCGCTTCTTCTGGTATTGCAGATGTCCATGGGCGTCGTTGAACACCTCGGTGTTCCCGCTGCTCGTTTGTCCCCTTCTCTTATAAAAAAGTGATATTTAAACACCTTCATAGTTTACTAGCTGTCGCCCGCGACTCCGTCCGCGTGGATATATAAAAAACTTAATTAGTGTAGCCCACCCACCCATCCATCCACCCACATCACATCCATCTAAACATTCGCATTTGCAATATTAGTAAGTTAAATAAAAAGCCGCTCTTCAAGGCACAAATTCGAAGAAAAAGAATAAATAGTATCCTATGTCCGTCTCCTGGCTCTAAGCTACCTCCCCACCACTTTTCAGCCATATCGGTAAAGCCTTCTTGAGTTATAAATAGTGTAACTAACACGAGTTTCTTTTATATATATAACATTATACTAAACTTATTATTTTTAAATTTGCTTCATAACGAATGAACTTAGCAAATCGCACTATAAAACTATAGCCCACTATTAAAAGTTATATTTCTTTGCAATTCTTTCTTTCATCTGACTTGTTCAAGAATTTCATATGAGATCTGTGAAGAGGTGCAAAATAATGTAACGATATTTGCTAACTTTTACCACAATGGCTCTCAAGGGTGTACTTTCTAGATTGCTCGGTGTATTTTTAAGTCAAAGTTTAGTATGCCTTTCCACACTTAGAAATGAGTTTTTGCAAAACTGTGGCCTGTAAAAAGGGTAAAAAAATATTCAAAAGATGATATGGTTTTTTTTCTTAACTAAAATTCTTAGTCAACAAACTAATTTAATCACGCAGCAATTTATGTGTTATTTTTTTGTTACTAAATATTTAAATTATCGCATATTTAATTCGATAAAATTTTCAATATTACTTCACATCAGGCGTGTAACTTAGTAGTAGGATGTCTGTTGCATCAGCAGGAGTTCATAAATTTGTAGTAATAGTACTACTTATAGAAGTAGAATCGGGACTATTTTTAAATATCACTGCTGTCACCTACAACGAAAAGTGAAATCATTCAAAATTTAATGGACAGAGTTTTCATAAAGCTTCGAGGCAGTGGTCCCGAGTTTTTCGCTGACCCGCCAATTTTAATTACATTAATTATGGAGGTCATGATGAAATTATCACGAACAACAGGGCAGAAATGTTTTGCGTTGAACGTGTATATAGATGCGTATCTATATTATCACGGATTAATATAAATGTAGCTTGATTTTATTATCATTAAATAGTTTGCTGTAAAATGTATTCAGTACGTTTATTAAAATAAAATAAAAATATGCTTATACATATAAATTTTTCTTTGTAAATTATTAAATATGATTTAAATGAAATTTATTTATGGATTATAGGCGAAAATTTACTGGATTAATATTAACATTTTACAATTTATATTTTAAAACATAAATATTAAATATTCAAACACATATCTAAACCCAATGTACATTACTATCAAAACTAGCAACAACGTTAAGTAAATACTAGTGCATTTGACTTTTTGACCTATATTTCTAGCGCAAGTTTAGAGAAAAGTACATTTGATATACAGGGTGCTTCCGGGGAATTTAACTCAATTGAAATATTTTTTATAAGCGCTTAGCCACATGCTATGATGTAGGCAAATTCAATTAAATAATGCGAACATTTAATTTGTGTTCGCTGTACAGAAACTGTAAGCTTTGCGCAACTACCTAAAGGTCTAGATTATTTACAAAAAAAAAACAGAAAACTGGAAGAAAATAACTTTATACTTAAGCTATAAATATACTCAAATGTACATTATGTACTTAACGATTTATACTTATGCAGATAAATAAATTATTTCTTATTAGTTATGTACTTTAAATATGTTTTTCTAAACATCAATATTGATATGGAAAAACCTTTTTGTAAATATAAAAGAAAATTGTGTAAATATTTTACATTGATCCATAGAAATATCTCTTACCGTTTCCA
This sequence comes from Papilio xuthus, assembly GCF_000836235.2. NCBI lineage: Eukaryota > Metazoa > Arthropoda > Insecta > Lepidoptera > Papilionidae > Papilio > Papilio xuthus. The sequence goes on along the minus strand of NW_013532703.1, from coordinate 13,355,054 downwards.
GTCTAATAAGTTTCTTTGGCCCTATACTACACAGGTATTTATTTAGGTTTCTTTTACTTACTATACATTACCTTTTTAACCAAACAAATATTGACACAGATTTCAAACGACGTATGCAACGAAGTGGAAACACTTTTACATCAAAAACTTAAGATATATTCGGTCTAGCATGAGTTTTTTCCTTGAGCAGCGTCGTGCCCTATCGTACTGCCTTGGCGCTGTAAAAGCCAAAGACTTTGGTCATCATCAACCTGCCCTTATCCCTATGGAGGGTCGGCACAGTATGTACTACTCCTCCATACATCACTTTCACACAGTCATTCCATACTTTTTTTGGTATTCTTCTACCTTTGTAGCCATCCACGTTCAATCTCATTACTTTTTTGCTTATATCATCATGATACCTCCGCATAACATGTCCAAACCATGCTTATCTTTTACTCCTCAATTTAGATCACTAGCGCTACTTTCAAACTTCCCCTAATATACACATTTTTGGTATTTAGGTTATTAGGGTATTATTTAATAAATCAATTTTATACATTCCTACGTATTCTACGATAATAATACAATCATTAATTTAAATAAAACTATAACAATACAAATAGTTAAAATTTACTATTCAAATAATAAATAACAACATAATTAGTAAAAATAAAATTGACTAGCTTTACGAATTCTATGTTTTATTTATATTTAATATTTTTACGGCGATTAATTTACAAAATTTTCCTTGTGGTCTAGAAATTGTCATTGTGTAAGTAGTAAAAAGATCTTCGGACATCCTGTAAGTTGAAAGGACGATAAGGGCTCCGCTCGCGCCATTTAATGTAAGATAAGTCTTGCGACTACACTAATTTACCAACATATCACATGCCGTAAATAAACCAGAATTGCCCCTGTTTAACACAATACGCCCATTTGCAGGCAAACGTTGAAAAGTTTCTACACTGAAAACCCTGAAAAGTAAGGAATCGAAAAGGACGTACTGGAACTAAATCATTTAATGTTAGTTAAAGCACAAAAAAATTAAGAACACGATGTGCCGAAGAGCTGGCAGCAACCTCGGACACAGAATAATTTAGTTATTCAAAGGGGGAACGCTGCCAGTATCTTCGGAACCTTGCCTAAAGGGACTCCTTTTAATAATATATTTTAGGTAATTATTAAGTACATATTCAAATATTATTTTATTATTATTGTCAATGACAACTTGTCAAGTGTTGATATCAAGGACTCGCTACTTTTATAATCTGTGCTTCCAATTATTCGCAAAAGAAGATTCTCCATGTCATAAATTGTGTATCTATTATATATTACTCATTAGTTGCTCTATAATTTTTAACCTGTTTCTTAAAAAATAACCGTAGTATAGAACACGATAACATTTCGACATAAAATCTTTTTCGTTTCAACTAGCGATAACAATGTATAGAAAACAGTATTATGTCACGTACAATAATTATTGTATAACAGATATTCCGCTTTTGGCAATGATTCAAACTTCTGGCTGCTACACATTGGGGACTTTACTGATAGGCCTCACACAGAGCAAATACCATTCCACTGTTTTGCTGGTAAATAGCCAAATTTCAAACTTGTTACACAATGTCATACACAAGAGTAATACACGATAAAGTGTACTATAAGATACGATTTAGGGTCCGTTCACACATACAAGGACGGAAGATTGTTTCCATCGTGTACAGCTCAATTTTATTTGCGCTTAAAAAATCCCACTTACTCCACCTTGGACTGCCTGAATATATCCTTAGTAATCAAATTAAAGAAATGTTAAAAACTAGCTGTAGCCCGCGACTCTGTACGCGCAGAATTAAAAAATATATATTATAAGTAGCCTATGTGTTCTTCCAGACTATGTTCTACGTGACTGCCAAATTTCATTAAAATCCGTAGCCGTAGATACCTTCAAACATCCACCCATCCATCTAAACATTCGCATTTATAATATTAGTAACATGTATCAAATTAAAAATATACTAATGCATGGCTCCGGGCTAATCAATTTAATTTCGTTTATAAATATTCTTACTTCTCTAAATATTATTTTGTATGTTAAGCAAACTGTTAAAATAATCAAATGTTTATAAAAAAACTTTTACTATTCTTCCAATAGAATGAGAGATCGATTTATCGGGTTTTGTTTGTTTTGGAATATCGAGATACACGATATTATTGCGTTTCATTACATTATGCTTTATTCATCAAACATAAACATGTTTCCGAAACGTTATTCAGTAACCTACGTATAAATATTATGTGTATATTTTTTAATATCTTGAATCGTAAAACAAAATAATTTGTTTTTTGATCTATTTCTCGTCATATTTTTTTTAAGGGTATCGTGTGGTTTTGTTGCAACAAATATTTAAGATTGTTATTATTAACAGCAGTAGTACTTAATAGGTACAAAAATACCCTTGAAGACGAAAATCTTGTAAGTACATATACATATAGTATTGTATATTAATTTATTCTTCTATGTTTTTTTTTTGTTTTCAAGATATATTTGAAAATGTAACAATTTCTATTCATTGTTTTACGCATGTTAGTTATTTTTTATGTAACACGTATGGAAGATACATATTTAAAATGCCAATTCTCTTCAACTCATCTCGACGCATCCACTTCCTTTAGGGCGCCCATTTCGTAAATTATTTATAAATGGTTTAAGCGTTAGTACATTCTTAATGCGTTTGCTTTTACACCGCTCAGTATTTCCTTCAAGAAATATAAATGACTGATAGTGACGAATATTCAGCGTACTTATAAATTTATGACAACCAACTCTCATAGTGATCACTTAACTCTGTTTACAGCAGTTAAGGTTGAAAATAAATAAGTGAAACAATTAATTCACGTAGGAACATTAAGTATACATAAACGCCCTACAGAACCTTGCATACGAAATGAAGCAGGCCTTCCGTAACATGGTACGGCAGTTGGTGTACACAGGGTAACCACATTTCGGCTCTATCGAAAACTTAACTCTATTGCTTTCTACAGACACGTTTGAAGTGATGTAAACGCTTATATTAAGTCACGAAAAACTGTTAACCAGTTTAGCATTAAATGTAAGGTGGTTAATTGTCTTCTATTTTGCAAAAACATTGATAATATTTTAGTATCAGTGTTTTCTATGAGTATATTCAAAACCACGGGTAAACACATTCTGGAAGCAAGCTGCAAATAAATAATTTCAACGGTATATTTGGTTTCATATCCAACGTACTATTTGTAAGTTATTTCCATAATGTTGTTTACAATTTGCATATAAAATCGATTTCAAATCGTAATATGACTTTTGATGATAACTACTTTATATTAATTTTATCATTTCGATGTCTTATTTGATCGGTCGCTCGTTTTGGAATTTATCTGTAAAACGAAATCATCGTATAATCTTAGTCAAACTTTATGATATAGAAAAAGTATTTCTTTGTAAACAAATTTATTTTCGATTGCTCTTCGTCGATTGCACTCTGTGCAGTTGATGCAGTTCACAAAGTATACTTAAATGATCATTATTAAAACGATTTAATCTGCTCAAGTTATAATTTGTTACTAACTTAAGAAAACTCCTTTGAATCCGTTTAAGTTTGTAAAGCAATTTACATAATACATAGTACCTTCCTTTGCTAACTTTACTGTAACTGGTAAAGATATTGTTGCTTTAAAGTTTATGTTAGCTACGCATACAACTTTATATGTTACGTAAATATATGTATGTATTACGATTTTAACGACTTTGTTGACTGTAATAAAGCTATACATATAGTGTACATATGTACATATAATATATTAATTAAAATGTTTAAAATTAATTGTGATACTAATCATTAGTTTACTATGTTACTGGCTGTCTCCCGCGACTTCATCCGCGCGGAACTAAAAAAAAAATTAATTAGTAGCCTATGTGTTCTTCCATAACATGTTCTAAATATGTGTTAAATTTCAGCGGGATTGGTTCAGCCGTTCTGGACATACCTTCAAACAAACAAACATCCATCTATCCAAACATTCGCATTTATAATATTGGTAAGATTACTATGATTCGTGTTCGGTAGGAAATAAAAGCTAAAGTACCAATAGACAAATGGTTAAGGGTACGGACATCCGTTCAAGTGGTCGTAAGTTTAACTCTAGAATTCAACTATTGTTGATCAAATCCTACTTTGAATTGTAATAAGATATATGGATTAATAAACAAGTCTGCTAATTTATTCATTTATAAAAAATATTATACATAAAAAAGGTTGCATACATATAAATCTTCTTAATATGTAACTCTATTAAGCCAACATTGTTCAAGCTTTAGATAAAATCCTTCAGCTTGGTGAATTGTTTCATTTGGGATCAAGAGTTAAATTGAGTTTTGTGGGATTTTGATCCGCACTTAAAAGCTACGTGTTGCGATCTACAACTATTAGATTTTGTTTTAGTTAATGAAATTCTTTTGTTAAAGTCAAAAACTTGAATTGTAGCTTATAAATACTTGGAGCTTTCGCGTTTAGTTTCATGCACGTTGTTTATTCTATTTAAAAAAGCACGAAAATTTTGCGAGAAGCTACGTGTTCGTAGCACCATTAACAAAATTAATTTTAGTTTCGACAAATCTCATACAAATTTTTACAAATTTTGTCGATGGCATACTAATACTTTCTCGAAATTTTTCGAGCTAGGCCCCCAGATGTCAATCAAATAGCGAAAAATATTTAAATATTTTTGTGTAAAATGTTATAGAGAAAACGCAGTGTCATGGAACTCTCATACTGTCGGACTCAGTCGATAAATCATTAGTTGAATATTGCTTTTTAAATGATATATTTTTGGTGAAGGTAAATTTTTTTTTATTATTTCTGAAAATAAGTGCTATAATAAAGAATTCATTAAACACACGCATATAGATATATTATTAAGACATTATCTTGTCGACATAAGTTGTAATTCAAACGGTGTCCGGAAGGTGCAAGATATGTCTGCCTAGTACTGGAGAGTTGTGTTATATTCGTTTATTCAATAATCTAAAGGGTTTTTACAGGAGAATCTGAATATTACGAGTATTTAAAATAACAGTATCTTACGTATCTTCTTTCATAATTTCAGCATAATTTGATTATTACTAATTAAAAAAAAAACTATGAACTGTCAAGGTCATTCAACATCCTTATCAAAAGCAATTGTCGTATTTAAAGTGAGGAACATTTTTACCAAGACTGTACATATTATACAAAACACTGAATACACATAGAAGGATCCAGTTGGTTGAGCAAAGCACAAACATAGATTCAAATTTTTGGCAAAGCTCCAAGAAGTCATTGTTGAAATACGGGATTATATTTTTGTAATGTTTTGTACAATGCTGAGAATGTCCCAAAATGTTTGACCCCTCATTGTAATTATTTAGAGCGTTAATTAGCAAAAGAGTCGCTCGGATATGATTAGGTTCCGTATTACTACAAACGTTAATATTCACAGCAATTTTTCGCAGCAAAAAACATTGTAAAAACATATTAAGCACCTACATACTAACCCTGAAATAGAGCCGCCAGTGGACTAAAACTAGGTGCTGACACCGGATAATTTTCGTTAGTGTTAGTCTTTTTATATACTTACTTTATAACAATATCTCACGAAGATTAACATCTATTTGTCGGAATTCTAACGAAATATAAATACATATGTATAGTATATACAAGTGATCGTCCGCGACTGCGTCCGCGCAGAATAAAAAAAAGGTAATGAGTATGTAAATCCCTATGCGTTATTGCAAACTATTTTCTATAAGACTGCCAAATTTCATAGAGATCCGTTTTACCGTTCTGAATATACCTTCAAAAAATATCCATCCATCTAAACATTCGCATTTATAATATTAGTATGAAGTATGATTATGTACAATTGCATTCGCTACTACAATGTAGGTTATGGAATTAAATATAAAATTTTAAAATTATGATAAAATACTTTTCTTATCCTGGAACTAATTGAGTTAACTGATTTTTGGTACAGAGCCAAATAGAAGAAAATATAACAAGGTACCGAAGTGGAATGTAACTTATTACGTTTGGATGTACCAGTTCTTCGTATGTAACCAGTTGTACTCCTTATTTTAATGACTAATATCATATATTTTAACCATTATTGCCTAATATATGGCGATGAAGTAAACTGTACTTAATTGTTTCCACTATTATGATTATGAAGAAATTATGAAATTTAGCAAAATACGGAATTAAATTTAAGAAATATTATACGTTGAAATAGCGAATTACTTTTAGTCAAAGCTTTCACCAAAATAATTATTTTCAGTAAAATCAAATTATGTTATGTTTAAAGGATTGCAGTGTTTTTTTTATAACAGAAGGGTGCAAACGAGCAGCGGGAACACCGAGGTGTTCAACGACGCCCATGGACATCAGCAATACCAGAGGAACCGCAGATGCGTTGCCGGCCTTTGAGATGGTGATAAGCTCGCTTCTTGAAGGACGCTGAGTCGTAGCGGTATATGCACAAAATAGTTATAAATTTGTCACAATCAAACTTTTTTAAATATGTACAATTTAATTTTCTTTTCTGATTTGAATGTATAAATCAAAATTAAACTAAATTTGGCTTTGTGATACCTCACCGACCTTTCAGTACTTACTTCATAGCATTTGCTATACAGTATCCAGTAAATAAAAACGTACATACAAAGCAAATATAATAAAAAATGGAATTCAATTTAGAATGCACAACATTGTATAATTCTCGTTTGATTGTGTGCATTTTTTGTCTCATCTCTCGCAACAAACCTGCATATGAATTCAAAATTCCAATTTCACTAAAACGTGTTTTGTGTGCAAATTCATATATTCAAGCGATGCAATCACCCTTAACTTATGGTAGGCTCTGAGCCCCTCGGTGGGGACGTTTAGTGAGCTGATGATGATGATGAAGCGATGCAAGCGCTATAAGCGGTAAGATCTTTTAACGCGTATTCACCTTTATCTTTAAGTAATATTAGACTAAATGTGATGTCACTGTAATTAGGATGACCTAGAAAGTCTCAAAATGGAGAATAGGAAACTGCTCAATGCGTTATATCAAGAAATAGACATCTTTCATTTAAAAGGCAAAAACCTTGATGTTAATCGTTTGTAAATATTTAAATAAGTAAATAAAACGTTCGTATTTTCTTTATAAATGCCATTAAATACAAACATAATCTAAATCTCTTTTACTAAGATCCGAATCACCATAAAAAGTACACGATGTTTGGTAAAATGTTTGGGATAAACAAACACAGCTGGAGTTTTTCTTTTCCTTCTCACAAATTGTTCTATTTATATGGGATTTGTTATTCTACTTTTATTTAATTTGAATTATAAATTAATGCTATTTTGTTTAAGGAAAGTTTTATCAAATGATATTGTGAGAAGACAAATTATTAACAATAACTTGATAGGGTATGGTTAATAGAAGGTTATTTAAACAATCCTTCTAAAATTATAAATGTGAAAGTTTATATGGATGTTTGTTATTACGTATATCCAGAAGAGCTAAACGAATCTCGCCTTAATGTAGAACATAGTTTGGAAAAGTACATAGGCTACTAAATATTTTTGTTATTTCGCGCGGACGGAGTCTCGGGCGATAGCTATAAGTTAATAATATTAAAATATATAAAATGAATAAAATTATTATGAAAGGTTCCTTATTACTGACTGAAGCACTTTCGAAATTTAAACGATTACATTGAAATTACAAGTTGATCGACGTTAATTGGAACTCTCAAGGATGAGGAAGGTTCGGAAGAAAATGAGCGGAAACATTACGATTATTATAACGACAATTTATTATGATTTCATGACTTTATCACTTTTAAGGAAAAAAACGAAAGTAATTTACTTTTTCGTTATTAGGAAACCGATAATTTTATTAAGCTTCTTTACATTTGATTCTCTATTTTATAAACTTGTTAGCACAATTATAATGATAAAAAAATTACCACCTGAACAAATGACAATTCATTTCAACGGAATGAATGTCTTTTTAACTGTTACCTAATGGAATTCGGAACCAACGCGAAGCATACGCGAAAGACGAGCGAAAATGACGGAAGCTTCTTTTTTTTCGTTTTGTTTGTACCTATGTTCAAACACGATTTTCCACGCAACTACGAAACAAAACACGAGGCTATTACACGTTCGTAATTTTTAATCCATATACCAAACTTGTTACCAAACATTTTCAGCGAGGTAAATTGAAATAAAGTTGTTTTATATTTCCATTTCCTTATAGCGCCTAGTCAGTTGAAATATCTCGTTGTAAGATTTTTCTACTGCATAATTTCCTCTTGAGAAGGAAATTTGTAAGATTCTGCCTATTTCCTAATGATGTCAAATATAAAAATAATAAGAAAATATTATTAATATTTGTATATAATTATAAAACGTTAGGAATTATACAGTTATTTTACGGCTTAGAAATATATGATGTGAGTATAGACGTTGATTACTGGAATATCAATTTAATTTATCACTTAAATATTCGTTAATGGTTAGTATATTTCATAGCCATTTGCGCGCTTTTAAAATCATGTTTCATAATGTATTAATATTTCAAATATTTGCTTACAGCTTCAACAGAAAGAAATGTTTGATTGAAAAAAAATCAAGAGACGTAGGCGGAAAAACTTTTCAAAAAAAAAGTCTTTTCATATTCGTTTCGTGACGTACATTTTGCATTGGACATGTAGCACTCGTATAAACAGCACCAGGCTACTGACTGTCGAAACAAAACTATTTTTGGCAAAAGTCCAAAATGTACCGTGGAGTACTGAATGGTGTATTAAAAAAAAACTTTACTTGTATCATCGGAAATAAAAATATCTTATTTTAAAGCTATTTTATTACAGAAACCAAATTTCTATTTATGAAATAAAAGAAAAATGCATTCTTGCTAATAAAAAAACGCTTTCATCTTTTATTATTGCTAAGGTCTCGCGCTTTGACATTTCGTTAATGGTAATTACTGAGGCTCAAATAAAAAATAACGACGCCCTTTTGATCGAAGCTAATTGGTGTTCTTGAAAATTGAGGAAGGTTTGAAAAATAAATGACAAGAAGTAAAATTATCACGAACATTTTACCTTCATTATTTTAAACACCAATTTTTTATAAACAAATATAGGTATATTGAACGTACTTAAGTTTGTTGGTCTAGTCCAGAATCGTCTCTTATTTCTTTTAGTTCACTCCAGTCATTTTAATTTATTTTTTATTGAGAATCGAATTATAATTCTTCAAAAAACAACCGAGTACACTTAATATTAACATACAATACAAGAAGATTAACATCCCCACGACATGAATAAATAAAGAGAAAAAGCAGAATAATTTATCATAGCAGAATTCGGTTATGCAAACTGTTTTCGCAAACAAAACAAACGGTATTTCCTGTTCGTGCAAAGAGTTCTTTGTGAGAGGAAGAAAATGATCCCAGGAATTGTTTGTTGAAGCAAATAATGAGTCCGTGATTTACAGAGTGCGACGTCAGCTATTTTGCTTCGTGTAACCACGACAACAAAACAAACGAGTTCACTTACAACTTTACGCTTTTAATTATTTATTTTTGTAATTTAGTTTTTTCAACGTTATCGATAACACCGTCCTATTCATAATGACTAGCTGTTCCCTGCGACTTCTCCTACATGGAGTTTGTAAGTCCACAATAAATTACCACACCATTTTTTAGATCGTTATAGTTGAAAAGAAAGTTTTTACGTCAATTTTTAAGTTATTTTAATGAAGTAATAACGTTGCTTTATATAAAACTAGCTGTCGCCCGCGACCCCGTCCGCGTGGATATATAAAAAACTTATTATGTAGTGTAGCCCACCTATCCATCCATCCACATTACATCCATCTAAACATTGGCATTTATAATTTTAGTAAGTTAAATAAAAAGCAGCGCTTCAAGGCATATATTCGAAAAAAAATAGTATCCTATGTCCGTCTCCATGCTTCCTCCTCATCAATTTTCAACCATAGCGGTAAAGCCGTTCTTGAGTTATAAATAGTGTAACTAACACGACTATCTTTTATATATATAAGATATGAAGACTGTTTACATGTTTGTATTTAGGGGATGAATTTCGTCAAATCCTTTTATAGTGCTTGTAGTAGTGATTTTTGCTTGCGTAAGTAAGCCACGTGACAACGGAGAGTTTGTGTATATTGTGGAAACTTTGACACAGTGGTTGTTTTTTCAGTTCGGTTTTCATATTTCTGTTTGTTCAAATCTACGTGCGTATGGGAACAACATAAATTCAGGCTAGTTTACATGACCATTTATACGTCGCTACTACATCGCTAATAAAATTAATAAAACCCGAGATTTTTATATGAATCTAAGACAGTTGTTTAAGTTTGCAAAAAACATATTTTCTGTACTGTATTTTGATGCCCGGCATAATTCAACCAGACAGACTGCTAGGTTCCATCCACACTACATCAATGGCTGGCAATCCACAACCGTACGCTTGCGCGTAACTTCCTGCCTTGCACAGCAGCGTTGTCTGTTATAAAAAAACTTGATAATTAACGGAAATTGCTTTTTTGTTAAATCTCCGGCAATTAACTTAAAAATAACGAAAAACAGTTTGTTGTACATTCTATTTTTTTATTCATACAAAATGTATAGATAGTAAAAAACTTGTTGCATTAATCATCATTTTTTTTCTCTCATGATTAATGACCGGGGACAGTGAACAAAACAAGACAATAGAACGCACACCAGAGACAATTACTGTTGTTGCTTTGTTTTCGTGTTTTTAATTGCTTAATATATTTATTTTTTTACGAAAACAAGCGATTCGTTAACTCTACGGCTGAACTTTGGATATCTTCCAAGTTCAATTAATTAAGTTTTTAATTTAATGAAACATCATAATTGATTTGTAACGATTTTAAAATTAGAAAATATGGATTAATCGCATATTTTTCAGCGCTTAATAAAATAAAGGACAACTATATGAAAAAATCTCTAACTGTTGGCTTCTGATATCAAAATCTCCGTATTAAACATATCATTGTCCCTGTCATTATCTTTGAGAAAACGGAGTTAACAATATGTTTTAACGGGTATTTTGGTCTCAGAAACCCACGGCAAACATGTTGGATTCATAATTCTACAGTTTTTAGTATCTTACTAGTATTATAAATGCGAATGTTTAGATGGATGTATGGATGTTTTGTTTGCTCAGGACCGGCTCAACGGATCTTGATAAAATTTGGTCCAGATGTAGAGCATAGTCCGAAAGAACACATAGGATTCTGATTATGTTTTATAATACCCCGCGGATGGAGTTGCGGCTAACAGCCAGTAGTTCTATAAATGTATACGATATCAGTAGTTTATTATAAGTGTTGTATTTATGTGCAACTTAATTGTTTTATTAAAGTGCTATAATAGCTCTTTACATTAATATCATTTATAACTTGGCTTTCAAGCGATTATTTTCATATTTCATATCGCTGTGTTACGACTAAATCTAGTTTGCCGTGAAACTTTACGGCACTATAAAGATTTGATAGTATTTTTATTGCAACATTATTACTCTTTTATAGTGTCTGGTAGAGTATTGAGAATGTTGTGAAGAGTAAATTTATAGGTCAGCGGGTTGGCAAATAAATCTATAGTTAACTTGTTTATAATAACTATAAAATAAATGTATCCCTTCCCAGTAAATAAATCTGTTGTTATAATGTTTATGATAACTATAAAACATATAACAGTGGTAGAGCCCGCTTTAACATCTTCGCACGAATTGGCCCGGCTCACCCGGTGAAATACCACGACCACACAGAAGACAGACGTGAACTGGAAGCAATTCCGCATTTCGTCTGATGAGTGTGCGTCCCGGAGGCCTAATTTAGTCCTCTTTACCTTCCCACCCTTTTCCTTATAAGGAAAGGATGGGAAGTGGAAGTGGACTTTCCGGATGAGAGGATGCATGAAAGGGAAAATTTTCTTTCTGTGCATCCTCTCCTCCGTCGATTAAAGGTAGGCAACGCATACGCAATTACGTTTGTGTATGGGCAACGGTCACTTCGCTATTTCAGCGATGTCAGGTGGCCGCTCGCTCGTTTGCCACCTTATTATATAAAAAAAAATCAAGAGTTGTATGGCAAGCAAAAAAACTATTTTATTATCTAAATATTTATGTTTTGTATATGGTATTAGGTTCTATATAAGAAACATTAAAAATTATATATGTAATATATCAAGACATATTCTTATAAAACTTTTCAACAAGCATATAACGAAAAGGAATTACTTAATTAGACGTAAAAGACGTAATACAAAGAACTATTCCTTACTAAGCTGCATTTTCGTACTTGAGAAACCAGGTTACTACTTGAAAAAACTTTTTTCTTACAGCGCTTGTGAATGCCAAGTTGCGAGCCAATTGCCACTCTCGCTAATTAATAACTTGAATAAATAACCTTTATCAAATAGAAATATCTTACACACTTATTTAATATCAAATTAATTGAATAAAGTACAGTCAGCGTCATATAGATCGTCACAGACAAGATATGCAAATATATAGGTACACCAAAAGTAATCAATTATATCGGTACAACAAAAGTCCTCAAAATAATAGATACATTCACCCTGCTCAAATACATCGGTACATACACAGCGTCAAATATATGAGTACAATCAAGATGCTCATAAATATCGTAGCAGCCACAGCGTCATAAGTAACGAAGCAGTCAAGGTGCGCAAAAATATCGGTACATTTGACAAAATTGAACTCTATCTCTATATACTTGCGATACATTTGATATTAGTTAATACGTATCTGTCATATTCGGCGTGACAAACTTTTATATTTAAGCGTTATGACAGGAGAAGAAAAATATTGGGTTGCCCAGTAAGTTCGTGCCGCTTTATAAGGAAAATTGAAAATTGAAACCCTGTTCTCTTAAATTTTTGGAAATGTTTTTAAATTATATTGGTACGACTCTATACCTAAAACGTCTTTTATTATTGGATACAATTTTAAAAATTAGTTTTTATCTCAACCTATGAAATGAAATTATTCACAATATAGAAATTTTTGTGACGTTTGATAATGGTGGAAATCCGAAAATGAATCCACTTCAGCTACAGTCTATTGTAAGCTTTATATCGAAAATCAGAACGAACTTTCCGGACAACCTATAATGTTAATACCAAGTGTCAAATGAATGTAACAGAAGTAGTTTATTCCAAATTGTATCACAAGTATATAGAGATAGAGTTCAATTTTGTCAAATGTACCGATATTTTTGCGCACCTTGACTGCTTCGTTACTTATGACGCTGTGGCTGCTACGATATTTATGAGCATCTTGCATGTACTCATATATTTGACGCTGTGTATGTACCGATGTATTTGAGCAGGGTGTATGTATCTATTATTTTGAGGACTTTTGTTGTACCGATATAATTGAATACTTTTGGTGTACCTATATATTTGCATATCTTGTCTGTGACGATCTATATGACGCTGACTGTAGTTTGGATATTGACATTCAGTTTTTTTTCTTTGTTTCTTAAATATAATCAGTATCAGTAAAAGGTAAAAGTAAAAGTGTTATTTTTACCGGTACAAGTTTAACAAACATGAGTAATAAACAAATTACCTGCCAATAGCATCGCTTTATCTCCTTCATTTTTGTTTGAAATAGAAAAGTACTTTAACGGTCAAACTCATTAGTCCAAGGCAATATCAAAAAGTACCTAATAACTACGGCGATAGAGTTTAATTACATGTGCTTCGATATTAAAATTAAAAAGTTTAAATATAAAAAAAAAAATAGTGGCTTGATATTTGAACCGCCGACCTTACGTACCAACGGCGGCGAACAGTAAGGTCACGAGACCAAACTAGCATATATGATGACAAACTTAAATTTGATGTTGGTTTTATCTACCTATCTTTCATCCGCGTCGAACACTTTTAGTAAATTTTGAAAAATGGTTTGATGCAAAGTGTCAAATGAATGTCACAGAAGTAGTTTATTCCAAATTGTATCACAAGTATATAGAGATAGAGTTCAATTTTGTCAGATGTACCGATATTTTTGCGCACCTTGACTGCTTCGTTACTTATGACGCTGTGGCTGCTACGATATTTATGAACATCTTGCATGTACTCATATATTTGACGCTGTGTATGTACCGATGTATTTGAGCAGGGTGAATGTATCTATTATTTTGAGGACTTTTGTTGTACCGATATAATTGATTACTTTTGATGTACCTATATATTTGCATATCTTGTCTGTTACGATCTATATGACGCTGACTGTACATATTTATATCCTAACCATTCTAAATAAGAAAAAGCTTATTCTATAACTTTGTACTACATATTTATGTATCTAGTTTACGTCTTACTCTTGAGTATTTCGTAAAACATTTTTTATTTTATTTGTGTACTTATGTATTGTCTTCGATTTCGAGTGAAAAACAAACAGAAATATTAAAGGCTACGACGCGTAAATGTAATAAATACTTCATTATCGTTTCAATTGTCGACAGTTCATTTTCGAAAAATACGAGTAAGTTATCCGGAATATTTCCATTTCAGAGCAATAAAGCCGTCAATCCTCACTACTCGTATATCGCTGTATTATTTTATGTTTATTTTGTATACGGATTAACATTTACGCGAACAAAGTACTTTTGTGTATAAAACTGAGTTACAATGAGAACGTATTTATGTTTAATTTTGTTTGTAGGAAAGATAAAACTAAAGTGGATAACGATGTTTTTCTTTTTCTAAATCTAAATATTGTTTTGAAATTTAAATGAATGAATATTTAAATGTATTTTAACACAAGTAATTTTAAAGTAAGTGAATAACTCGTTCGTCGGGCACGTTGTTACATATGTACTGGCATTTTGTTGAACCGTGGAGAAATAGCACGATTTTTACTAATATTGTGATCTAACCACAATATGCAGTAGGTCTACAAATTAGGTTACTTAGGTAAGTGTTGATAATTAATTAAGATAATAATTTGGAATATAAAAATCAGCTTAAGCGTTATATAATTTTAAAAAACATTTTTGTCTGAAGAATAAATAAGGATAAAGATTACGTTAGGATCTGGGAGAGCTAGTAATTTGTATATTAATAGCATACTTTTATATATTATATTTATATACGTATAATAAATACATATGTACATTTTCGTGACACAAAATTGAAATCTGCATGGTCAAATGTAAACGCTGGAGTTGTAAAAGACTGAATAAACAAACTCAATGTTGATAAAACGCAGATGGTTTGACACAGGAGAGCGGAAAGTAATTAACGAATTTATAATTGAATTTCAGATAAAACAACGCGAGAGGCAAATACAAAGAAAGTGCAAAAATAACCAGCGCGGTTTTCTAAAACATGGCTAACTGTAGAAACCTTATTCAATGCAATTAGATTTTTCCTTTGATCTTCTTTTACAATTTTAGAAGAGCTTATTTTAAAGAAATATGCGACCTACCGATCATTCCCAATATTATAGTTTCGTTAACAAGCTGTTAACAAATAAGTCGACAGTGTTTTGATATAGTTGGATTGATAAAATTAAAATATAACTTAGTTACTAGTTGTTTTAAAAAGACAAATAGTTAAATAAGAATGAAGAAGCAAATCTTTTCACTTAATGTTAATGGTATTATTTAAGTTAATCGTAAAGAGAGAATTAACGTTAGTATTGATTTGATTTTATTACCTGTTGTCATTGTTTTTACTTTAAGTTTTATGTCTCTTCCGTAATTATTTATTCTTTGTAAATAATAATATTACTACATATTGCTCGTCGTTTTCGGAGCACACATGAACAGCTCTTTCCCTTCATAACAGTTAAATAAAATTTTAAGTTCAATCTTTGTTGTAGGGAATGTTGTGTTTATTATGTCAGATTATGTAAATGGCTAGGAGAACGCGACGGCCCTCTTTTAAAATGTCGCAAACCTTTATCTGAACAAAGCAGTCGTACCAATAACGACGTGTCGCCGCTTTGAACATAAAAGTAACGTCCCATTACTTCAATATTATCTTGTATCTCGAATACAATATTCCTCTAACATATATGTATTAATTATTTTTTTTAACTAATTCGAGCATTTCTTTATTTGTGATTGTGAAATTTATTTAGTAATAAAAACGCAAAACTGTTTCTATAATTCTTATGATAAGATTTCTTTCACTTACAAATTCATCTATTTTAAAACTATACCAATAAATAAAATATTCATATATCATTGCTAGATATATTAAAGAACTCAATAATATTAGGTACATCTTATTTTTTTCAGGGGCGACATGATGTCACCCTCTCGTTTACCTCTAGCATGAAGGCCAGAGCCGTTGTCTGCAATTGCTTATTATTTACGTTAATTATCTTTAATTGACATGATTTTTAATGTTATTTTATAAATAAATAAAATTTAAAATTCAATAATATTGACTTAACTACTAACACAATTTTATGAGAGACCAAAAAAATGCTATAACATATATCACAGTTATAGGGTACATCTATAGTTGTAAAGACATTCTGTATCTGATTTTCGTCTAGCGCTAAATGTTAAAATTCAGATCAGAAAATAAATTGTACGTTAAATGAACGAGGACTACGTATACGTTAATTAAAAGTGCAATTTATCTACCGCGGTGTGCACTTCGTGTATGAGAACCGGTTAGTGAACATCAACTAAATGTACCTTTTGATATTTTACTGAGTTTCATTTCCAGTGGATCTAGATAATAAAGATATTGAGACCACAAAGTTTTTTTTTTCTGTTTGTTAAATTATTTTATAATGGTCTTATTGATTCTTATTGACTATTTTATCAAAATAAATTTGGACAAAGAAAGAACTTTATGAAGATTGAAATGACCATTAAAATTTCATCTATTTGAAATAAAAAAATATATATTCATTTTTTAAAAAATGAACATAAAACGTTCTACTTGACAAATACATACTTTAAAAATATATCCATTTTTGCTTGCGACTGCAAGCATTTTTTGATGTGACTATGGTTTGAAATTTGAGTTTTTTAACTATAACTTTACTAAGTGTTGGTGTTATAACATAGATACGACAGGATACAGGAAATGCTATTATAATTTGACGTAATAATTTTTGTATTTCATGTCCCATAACTTCTTGGCTTTGTTTAATAAATAAATAGTTGGCTATGGGCTAATAATTTGATCAAAGTGATATTAATGTCATGAATTTACGTTATTATAATACGTTGTGACGAAATTATCTATGGAATGGTATAGCCAGGTACCGAATATTTAATTAACAATTTAATTTCACTAATACAACTTAACAAGGAATTTAATAAAAAAAACATTACAAACCTTTGTAGAAGACTGTAATCGTAATTGTCTGAAAGTGTTCTGATTTTTTAATAAAACGGCATTTTCAAAAAAACAAAATCGTTGAATTAAATTTTCTACGTAGTAAACGACAATTTAATGGGATTAGACCCTTGCGGATAAATTTTGCATTTAGACGTTAATTACGAGGAGTCCCCAAGTAGGAGCCAAGAAATTATTAGAACGGTACAAAATTTATTTCGTGGTAATTAAACGGTACTCAAATATTTCACATTTCCAAACGGTGTTGTAATTTTCATTTCATAAATTGAGATGTTGATGTTACGTACACCAAACTTGATTATAATTTTATTCAAATAATTTTCAAACCATAACTCGTTATCAAGTTAAACATGGAATTAACTGTACCTTTTTCCTAGTCGTATTTCATTAGAAAGGTACTTACGTAGGTCCAAAATGTAGCAATTAACTGTAGATATTAATAATTGACATTATTACGTAAGTTACATAATAAAAATACTATATTGTTTTATTCCATTTTTGAAATAGAATCAGTGTGATTGCATTCGAACACGTGATCCAATAAATTCAGATAAGTCCGTCACTGGTGGAAATAGTATTGAGAAAATATTCACGACTTGTGCAGACCTAAACACTCCCAATCGCAATTTGTTTGTTAACTACAGCATGCCGATAATCCCTTAACGCTCATTTATTTGAATTCAGCACGGATCTCGAACTTTATAGTACTGTATAGATCTCTAGAGGCAGTCGTTCTTATGTTGTCGATAGATTTAAACTACACACAATAAAACTTTGCGATCAGTGTCAAAAGTTTTTATAATAAAATGTATCAGGTATTTTATTTTTCATATCTTGTAGAAAGTAAAAAAGACATTTTTTTTTTAATTTCATAAAATCTTTTCCACGATAAATGTATTTAAATTTTGTAATTATCTTAATTTCTAATAGTGATTGAACTATTTTTGTGAGTGTGCCTAAAATTAATATAATTAAATTATTGCTCATTGATCGCAGTCTAACCCCCAACACTTAATTATTTAATGGTTACTAAAAGAAGAGTTTGGTGTCTTCAGGTCTAGTAACCGCATCTGCTGTTCCTCTGTTGTTGCTAATTTCGATGTTACCGCTGCTCGTTTGCCCCCTTCTCTCTTAAAAAAAAACAGCGCATATGGGCAGTTGAAATAAACGTTGCGTCAGTGTATCGCAGTTAATTTATTTACTTAAGTCTTATGTTCGAATCTACACTCAGTTATTGCTGTTCAAAGCTTACAAATATGCTTAGACAATATTCGACAGATGTAGTGCAAACAGAGCATCTGAAAACTGTGCCAAGGCCTAAAGCATTGCGGTCTGACGCTTTTATTAAAGAGCATTCCATTATCATTTGCTCTACTTTCTTGTACCGCACATTTTAGGGGACATGATGAGTTTCGAATAATACTGATAGAATGTAAGATAAGACTGCAAGAATATTTATTATGATATACACTTTTTGGAAAAATGTAAAAAATAATATAACCTTTCGTTTTAGTATATGCTCTTAGAAAAACACAATACTTCCGAGTTTTAATGGAATCAGTAATAGTACTAAAATACGATTTCATTTTGTCATAATACCACAGTTTGTATTTGTAATTCTAAAACTGACTCCGTAGCCTCGTAGCACCCTCTACGAAGTTGAGCAGAAACTTTGATAATTTGAAGAGTTTGAGAGTGAAGAGTGAAGAGAATTAATACATTTTCTACTTAGTAATCATCATCTTTACAAAGTTGACAAGTCTACCAGAGACTAATTTTATTTAATTTTTTTTTACTGTATTTCGAATAATTTGGTAATGGATTGAATTAAAGTGTAATTGCGGCAGATTAGTACATATCTGAAACTGTGTTGTGATAACATTGTATTATCGCCCGATACATAGAGATTAGTTCACATTTTAGGCTAATTAAGCGCAATGTTAATCAAAGTGAATTGGGCTAAGCATAAGTTTTGTATTCGAAATAATATGAATATTCTAAAATTCGTTTAAAATAAAATCTTTTCATCTATTTTTTACGTTTAGCCAATAAATTTGTTTTCAAAGAAATAAAATCGGAATTTACATTTGTCGCAAATAATGACTTAGCTGTTTTGAGAATAGGGCTGTTTACTTTGATACCAACTGCCATCATCCTAACAAAATAAAGGTTTAAACTTTATCTCGCTCGACAAAATGCTCACTTATTCCGTCTTCACCGTATAAGCAAATTGAGCTATTTCACGAAGTTTTCTAGTCTAACATGGATATGTAAATAAAAATGGCGATCACCTCAGTTCCTTAAAATCTTTTATCAGTCAAAAGACAGACAGATATGAATTTTAAACTGCTATTTACCAGTAATATTTAATTTTTATGAATATATTTCTGATATGGATTTTATTAAAAAAATTAACTATTGTAAATAACATAATTAGTATAAAAAGAATCAATTCTTTTATATTAAACTAGCTGTCTCCCGCGACTCCGTCCGTGTGGATATATAAAAAAACTTAATTATGTAGCCCACCTATCCATCCATCCACATCACATCCATTTAAACATTCGCATTTATAATATTAATAAGTTAAATAAAAAGCAGCTCTTCAAGGCATAATTTCGAAAAAAAAGAATAAATAGTATCCTATGTCCGTCTCATGGCTCTAAGCTACCTTCTCACCAATTTTTAGTAATATCGGTAAAGCCGTTCTTAAATTATAAATAGTGTAATTAACACAACTTTCCTTTATATATATATATATATGTATATAGATAGATAACAACAAAATTAAAAGCCATTTTGTACTAATTATCCGTATATTCACCATCTAAGTTCACGTAGTATTTTAAATTCCTCTTGTGTCCAAATGAGATAAAAAACGGAATGCTAAATAAGCGGTTGCTATGCAAGCATTAATTAAAACTGCAATTTATCCAGTGCGGTGTACAACTTCGTGTGCGGGAACTAGTTAACATAAGTTAGATGCACCGTCATTTAAAAACTGCATGTGTTTTAACTGCAACAAATGTTTACACTTTCCAAAAATTGCTCATTTGTCGTGTTGGAACTTCAAATTTATTTTTCTACTTTTGTTTACAATATTGTTGGCAGTTGATTGGCTGGAACAGCAATTTTATTCTTTCTTATCTTTTATTTTATTGCATAGAGCCTTCGAATCTCAATTTCCATAACTTTATTTTCCATAGCTAAATATTTTTTCGATGTTTCCGATTTTACAGTTTATTTAATTTAAATAAAAAAACAATGTTTTACAACGCAGACAACAGATGGCGCTAAGTCAGTCTGGTTTTTTTAATTCAGTTTCAGAACAGGTCGATCCATTATCAAAAACCTTGTAAAACTGGCGAAACTAAAACTCTTAGCTAACTTATGGTCCCAAGAAGTTGCAGATTTCTTAAATAATCATTTGGAATCTGTACGTCGAAAACAACAACAAAGAAATAAAAATCATAAAAATGGTCTTTGTTTCTTTCCACAAGTAGTTATTTTGATTTAAACAATTATTAAGGTTATTGTTTTGTAATGTTCTTGAAAACAAGATAATATTCAAGGAATAGGACGTTACTTTTATGTTCGTAGCGACACGTCGTTATTGGTACAGCTGCTTTGCACAGATAAAGGTTTGCGACATTTTAAAAGCGGCCCCTTCGCGTTCTCCTGCCATTTACATAATCTAACATAATAAGCATGATATTAAATATAACATCAACATGAAATTTAGGTTTTATTTTACAGCTTTGTTATTTAAGTAACTACTTGTATAATATTTTAAAATGCCACAAATCTATTTTAGATTTTTTACATGATATTTTTTTACGTAAAAAAGCTGTTTAGTTATATTACAACACTATTTTCGTCATAATCCCTTCAATAGAGATATAAAAAGTAATATACAATCTTACAAAAAATATATAACGTATTGTTTAATTATAAAAAAGTTAAAATATAATTCAAGCTCGACGTTTTCTAAGTAAGGATAAGAAAGCTGTGGTCATGTTTGTACGAACAATAGTAGAAACGTTATTTGATGGCATGTTTGTAATTTAAAGAGTTTTTCCGAGCGATGATAAAATGTTTTTGAATTAGTAATTAACAAACTTAGTTTATTTTTCTTTTCGTAATTAGTTTTAATTATTATTTAATTGTTTTAATTACATTTATTAATTTCAAGTATTTATTTAGAATTAAAATAATTCGATGTTACTTTCACGTACCTAAAATATTAATTGTAAATAGAAAATTATTTTCCCTAATATAAGTTAATGATAAATATGCCCGAAAACTTGTGTAAGGAAGTTCATTTAAAATTCAATTATTTTGTTGATGAAAACCAGAGTGCATTTGCCATTCGTTACATGAAATCTGAGCGTTGCTTAAAATTTGTCGTAATTAAATTCTTTGTATATTTAAATGTAACTTAGCTTTAACATCGTTAAAACTTTAACTTAAGTCACAAAACTTGTTTAACTGTTTCTTTGTTTTTGAATTTTGAAATGAAAATGATGTTCATTCAAATTGTTGAACAGCGTTACACGTAAGGCATAAAAGTAGTAAAAGCCTAGATTATATGAGATTTGTTACTGTAAGATATTATAAGAGACAGTTGAAAATTTGAATGAAATGACAAAAATTGTTGATTAAAAAGACTCGTATGTTTGTTTCTTTAATAATTAACGTTTATAAATTATTGTTACAACAGGGACGTGCCTGCAGACACAATAGACAGGATAAACAATGTCACAGTACGTGACTATGGGAACGCCAGATTAAATATATATGTCATAGGTGACAAGCAATTTGTCTATCTAGGTTACGAGCGAAATGTTTGTATTGTAGAAAGCTTTGGGTCCGGTATTTTAAATATATAAATATATTTGTCAATGATGATATTAAAAAAAATATACTATTAGTACTCTCTCAGAAGGATAAAGTTAATGGCGCGTATATATGTTTTTATTTATGTGGGTCTGTATCTATGTCAATTTCATTGTAACCAACTAGCGTGTGTGTAAAGGACTGATCCGATTTTGACAAGATATCATCATGTTCGGACGAAGTCGCGGGCAAAAGCTATAGGTAAATAAATGTATGTTCTCGAAAAATTATTGAAATGATACAATCAGGAATGAAATTTACAAATCTGGATTACGTGTTCAAATGCTTCGGTATTTGCCGAGAGCGATTCGTCTCACGGGAGCTCTTTATATTCGTGAAGGGATTTCACAGTTTGGCGCACTCTGGCAAGAATCCTAGCATTATTGATTTTACAATCTGTAATACGCCCTTTGTCTACCTCAAAACCGCGGTTGACATATAATTATCTTGCGACGAGCGTAAAAAAGTGACAATCGAGATAAAATTATTTAATAAATTCTATTTTTAGTTTTTGATTTAAAATAAAATAAACTATATAATTCATGATGCAAATGACTTGAATTTGTAAATTCAAAACCTAAAACAAACATTTATTTAAAGCCTAAACCAAGATCTACTTAGCATTTTAAATAGAGCTGGCAAGGAATTCAAATTCAATAACAACCAATAAACACCCAAAAATTGTAATCTGTATGCCACAAAGTACAACAAAATTGAAAAACAGAGAAAAAAATTTCAATATCGGATCAATAGCTCACTAATGGCTTGTGGAGACAGCCCAAATGAGAGTTCCGTGACATTGCACTTTCGTCCAATATTTCAGCTGAAAATTCTTCAATATTGTTACCTCTACGTTTGACATTTATTAAAAATACTTCAGCTTCATATCACTTGACCATAAAAGAGTATTTGCCTCAATGGGCTCAAATCTTGATAGGTAGTAGATATTTCAACATCAATTTCTGTTCGAATTCTGTCAGTTTCGTGCTATAGAGTTTCAACAATGATTTTCATTTTCTTCGAATTGGAAAAACCGCGTAAAAGAAATTGTAGCAGTACAATGCAAAATTGTTCGTTGTTGTTCTACAAAAATTAATCGGAATTTCAAATATAAAATCAACTGGCCACTAAGGCATAGTGGTAGTACTTAGTATATAGATTTATTATAATCAATTAACCGTTGGTTTTTGAGCTCAAAATTTCTGCACAAAACTTTTCATCGTCTCTGTCATTATCTTTGACAAAATACAGGTAACAGTAAACAGGGAATTTGGTAACTCACGGTATATCGACTTTTTTATGTAAGCTATGTAGCTAGTCTGTCAGTAAGACCCTTCAAATTATTTTCTATAAACTCCAAGATCATTCCCAATGACATAAAGAAGTATACTGATTAATTTAATTTAATATTAAATCCAAACAAGGTTAATTACGTTCGTATATTTTCACATACCCGGGAGGCCTGAAGGCATGCGGGCTAACTACAGTCACGAAGTGTAATAATTGCGTGCCGCGAACAATCCAAACAACACTTTTGTTGATGTAAAATTTATGTGCGATGGAAACCAGTGACCTTATTATTTCGACTATGTGACTAAAATTTTCCGTTGGGTGTTATAGCATTGCATTATTGTTTTGAAAATTTGATACTTATATTTCTTTTTATTAATACTTTGCTGCTTGCTTAAATTAAAAATATGTTAAAATCAGTATTGAACAAAAAACCTTACTGGAAATATTAAAAGTTTTGTTAATTTGCACAAATGTGTTTATTTTTGTTATGACAAACTGCAGGAACAGAAGAAAAATAAAAACACAAATAGGTGGTACACAAATTTTATTTCATCTGGTTTATTTCCGTATAACAAATTTATTGAATACTTATTATTTAGCCTACTTAACTAATTTATTAGAGCGATGCCACACCGGCGGTGCGGTGTCGTACAACTCCGTAAGCAGTGCCACACGAGAAATTTCGAAAATGCAATAAATCGTTAAATTGCGTTCGGATTATCTCTGAATAATAAAATTGAGTTTAATGTTATAAAATTTTAAGTAACGTAAGTTGTTTTCCGTAAAACAACGGCGTCGCGACGAAACTGAACCGCATGTGTGGCATCTCCCTAACAGTTGAATTTTCCTAGTGTCATATTTACATCTACTTACCTCAGTGACTAGTTCATATACAGCCATTACTCATCTGATTGCTTTTATTACATATAAAAATAAATTAAATCTAAGAAAAAACAATGTTTATTATATGGGTATTTAAGTACGTAGATATTTACGAAGTTCCCGGTAAATGGAGTGTTGGTCGTAGAAAAAAGTCCTGGTTGCGCAACATCCGAGAGTGGACAGGGGTTGCGAGTGCCGCCCAACTATTTCGCCTCGCAAGAGACGAGAGAAACTATGGAGAACTGATCGCCAACCTTCGTTAGTCGGAGAGGCACCTCAAGAAGAAGATCTTTACGAAGACAATTTGCATTACATAAAATAATGTGGATGAAATTCTGCAACCGAATTCATTCACAAAAATATTTATATATATATTTCTAATATAATTTGTATACATTTCCAAAGCGCATTTTCATATGAAACTTTGATATCGAATAATTAAATCAAACATTCCGAAAGAACAATAGGTTAATTTTTCTAAAGTGAGGAACAAATTTTCCTAAAAACGCATACGTTTTATAACTAAGGGATTACTAACCATATGATTATTTACAAAAGTAATGGTACATTACATCGGTGACAATTTTTAATTGACAAAAACTTCCCTATAAATTTTGTTAGTGATTTAAATTTACAATTATCAGCGGGTATGATGTTCTATTTTAATTTTACGAGTATTTCCTATTTAAAGCTCTAAATATTTCATTTAACAAAATAATTCACACTAAAAAAAATTACATTAATTGATCTCACCCGGTCGTGTGAATATGTCTTTAGATAAAATATAGAACCTATTTTATAAAATATTCCAATTAATGTATTTTAGGCTTTTTCTATTTCATTACAATGCACTGTGCGTCACTTCTAATTTACATTTTGCTTATATATATGTTTTGCCAATCTTTAAAAAAAATTACGCACATTATTAAATTAAACATTTCTTCCCAAACCATCGTTAATTTCCTAACATCAATTTATAACAATTTAATTTCTTTTCGATTGTAAACAAAAAGGTTTGTCTGCCACAAAAAGTATTATTAAGAAAAGGTGGTGATCATTTTATAAACACAGTTAACCGTGCGAAGCCGGGTTGAGTGACTTGTGTATTGAAGCTATGAATTAAATTAGTATTCGTAACAATAATAAAATAGATAAACAAGTGAGAGAGATTCGCAGCGTAGTGGCGATCGCGGCGGCGGCGGGCGCCGGTGTGGGCGGGCCGAGGCGCGTGTTTGCCCGCACCACCTGCGACCTCCATCGGATCACGTACAGCGGTTGCTGCCTTGACAACGCGACTAACCTAATTGCGCAAGGATAAACAAATCGGTTATGAATAATTCTTGAATAAAATTACTAGTATGAACGGCCCTCTATACAATTATTTTTAAACTGATTTAAACGCTCAATGTATGGGTGCTGGCTGCACTTTAGGGGTGGAGGTCATTTGCTTTAAACTATACAACAACAAAAAAATCAGTTTCATTCCAAATCGTAGAAATCAATACCAAAGTTTCAAACGATTTCTCAGTACAAAATGTCTAATAACTTTTAAATCTGATACGTAAATGTGTTGTCAAATATTTAACACAATTAAAAATACGTGAAAAATAATTTATAAAATATTTGTATTGTAGTACAAAGGATTGGGTTCTGTAGCAACTGTCTCGTAGACATCGTCTAACCTTGGCTAACCTTGGCTTTCGTTCGTTATCGTTCGTTACAAGGGTTGTCTCGAGCTGTGCATTGGTTGGGAAAATTAATTAGATTCAAAACTATTTAATTTGTTTGTGAGTTTAAGCTCACATTATTTTTTATTTGTTTTTACCAGACGTATGAAGGTTAAATGAAAGTATAACATATATTGATAAGTTATTTCAAACGACATTTAAAATATTAGGTTAAATGTTATAAAAGTGATCGTATTTACAAATAATATTAAGCATACTCGAGGATTTACATCGAAAGGTCTATGAATATTCATAAATCCATTGTTGCTTGGAGTGTATTCATTATTATTGGAGAGGGTAGGATCTCTTATATTTTCTATTATAAAGGAAGCATTATAATAAGATAACATAAGAAGGAAAACCAAAAAGTTTACGTAAATATAAAAATAATAAATGAATGAAAAGTACTATTCATTGGTATATATAATTTATATTCGTATCCTAAAAATTCCTTGTGATATAAATTTACGAACATTGTAATTTGAATAACATAAACACATGTAGGATATTTTAGTGTGACTTACCGTATAACAACGGTGTTCAGTCGCCATGGCAACGTGTACGTGTGATTTTTATGTCTCGCACAAAACGTGTAAAGGAGTTCTCCCGCAGTTGCTGCCAGTCCCTCGGAGCTCTGCACTCCGAGTCCTGACCACTCGTGAAGAGTTATGTTCCATGATCCACAAGATTTATCCTAAGAAACAAATGAACAGACGGATATGTTTTTGACAGTTCATTTACTACTCTACTTTCAACGGTCACTTCGCTATTTCAGCGATTTCAGGTGGCCGCTCGCTCATTTGCCACCTTATGATATAAAAAAAAACAATTTCTACTAAACTCAGGATGGATCGTGGTCAAGGTCGCTTTATCCATTCTTAAAAATATTCATAATATTTTTAATCAACACTGTTTAATTTTAATAAAGGAAATAATATGGGCTACATGTTTATTTTAATATTTAAAATCATAAAGTAGATCCATCATATATTCATGATAAAATTTGGGAAGATAGTTATATAATTATTTTAAACTTTTTGTATAAATAGAAGACGAAGAAGAAGACTTTTTGTATATATATTTTTATTTAATCGTATAATTAAATACTCCTTTTTCACAATTACATAATATTATATTCATGAAGCAAATATAATTTTAAGTGATCATTTAAAGACTTACCTGTTCTGAAGAAATGTCAATAAATAATTGTCTCTCAACATTAGAATCTAAAACCCAAGTACATTGTTGGTAAAAAAATTCATTTAAAGTTCCCGTAACTGATACATTTCTTGATGATATTTCACCTGAAAATGAATACGTATTAAGTAAACTGTTACATACAAATTTATTTGAATTGTGCTATCAAATTTGTCATTAATTTCAGAATTATGTAACTTTTTATTTTCGTGTAATGAGAACTCTATCTTTTAGCATCATTGCCTTAAATACCAATCCTAATGTTACTAACAATAGAACTTCGTCTAAATTTTCTAAATTTCCTTTGTATATATTTCGACTACAAAACTTTATCAGACACATATAAAAAAAATGAAATAAGATTCAGTCATTTTTCGACTTCCAAATTTGATGTTCCATGGAAAAATCCACAGCGAAATAAACTTTTACTTCGTCCCCATTTTCCCAATTTTGCGACTTCTTTTTTTAGCCCACTTTTTTGCAACTATACCATTTCAACGACCAAAAAACGGACCGGACTAATAATCCGGACCTATGACATTTGCTTTATACTTATTTTATATCATTCAAAACAATTTAATATTAAGATGAAATAAATATGAAATTATTTAGTGACCATCTAGAAACAAATTATTAAATTTAATTAAACGAAAAATCGGACACGAATCGCAGTGGCTAAGCAGTAATTGGTAACTTTACGATCTTGTTCGAGGCTTTTTTTTCGATTCAGTGCTACTACCAACGAGGCGGAACTAGGTCGGGCCGTGTAATTCTCCCGGACACACCCTTCGACAATAAGAAAAAATAAGTTATTCCACACGCGCGGATTGTTAAATTGTACTGTTCTTTCTTTGATTTCGATAACACATAACAATCTTTTGTTGTATTTGGGTATTAATATTTGCCATCAATTGAGTGAAAATTTTAACACCTTTGTTACGAGCTCATTATAATTAAATAGTAAACAAAACACTGTGTAATATTATAAATACAAATAGGCGTTGATTTTCAAACTCTAAAGTGAATTAACTAGTTCCATTGCAATAAGGAGATAAAATATATTTTTTTTATTTTTATTCATTTAAGCATTCACAAAATAGATGAAACACTTATTATCCGTGTTGACCTCTTCTGGGGTCGTTTATGTTATTATATTTTTTTACGCACATAGTTAACATTTCTGTACAATATATACATACATATATATAACATAATAAAATAAGAACAATACTGAGTATATTATGTATATCGCTTTCCATACATTCAAACACACACATTTATATATATATACGTAGGCTGATCTTTCCGATAACACCCTGAGGATCATTAGTGAGCCTTAGCCAACCTTCCCTTATCCCTAATCTATTCAACTTAATTCGAGTTCGACTTCGTTTATCATAGAAATAAATGCATTGTTATAATGCATAGCATTTTCTGCAAAAAATAGCATTATATTAAAATGAAATAGTACTGCCCTTTTTTTTCTTTCTTATAATCAAAACTTATATTAAATATTTACGATGAAAACTTACTTACTTTTTCTTGTAGTAGCAACTAGAAAACTTCCTAAACATTCATATGACTACATAGTTCAAATTACTTATATTATGAGAATTACGTTTAATTTCTTACCCGAGTGAGTTGTATAAGTACGTTGGCCACACATCGCGTCCTCATTAAAACTATACGCGGCGGCGTAATCGAACCCTCGACTCGCGTACGTGTAGTGTGCGACCGAATATTCTAGTCTGAGGCCGCTCCAACTGCGAACCACAACGGGCAACCACTCCGCCTGTTAACAAAACTAAGTGGTCATAACATTAAATATTTAGGACGGCCCTGACCCAGTCGAAACACCTGACGGGTTCTCTTTTCATATCGATCGTAGTTTAAATACAGAACGCTTTGAATATGTGAAACCAATTATTGCAAATATAAGTTTTTATCTTATTCTGTCTTGCGGCTACTATATTAGTAAGGATCTGTCAATTAGTGTTTTATTCTTAATTTATAAATACGTCTGTAGGTAGTAATTGTACCAATTAAATAAGAACACAAAATCGATGTTATCTGTGCGTTAGTAGTTCACGTCAAACTTGCGATACGTAAAATAAATCACTAAAATTATTCGTATTAAACCTAACAGTTAACTTTAATAGCTGCATACATTAAGTTGAACACGACATTTACAGCCACCACTAAGGTATTCATTTAAAGTTTCAGCAAGAATTTTATTGCGGTTCGAATCAATACACAAAAACGTGTCCACACAATCCTTTGATACCGTTTGGCATACCAATGCGAGGCGGGCAAATAAAATTTGTCCCCGGCGCTTTACGCAATACGCACACGGTAGATTACTGTTAAGTAATTGAATTTTCACGGACGTAACTGTGACCTGTCGCCTCGACTGTTTTACCCTAAAGTGCAACCACTAGTATTTGAAAAGGAAATACTTCGTATCAGCTGGCTAGTAATTTGGCAACGAAACTAAAAATAATATTAATTATTAAATAAAATTATATATGTTATCCCATTTACCTGAAAATCGCCACAGAGACACGACAGATGTGTGCCATCGCTGGCGACGAGGGCAATGTGGTCGTGATATTGCAGCGGTGTGGCGGCGCGGCACTCACAGCCTGCGTCCCCGCACGCCGTGCGACACCCCATAGACCCAGCAGGCGCTGTGCCCGGCGGCTCCGCGCTCCACATACGGTCGAGCCGTTGGATCTAATTTTAAATAGTCGTCAGTAACTCGTTATTTAAAATCTTAATTTAATTTGTGAAAAAGTGATTGCTACTATGAAATATTTCAATACTTCGAAAGTAGCTCTTCACAAGCTTTTATTGTTTGGTCAAATCTATAGACATTATAATTTGACCTTTTTAATATACAATAAATACGTACCTCAATAGTGACACTCTGGTTAATAGCTGGCATGAAGAGATGCGTGCACAACAATCTCTCCTCAATATTCCAATATATGTGATGATGCGAGGGCGCGGAGACTCCGCCGTGTCGTAGCGCCGACAGTCCATAGTGCGTGGTCGCACACGTCGCTTCCGGCGATATCGTACCCTCGTGCTGTTCTGATAGTAAGCGAATTAAAATATTGTAGCGAACTGAGCAAGCGAAAGTATTCGGGTAGCCAGAATAAATAGGGAATATACAGCACAATACTATATTTATTATAACAAAAGAGGAAAAAGAAGTCTGAGTATATTAAAAGACTAAAGGATTAACCAATATTTTAGTAAAAGTAATGTTGTTGGTCTTATATTTAATTTAATAATTATATTTATCTTATTTTTATTAAGTGACGTTACAATAAAATAAACTAACCATCATGAAATGCAAAAGCTCCATCAACAAACTCTTCTTCATCAACACTTTGAGTAGAGGCACGTCGAATTAGTATAGTAATATTAGCGCCCTTCGATGTCACAGCTTGCCGAATAAGAAATCTTCCAGAAGGGTCTCTAGCTTCTCTTATAAAAGGGCCACATACCCTAAGTAGTGCTCTATCGCCCCTCTCAGATCTACTCACTTTTTCTCCTCTCCCAATAAATTCGTAGTATCCTTCTAAAATCTCAATATGAGATCGACAGCTTTGTAACCTACAAAGATGTATGCCAATAAATTATAATTTTAGTTGACAAAGATGAAAAGTTTCACAATTTATGTCATGTCCACACCGACCCCGTTACAACAGCAATTAAAACTACTTAGTTCACTAACTTCTCTTAATGTCGACAACTAAAAATCAATCACAGGCCAACTTATTTTAAGTTTAATTGATTTTGAAAATTTACCTAAATAAAAAGGACAAAACATTTTTATGCAAACAACATATTTTCTCTCAATAACTTGAAAAAACTTTACATTTTAAAAGCCTAAAATAAGTGGGAACTGTCATAATCAGACACTGATTTTAAATCAACCTAGTCTCAAGAGCGTTGTAGTTTAAAGTGAAATATTTTACAACCTCGATTCGCCAGATGTTTATTTTAAAAACAAAAACATAGCAGCGTTTTGCAATACAAGTTTAGTGTAATTATTATAAATATAACCTTTTAACAAATTTGTACGTAGCTAACATGTTTTGTAGCTCCGGAGCAGTTTTGCTACAAAAGAAATAAGTTTATCCTTATTATTTAAAAAGCCCTTACCTTAAATTATAATTAAAAAGTGATACTTGTACGACGTCTGTTGGTGCGCCAAGTAAGTGTATAGTACATTGTGTTCGCCAGGGCGTAGCCCGGGTATCAAAGTGGCCGGAGCGTACACCTCCCGGACCAAAGCCTCGCACACTTACTCCACAACCAACACGACCGTTCTTTGTATGAGAAATTTCATTCGTGATTACCGTACTATCCACAGATGATGATCTGTCAGCTAAAATAAAAAAGTTAAACCATATGTGTGATCAACTGAATCATTTGAAGAAATGATCGTAGTAACTTCGTAGACCCTCGTAGCACTCGTCGTCAAAGCAATATTTTAGTTGATTTATGTTTAATTTCAAATATTTGTAAGTCAAAAAGCTCATCTTTATTTAATTCGATTTAAATTGTTTGTAACCATAAAAGTCATTATCAATTAAAATTTAAGTAAGGTTAAAGTTGAGAGCATTTAAGGCAGCGATCACTTCGCTATTTTAACGAATTTAGATGACTTCTGGCTCGTTTGCCACCTAATACTAAAAAAAAAATTAACACAAATATATAGCGACTTGTATTTTACATACCGTGGTGTGTAAGATGCGTGAGGGCCGCAAGGGGCGGTGACGCAGCGACTATAGTAGGGGGTGCTTCGCTGCTTTCCTGTCGCTCTATGAATTCCAATTTCGCTATAAATCCGTTGTAATTATATGGCGGTATCAACGGCCCGGAGCTAAATGACATAAAATATTATTTCATATGCCCCAAATACTTATTAAGCTTTATTATTTATATACCTACTGCGAAAAAATCCTACGAAATCATTTCTAACTAGAATTCAAAAGTTTCTCTACTTTTTTTTATTTATAAAGTGCTAAAATTTTTATAAACCATTATGACATCTAATCGGGGACATTACGAAACTTAATAACCCTATTATAAAACACACGAACATTATAATTAATTTAATTACAGTCTTATTAATATTTCATTTAAAAAATTTTTACTTAAATTCCAGCAGCAAGTTGGGTCCAGGATATTCTAGCGTCGCACTTTTTTCAGAACAAATAGAAGCCAGCAAGGGCGCTGACGGCGAGCTGCCGGCTCGTAGTGTTAAATAGTCCGAGGCACAATGTCTGCAAAGTATACAAATTCTTTACAAAAAAGTAAAATCTTCGAACAGAAGGCTTATGAGCACAAAATACATTTTTTAGAAGGCGTGACGCAAAGAATACGGTACTTTTCATAGTAAAACAAACTACTATGTTTTCTTTCTCAGCAAACGCAAGTGGAATTTTATTCTTCCTAGAAGTTGGTGATAACAGATAGTATAAAGCAATTGGATATTTCCAATACGTATGAGTAGCGCGAATGTATTGGATCTGGTTTTATATATATACGTTTAGCGTACTTGTTTTCATCGTGTAATTATGTGCAGAAGATGTATTCTTTATTTTAAACAGACCAATTCTCGCGAGAGATTTATCGCATTTTTATAAAAAAATCCTGGAATAAGTGAACGGCCAGGAGACATGAAGACGTGTGAGGATTATACACTAACTTTATCCCGTGACTCCTTCCGGGCACAATAAAAAACGTAATTAGTAGCCTATGCTAGCACCGATTAGCCGTTATGAAGATACGTACTAACAAACATTCATCCAAATTAGTGTCAAATAAGTACATAGTGTTCAATTTAGATTTTCAATAGAGTCCAAATTTTGTGTAGCTTATGACATACGAACGTGACCGTATTGTGAATGTTAGGGGCGGCGTTGTTCGACAAAGTTGACGAATAACCCACAATTGTTATTGCTTATATTTATGTGTGTCAGTGATATTAAACATAGGGTAAAATTTGTTCAAAACTTTCATTTGAATGGAATATGTTATAGTCTGTTATAACTTGTCAGGTAAAGTTTATTGCTCACATTTCGTGATACGGTGACTAATAGTAAAGGATATTAATTGCTTCGGGTATATGTATGTGAGTCATATCAAACGACCAAAAAGCCAATGATTACGATTCTATTATTTCCAGTTTCGTATCTGCTCTAACCTACAATAGTAAAATTGGGTCAACTAATCTTCAGTCAAAAAATTTCCAGTTAAGACTGCCCAAAAATAGCCCACAAGAATTGTGCATGCATTTCGAAAACGTATTTCACGTATTGAGAAAGAACTAGTACACGGTAAATTTTTCAATAACGTGCGATGGAATGAATTCACAAAAGTGGAAACGAGATAGACGGCCTCTTTTATTTACTCAACCAATTGTTCAGCATCCAAAAACTCAAACCGTCGACAATCAAAGGTTCTTTCATAAAATACTGTTTTTTAATCTCTTTATTCCATGACATGTTTCGCGCAATCTTTCGTATGCAGAATACAATATCTAACATGTTATTGAATTTTAAAAATATTTGTTTACATTAACTACATATATTATAGTTATATTAAATCACGTCGAACGTTAGTTTCTAAGATTAAAATCTCTGCATAAAAATATCTTCATCCCTGTCATTATCTTTGACAATACAGAGATAACAATATATTTTAAACGGAGGTTTTAGACTCAGAAACCCAAGGTGAGTCCACCAATTAACATATTATGTTCTTATCCATAGCCCAGAGGCGATGTTAGCTAACTCCTAAATTTTCATAGCAATACTTACTCGTGAGGCAGTAATATAGATGAGAAAATAATCCTGACTCTCGTATGTACAGAGTTAGTTGCGAAAAGATATCGACAACGGCGATGCGGCGGATACAACCCGGGGTAGCCGGGACTGGCCAGTACACACGCGCCAGCACCGCGGCATGATATGTCCTGGTATAGCCAGTCACAATCTGGTAAACAAAAGTTTTTGTTACCATAATATTGTTATCCTTACTTTGATGTCACTCATAATTATGTTTCTAATTTATTTTTCATCATTTAAGTCGACTGGGGTCGAATTTAATGTAAATTATTGATAATAAATAATCTTAAAATATTTAAGAAGCTGGAACAGACTATTTTTTGATATTTTTATCCACTATTTCATATAATGATTCTTTAAAACTGTTCTGTTTGTAATAATGGTTCTTGGGAGTTTCAAAAAATCTGTAGAAAGTAATAAAACATCATATGTTTTAATTTCACCTGTATGCGGTATTCTCGAGCCCCCTCGGGGATGAAATCCAACTCCTTGCGTATTACTTAAAGATGTAAAACTGAAGAAAGCTAGAAATTGCGATCTTACTGTTTTTTCTGTTATCCTGGGAAATATAAGACGGATGAACAAAATGCTTTTTAATAATATTATAGGACATACAAAACTTGAGAGTCAGAAAATATCTTACCTAAAATCGAGTGTAGAAGCACCATGATCAGCAAACAATACGACAGGTGGTGTATATCGTTCGTTTTCTCCGCACAGACGCGTCTCAGCCACGCCGTCTACATTGCGAACTGCGCCGCTCAGTTGCAACCAGCCACCAACACAACTATTTTTAACAAAATATTAAATATTTTCATCGTTTGTCACATTAGAAAAATCTTATTATACATTAAGAAGAACAACATAAAAATTTTAATTACCTAGTTCCGTTAAACCGACCGACAGAGACAAGCCTATACAGTTGTATCTCCACTCTCTGTCCCGCATCTGGCTGTAGGAAGTACGAGCAGGCGCCCGGGCCCTCGATCGACGGCGACTTGATCTGGCCGAACGTCTTGCCCGACTTGCTCTTGAGGACGCGCGAATCGATTGTAATATTGCACACTACACAATGAAAAAGAAATGTATATTCATAGAAAGGCAGTGATAGATTACTAAAAAAATCATGTAACTGAGTATTTTATAATTAATATATTTAGCGTTGCATGTCAGAGACAGTAAGTACGAGACTGCTATTTTAGATACGTGACTACGGAACAGTACAATTTTTTTTATTAATCGCCGCCATAGGAACATGACTATTTACAATGAAAGAACACTAAGAAGTTCTATATTGACTTAAAAATAAATTATATTAACTAACTGTTGGAGCAATATTGTTCGAGTCCGCACTGGGCGCAGCGGCCGGGCGCGTCGTCGCCGCAGGGACAGGCGCCGTCCCTCACGCAACACGCGCACTCCTCGCCCACGGCCCCGCCGCCCGGGCACGCACAGCCCGACGATGACTGCGTCCACAGGTCTACTTGACCTACACCAACAATTCGTTTATTTGCCACCTTTGACGTCCATCAAATACTAATAATAATATTTTCCACTATCATTCTCTCACCCTAGAGGTTCTGTTAGTGGTCTTATTTATATTGCGACGCAATAGGATTTCTTGAAGTACTTACTGCTTGCATCAAGGAAGATTGGTGTC
Source organism: Papilio xuthus (assembly GCF_000836235.2). Taxonomy (NCBI): domain Eukaryota; kingdom Metazoa; phylum Arthropoda; class Insecta; order Lepidoptera; family Papilionidae; genus Papilio; species Papilio xuthus. The sequence continues at coordinate 13,319,067 of NW_013532703.1, read as the reverse complement.
CAAGCTATCTGCGAGGAGACAATAGTGCAAATGGCAGCGAGAAGCAGCGCTATGGCGTGGTGCATGGTGCGTGTCGCCGCGCCTGGCCCCCCGCCGCCAGCTTCGCCTGTGCATACCCCTCCCCCACCCACACTATACCCTACGTAAGATAAAATCTATTCCGCACATCAAAATATTTTCTTCTCCACATTGTTAACCGATTAACTATAAGTTTGCGTTATATATTAACGTAAGCTAAAGCTTTGATAGCTTTTTTTAATCCTCTGGCGCAGTTGTTTGACTTTGTTTTAGCTCGCCGCATAAATCTGTAACAAATTAAACATTGTTAACCTTAGTGTCATAATGGAAACTCATAAGCCTTTGTATAATCGAGGTAAAATAGGCCAAGGTTTTTAGAAAACTAAAAAGTTGAGTAATTTCAAGAATAACTTATAGACAAACCTGAGTGTTTTACATATTCGTGTCATATTATGCATCTTTAATTATTCTGGAAATGTGATTTAGTAACCAAAATATCGAAAACTAATTTAAGATTTTTTCCAAATGTCAGCAGCAGCTGTCATTGTCAATTGTCAACAAATAAAAATGTAGGCACAGTTAAAAAACGAATAAAAAAAAATAGAAATATTCTTTAATTTTTATTTATACTTTGTACTTTTATTCCAGCATCACAGAATTTTCATCATCACCAAAATTCCACCTTTATATGTAACTATCGCATATATAATACGTATCGACACCCTTCCATTGATTACGACCAATCATGACTGCTGTTTTATCAGATCAATCCCCTCGATTCTGTAAAGCTCCCGCTTAAACCCTGCGGCTCTTTTATATATTATGACTATTACTTTTAATATTTATTTTATATGACAAACAAAACAAGATAATTAAAAAAACTTTATTACGGCACAATCACAAAATTAACATCACAATTTTCTTCGATCGGTTTCACTGTATTACGCGCACATTTCACTCTTCAACTCCTAAACATGCCGTGCAACAATTTTCCGGAACTCTACATCTTTGGACGTAAGTCAGCTACGAAATAAAAAAAAAATTATTGCACCTTAACATACATTAAACAGATATGAAAAAACATAACGGTAATACAAAAGGGTTCCGGATATAGAGTCATATATATAAATGTCGACGATGGAATTTGGTCACTAAATAAGTGGCAGTTGATGAATTTTTGGCGATCGATGTGGGAAGTTTTTGTGATAATGATCATGAAAAAAGTAAATAATACGGAATAAAATTTAACCACAAATATGTCACTTGTGTTCGAATATTCGGAATACGAGTAACATATGTAATACGAGTAACAAAGGTGTGAAGACAACATTGTTACTTCTTTTTCTGTTTTTGACTACCCACTTATTACCACAGATATAAGCCTACTTAGAGTTGAGTATTTTGTTTAATGAATAATTCTATAATAGTAAATTATTCTTTGCGGTATCGTCATTTAATTTTTATCATTATAAATGGATTTCAATTAATTTAACAGGTTTCAGCAGCCATTTTTCCGGTTCGAAGCCTGGTTTGTAATGAAATTGAATTTCTACTCGACGTCAACGACGTTTATTCAGCTTTTTGCTTTAGCTTCTGAAAGGATATTGCGTGGGAATCAATTCAGGTGGCGCTCATCCATACTTCGAGTTGAATATTAAAATTTAATAAACGAAAATACCTATTGCCTCGTTCGACGTAAATGACTCTATGAAAGAAACATGTGGGAATCATATCGTATCGACAATTCTTACTTTTACTATTCTTTTTTTGTATTAATGTTAGAAAATATATAATAACAAATATGTGTAAAAAAATCCCGAATAAGCGGCTCTGGGAAATGAAATAGCGCCATCTAGTGGTTGCGTTTTAAAACATTATTTTAAACTAATTCAACTGTAATGAAACGCTGTTTTATTTTACAATATACTCGAAAAAAAAGTTTTAGGAATAAACGAAATTTGGTGAGAGATTTGAACTCAGCGTCTTTGCCAATAGTGTTTTTCTAAAACTTTCGTAGATCCGTATTAATTTTTTATTTGAACTGACAAAAAGAAGGGTATTATAATTTTGAATCATTAGGGAACAAATCGCTATCTTTGTTACAATTATCTATCAGAACCCCTTAATGACAGATATTGGCCTTTTACTGTACAAACAAATCAAACAAAAAAACTACCTTTCTCGGCTCACAGGGGAGACATTGCACTGGCATTGATGGCGGTCTCTGTGTCGGGCAATAACTGCAGGCCACTTTACAAGCGTGTTTTGTTAAACAAGTGGGTTGATTAATCTAAAAGAAAAATATAAAAAGGGGTCTGTAATTTATAAAACAACACTTTATTTTTCTTAATATATACGGCAAATACAAAACAATAAGGCTTCATGGAACAAGACAACAGTTAAAATGCAAAATCACAACATTCTACGCGTCACAATCTATCGCAATATCATTCCTACATCGGTACAAGAAATTTGCGGTTCCCAACAATTTGGAATGCTCTTGATCTTGCATTCCATTACGCTTGAATGCGGACACAGGCAGGTTTTGTACCTGTAATCATACCGCAACTTTAATTCATAAGCATAATAGCTATCAATTGACAATCAATCGTAAGTCATTTCAAGCACTTTGACATTCTCTTCTAAAACGATCAAAATGACATCGATGTACTCGTTTCGTGTCATTTTAATCCTTTCAAAGTCACTGTATTAGCAATTCTCTTCAATGGCTTGATAGGCATATAAATAGGTCTATCCGACCAAATGGTGTCCGGACTTTGGCATAAATAAGAAACTCCTCCACTTTCGTGATACTCGTGGTCCTGAATGCCGTTCCGTTTTAGCGCAGTTGATGGCATAACTCTTACCTGCCAAGTTTATTGTACTATTTAAGTTATGTATGTTTTATACTTTAATAATCTATCATATAAAATAACATATTTGGGTTATTTTATTGTCTATTTGCATATTGTGTTGTAACCTTTTTATGCAACTTATTTTATGACGTTAATAATACATTGGCATGGTATTATTTTTGAACTGTTTTTTGTATAGATTTGGGTCAAGAAAGATAATATGCTTAACGTCTTAACTTTTACATGTTATGCCAAATGCTTATAATATGTAATTGCTAACCCTTACTCCGAATTCGTACTTCAACTTTTACTCATGTCAGTCGCCATTCTTATTTTCCCTTAAACTATTTATCGTAAATCTTTTTCGGCGACAGTCTCACGGGATTTACTTCATGAGTAATTCTTGGATATATTCTCTTAAAAGGCTCAATTGCAGTGTAAACAAAATATTTGCCATCGTGTTCTACCGCGCACAAATCACGCCTTGCTCCTCTATATCCATTAATTTGATCCTGTATCCCATTCCTCTTATAAGCAGTAGCAGGGAGTTTACCGTGGATATTAGAATCGAATTGTTCCTGAAACCAACGGAAAACTTAAAAATAAACCATTGGTTAGAGGATCAATATATCAATAAAGAATTTCTTAAAGTACGAATCTACATGAATACGTAAGCAACTGTCACCAAGCGTAAAGGACGGAGGAGAGACGCAACCTTGTTCGCGGTAGAGGACAACGGTGGCTATATTAAAAGTTAAAGATATACACATCAGACGAAAAGAGCTCTATAAAAGATTTTGCTTGTACTTTCTTTCGTCTATGCCACTTTTATGATATTGGTAAAATTCTAGGAATATACATTTAACTTACAATTCGGCCATCTTCATATCGGTAACATGGCATGACGTATTTGACTGCCGGCTTCGCAGGTGGGCCGGTTGGTTGACGGCAGGTCGGACAAAACTTCTGTGGTGGCTCGGAGCATAGAGTACACGTATGGTCACAATTACCATCGTAGCATATTTTCCTCGCCACCGGCGTACAAGGTCGTATCTTCTCGCAACAATATACTACTTTATCATTGCAACACGGAACGTATATTGGTGCACTTTCGCAGCATTTGACTTGAGGACTCACAAGTACTGGGGTTACGGCAAATCTTTCGCATTCATTTACGAAGCAGCAATCCATTTTTATATCTAATTTGTTCTTATATGATTTTTAAATAAATTAATTTAAATTTATTTTATAAAAAATACTTAAAATTTTTATGTGTTATGCATTACAGCAACTTCAAATTTTGAATATCGTATTATAAATTTATTTTTCCTTATCGTAATTAGAATGCCAGTATTTTGAAGAAGAATGTTTTATTCTAATTTTTTAATCTTAATCTAGACGAAAAAGTTTCAATTGATTTTTTTGTTACAAAGCAGAGTTTTGCGTCTACATTTCTGTTGGGGGGTTTCTATTACAGTTCTTGTGTGTTCCATTTTATATTAAGAGCAACTTATTATTATTTTTATCTCTTACTACTACAAATATAAACAATAATGTAACAAAATATTGCAATGACAGGAATCTAAATTATTAAAACGTGAATGTAGAAACAATAAATTTCATTGTAATCCGCAAAGAAAAAAATTATAAGTATAATATAATAATTTTTTCGTATATTTCTTGAAGCGAATCCACCCAAATTTGCGGAAAGTGATACCCGAGTGCGTGTAATTTATTTATGTATAACGATACTTTTGTCAATGTGGGCTGGGGGTTCTTTGGTTTGATTAATGGCCCTTTCACAAAGAGCAGAGGTGGGTACACTTGAGGATGCCTGCCTAAAGGCACCAATTTATCGGGTCGCAATAAATTTATTCCTGGGCGAGTAGTGAATAGAATAAATAAAATGGACGTTATTTGTTTCATGTCATTTTTGTGTTGTACAAAATTGTTTGTAATTTATCTAAATTTTTATTTACCTAATTTTTAAGTGATTTTGAATAAAAACAATAAGGCGATCTGTGATATATCGTGACTGATAAAGATACCAACTACTCTCTATACTATCAGATATAGGTTGCAATTAAGATATGTGTATGTTTCGGCAGTGCAAACTCACATTCGGCAAGAATACGAGCTACACATAAACACTGCAGCGCACTACAGCAGTTCAAGGCCGCTCTCCATCTCCGCGCCCTCGCTTACGAGAAGAACCCTAAACTGACGTCATAACGTACTCTCATTTAAATTCTATGATGTATACCTTAACTTAATTTGACTTTAATTTATGCAAGAATATTGAAAACTTTAATTTAAATCTGTGTTCTACACTAATGTTATAAACGTGAAATTATTGTATTTTTGATTATAACGAATCAAATCAAAAACTACTACAGCGATTTCAATTTTTTTCACCATCAGAATGCTACAGTATAGTAGTAGTTACTAGAGTCTATATTGGAAGCAATTTGAATACCACCTTTAATTATCCCTAATTAAGGGTAGCGTCGAGCCTCTCAGTGGGCACGAGGTGACTACGACATAGGCTAAATTTAATGTAGTTATAAAATATAAAAAAAAATCCACCAGTGCGGAACTTGGACCAACCGATAATTCTTTAATAAAACGTAACATTTTTTTTGTAAAATAATATAGCCAACGAGCACGCGGCTCACCTGATATTAAGCGACGACTGCTGTCTCTAAATCTGGCCAATATGTAGTGAAGTCTGTTACTTCGACGTACATTTAATTTTCAGTTGTTAAATACATATTAAATAAAGTGTAGTAAGTTTAGAAGAGAAGAAAAAGAAGCTGTTTTCAACTTGAAAGTAAAAGTTATTGATTGCTAAATTTATTATAGTTTTTAAAAACTCAATAAACTAATGTTTTATATTAATTTAGGTTTCTGGTACATTAATATACTATTTAATAAATGATAAATTGTGAAATAATATTTGATAAATTAGAATTCTGTATAATTTCAAATTCCTTAAGAATAAATAATTTGTCGAATTGGAATTGGCAGGTTTGCATCATATATTGTGGTTTAAGGAAGCGACGCAGTGCGCAAAACTTTTGGCACTCTTGCCTGCATACAAAAAATTAAGTACTTTATTGCTACGGTACAACACTATGATCAAAACTTTGTCGCTAACTTTACACATTTAAATTATGTATTACACGTCATTGCAAAAAAAAACCTGCCATCGGTATTATGTTATTCCGGTACTAAATTTACAGTAATATAAAGCAGATAAGATATTAAGTAGTAAGAAAATCGTCATCATTTTTCATTCATTTTTTTTAATATTTGCCAATTTTTTTCCATTTTTGACATTTATGCTAGATATTATAGTTAGGATAAAATACGTATATCGCTAAAAGTATGGTCAATAAGAAATATAGTTTTATAAAGCAAAGGGATTTATAAAGGTTCAATTTTCAAATACTATCGACGCATTTGTATAAATCGTATGCATTTAATTTTATTTCAATTATTTTTTTGTTCATGTTATCATAATGTAAACACACAGCAATACTATAAACATGAAATTTAGTGATGAAATTTTAACAAACAATTGTATTTTTAGGAAAAATCTTATTTTTACCTACCTTAAAATTTCACAAGGATCTTCGACAATATTCAGCAACACACAAAAACGTCAAACAACATTGTAATATCTAACACCCACTTATGATTGCTCACTTTGCCGTCTTATCAATGTTTGAAGAGCGGAAAACATAAAAAAAATATATTCAACCCTTCAACATTTTTTTTATATTTTTTTTTATTTATTCGTATACTTTAATTGTATTTTCACTATTGACTTACGTAAGTAGGCACGTCGTTAACGTAACGGTATTGTTACGAGACGTTACGCGGAGTACTGTGGAGCCCGCGTTGGCCCCGTGACGTCTGTCGACACTCTGCAAGCTCTCGCTACAACACTAGTGCGCATGCGTCAAACTGAGTCCTAACTCAGACACCACTCAGTAGGTCTCTCGCGGACTATTCAAAGTTTTTCTTCTTACCTGTAATGATTGTTATGGTAATAATATGCCATTTTATCTTCGTTTATTGTGAATAAAGCATACGTGCCAGTGTTTCTGCTTGTATTATTTTCCTGCAAAAGATTTGTATGTAGCAAAAAAATTGTTTTTTCCACAACAAATCACATTATAATTAATATCTGGTACTAGCTGTCCTCCGCGACTTTAACTAAATTAGTAGCGTATGTGTTCATCCAGATTTGTTCTATATCTATGTCAAATTTCAGCGAGATTCATGCCGTCGTTTGGAAGATACCTACTTACAAACATACAGCTACCCGTCCACACATCCAAAAATTCGCATTTATAATATTAGTAAGATAGTAAGAAGTAAGATATTGTATACGTGTTTATTCGCTTGTGTGGGTTCTCTTGAGTACCGCGTACATTTTAAGTATTCATGAAAGGTTGGGCGTATGTTTTTTGGGCCAATAACCGGCTGCCCGATAGGTTCCTTATCGTATTTTTAGGACGGTCGCCGATCCCTCAACCGTGACGCTTAACAACTTTACTCTCACTGTTGCTTCATTTCCATTTATCTTATAAATAAAACATGACCGCACAAACAATGCCGGAATTTATTATGTAAGTAGGTACGCTGAAACACTTGAGTTGAATCGTCGGAGCGCGATTGTATCTTTTCACTTTGAAGCATTTTTTTAATGTTTACATTTTTATTATAAGCTGTGGTAGAGTTTAAACGCATTGGTTAGAGTTCTTAGATTTACATTTAAAGGACAGAATATAAACAAGGCATTGGCTAATGGTTCGCTAGTAGAAGATGTCAGTGGACAAATCTGAAAATAGTAACAATCGATAGGGACTATATGTAGGTTGAATCTATTCATGCATGTGTTCTATCTTGTAGAAGATTTATTTATTTATTTACATTGTTTTCTTTAATAATATAAATTTAGTAAGTACTTATTGACCTTTTATAAGTAGAAGGTATATTTAATTCGAAGCAATCTCAATAAAGAAGGAAATAATTCGATTAAAATGTAAATACCTAACAATGTAAAAGTCAGAGTTCCCTGGGACGGACATACGTCAGTTGAAGCCACAAAAACCGCTAAAGCAGATAGCTTTCGACCTAATTAATGGCGGGCAGAGACTTGAGGTTAAATTAAGCCCGTCATAAAAACTTTTTAGGGTGTGACGACGTAGAAATTCAAACTTAGATTGTTTTAAGAATCTTATTAATTTTTGTATAAATTTCGTGTAATAATGGTATTGGTTAATTAAATTGAGTTGTATAAAAGCAAAAAAAGAAAAAATGAGCTAAGGTACTTTTTAAGCCGATAAAAATTGTCTTATACTTTGTAAAGATGCCATAACAACTCTTGGAGTTTTCAACGAAGCTCAGCTTTAAACGATCAATACAAAAAGGTAGGCACAATACAATCAGTTTTGGACAGCTAATAACAATGATTATTAAAGCTAAAATATCTATAAATGTTGGCATAATACCTGTTTACAAGCAATAAACAGGAACATTCCGAATCTTTTTAGGCATCGTCTTTTCAACGTAGGTTGTATTCTCGGAAATATAGAGCTTTGTGTGTTCAAGTGAATCAATAACAAATGTTCATAAGTATCTAAAAACAACATCGAACAGCAGAAAAAATAAAAGATAATATAATATGAGTAAAGCGGCTTATTAGTTTAAACTACTTCCATAAAAAGGAACTTTTTACCGCTTAAACATAGATTTAGCTTTGGTAATGTCAACTGCGACAGGTAATCCCCACTGTAAATAGAAAACCGAGGTCACAATGACGTCAAACAAACCATCATGTTATATGTGCTATTCGCTCTTTTATGTTTTACTTTACGATAACATGACTGAACCAAGTAGAAAGTTATACATAGACAAAAGGTATTGCAGGCGTTAAGTTTTCAATTTATTAATATAATTCTTAGTAATAATATAAATGTTAAAGTTTAGATGGATGGATGTATAAATGTTTGTTAGAAGGTATCTCCAGAATGACTGAACACATCTCGATGAAATTTGTCACAGATGTAGATCATACCGTAGAAGACATTATTTAGCCTATTTATTAAATATTTTTTTTAAACCGCGCGTGTCCCGCGGACTCGTGAGCGCCAGTTATTAAATAAAGGTTGTTTAACGCAAGAGTATGGTCAGTTTTATTGGGTTTGGACATAAATACTAGGAGAACTTCATATTTCTTGGTACCTAGATTGAAAGCTTTGTTAAAGTTTGATTTGCTGCCACTATTTTGGGAACTGCATAACTTTATGATTGTTATTTGTAATTGAATTAAGAAGTTATTCCCAAGTTATCAACAATATTGTGATGCTGTTATTCGAAGAAAAACTACGAAGTAAAGATTTAAAGAGCCATCTTATAGTGATTACATATTTGTGTTAAAATCTGCATATTAAATAAATGTAAGATCCTTTAAAAAGTTGTTGATATATTTAAGTAAATGTGTACTTAATACTTTTGGCACAATATAGTTAAATCGTAAACTTTTTTAGATTTTATACTAGCAGTTGCCCCCGACTTTATCCGCATGAATTAAAAAAAAACTTGCGATGGGTAAATATAGTCAACCAGGGTCAATGTAGTTTTCCAGCAGTGAAATAATTTTTCAAATCAGTTCAATAGTTTCGGAGCCTGATCAATGCAAATAAACACTCAAATTTTTAGCCTTTATAATATTATAGATAAAGAAACCTTTTTAATTTCGTTTTATTTCATTAAATAAAATAGATTACAATGAAACATTGATTTGATTTTATTAACATCGTAAAATGTTCACCGATAAAACCGTAAACAAATCTCGATCAAATGGCAATTTATTATCCTTAGTAGAATCGTTTTACGAGGCACCTCGAACATTGTCTGTCAAAATACAAGCAGTAAGATAAATTCGTTGTGATTACCAGAAGTATCAAACTTTGTATATTTAAATTATTTTTCCTTTAGTAACGACAATAAAGCAGTTTTGGTTGCCAGTTATAAATATTTTTTTTTTTATTTTCTTTCATAAAATTGCATCCGTTCCTAAAACGGTAACATATGACAGATTCATACATAAATATTGTATTTAAGTACCTAGTATACCGTCATTTGATGGAAAGTTGACCATATTACACGCTACGTAACCAAAAAATATTTTACAAAACATTTTTTTACTTACCGCATAACTCACAAGGTTTTATTTCATACCCACCGACTCATATTCATAGCGAAATATTTTTCGAAAAAAAAAAACAGTAAAGGAAATGGCATCCTGCTTTTTAATAAACATTTGAATATTTGCAACGTTTTTTAATATTTTATATTTGTGTGCTGAAAATATTTTTTTCCTTTATGTAAATTTTTTATAGCAATTGTATTTTACCTGCCCGCTTTTTAGAGTTGCTTCGTAAACGGGTATTGAACCTGTAAGTTATTCACAACTTTACAATATTGTTACTATCTCGTATTAAATAACTTATGTTTTAACAGAGTTCTACGAAATCTATAACATTTTCATGTTTGAGTTTCCACAACTATGATAGTTAAACTATCATGTGAATGGATAACTTCACGAACCTTTAAAATGGCGTATTAATTTGGAATATAACAAAAATATTAAGACTTGTAAGAGAAAAAAAGGTTTAATCGTAAATTGAATCTTAGACTATCAGATAAGCCTAGCAACCACTGAGCTATTCATTTATGTAATAAACAAATAAAATATGAAAATTCAGACTCTTCTTACAAAAAGTTCTGTCATCAGAATACGGTTACATACGTGTTATGTTTTTTTTCCTTTTAAGCAATTTACGCATGTTTTGAACACGTCCTTAATTTCCCTGGAGAATAACTTGACTTGTAAAAGAAAATTGTATAAGCAATTTTATGAACCAATTTCTCGATTAGCTAATACTGGCAACGTAATTCTCATTCTGTGCTTTTTTGTTTTGAATACAAATATTACAGGTGTAATTTAAGTCATCACCACTTTTAAATAATTTTTAATTAAGTTTTGTTCTAAAAATATTTTACAGTTCAAGCTATACTATCTTGAGTCACTATACAAAGAATTCGCAATTTAAAAATCGCACGTAACCAAATTATCAAACGGGAAGATTTCTTTAAATCAACACGTTTTTTTTAATATGGAATGCCTGATAAATTTATGATAAGATATATTTTGGTATTAAAAAAAATATATTAAATAAAATTGTTGTACCTCTATTATATAAGTAAATAAAAAATATATATAGACGAAATTAGACCTTGAAAGAGCTTTTGAAAGCTTACTGTTTTTTTCATTTTACTACAAAGTAAAAGGGATGCAAATGTGATTGGTTTGCTACCTACGTACAATTTTTATCTTTCTATTTTACCTAGGGAGATATAAGCCAAGATGAGCATATTAAACTCTTCACTTATTCTAGAGTTTTTGATCATCTTCAAACAGATAAATATTATGAGGTAAGTAAATAATATTGCACCTTTTTATTGCGAGTAATGACTTATTGTAAGTTTTCACTGCGCGAAACATAGCCGGCAATATTTACTTCTACGCGAGAAAGTTGTGATAGGAATGTGTTTTGTTCGAATTTATGTGCAGCGGAAACTCACAAAAAGTCTATGCTATGATTATGTTTAAATACATGTTGGATTTATTTCCACGGTAACAAAATGCAAAAACATTTTAAATTCTTCCTAGTCACAATCTGCACTTAATACTGTAACAAATGATGTTCCCCAGCTCACAGTTGTCTTAGACGTTGCTTCAATTAAGCTGAGATTGATTAATTATTCAGGAATGACTAAAGAAACCCTTACAAACCAACATCTTTTGAATAATAGACACGTTAATGCCAAATACACTACACCACAGATGTTCGCACTTTAAGGTTTAATGACTAAATAGTTACTAATTCTAAGAAGGTAAAAAAGTTGAAGCACATTCTTTAGTTTCTAGCCAAAGCGATATTTAACTTTTCCGCAGTTTATATGTGTGTTGTTTATATTTTAGGACTGAAGCACCCAATATGTCGTATATTTTGTGCTCATGAAAATCCAATTTAAATTTTTTATATAAATCTATCTGTAAAGTCACATTTGTTCCGGGTAATCTCCGAAACGGTTGGACCGATTTTGACGGGACAAGAACGGGAAGGTAGCTGAAACACGCGGGAATATTATAGGCTACAATTTTTATTAATACTTCGATGTCGAAGTTGCAGGCCACTGCTCATCCTTATATAACATTTGTAACTTTTACTAACTTTATAAAGTGTAATGAGACTTGTGTTTACCCTTTCTATATACATACGTAGCACATCGCAACTGTAAGCCGTTCTTTGTTTCAAACAAGCTCTTATTTCAAAAACCCTCAAATGCGGAAGACAAAAGGATATGGTGAAGGGTAGCTTCAACGTATCCTTTTGTTGGCTTTTAGTGTGAGTGCAACATAACCAAGAAAACGTATGTATATTTAAAGGATTAAGAAATATAGTCTCGTGTATGATGAGACAAGCGGTTTCGTTATTATTCGCCTTAACCTCTTTGGCTTTACATTTGTAATTTTAGTGAGTGGTCCCATTGATAAAAAACATAAAATGACTGGGCGTGTAGGGGTTATGACAAGTGAAATAAAAAAGCGAAAGTATTTCGTCTACGCGTAGGTTGTGGTGTTAACTGTTTGCATGTGACCGACCCTTTTTTACGTAAATTTATTGACTTGTAGCACGATATTGACAACTTACTTATACGCTTCTTTTGGCTTTTGTACTTTTTGGCGGTATGTACATAATATGTACTTTAAAATACATTAATTATTTATATTATACATATTACTTTTTTAGTTATTTTGATCCAAAACAAATTTTGGCATTGCTAAAATTATTCATGTTATAACTAAATGTTCTTTTTACTTTCACCTTTTAATTTTTGGGTTAAAATTAAAAATACTCCGCAAAAATTTAGCAAATAATTTTACGTACTAAAAAAAACTTTGTAATTTTAGTTTCAAAAACTGTTTCAGTGAAATAGCAGTTAATATTCAGTACCATTCGAACTGTATTTAAAATCAATGTGAAATACGGAAGTACAAATCTAGCTAACTTCGTTCTCTAACTGACTTAACTAACGAACTGACCAGTGAAGTTAAACAGAAGCAATATTAGGCTTGTATATAATAAAATCACAAAATAATACATAAAAAGTTAGTCAGCTCCTCACAAAGTAACCTAAAAATCAATTTTATTAAAACAAAAATAAGTATGTATCATTTATATCTTACTAATATTATAAATGTGTACGTTTAGATGGATGGATGTATGTTTGTTTGAAGATATCTCCAGAGCGTCTGAATGTATCTCGATGTAATTTTGCACACATATAGAACATAGTTTAGAAAAACACATAGACTACTAATCATTTATTTTTTAGTTCCGCGCGGACAGAGTCGCGGGCGATAACTAGTGTTTTAAAGAATAAAAAGTCGCACAATAAATCAACGCCACACTACGAAATACGCACCAAACCTCGTCCATAGGTATTGTTGAATCTGCCACTACCACACGAACTGTAACAATATATGACTTTATCTCTAAAAGGTAAAAAAGGCATAGTTTGCATCAACAATTTTTAATTTATAACTAGTTACGAATTGTTTTTCAATTAAAAAAAATATTTTACTTACTACTGAATAGTTTTTACCAATATTTAACATTCTGAAATTCAATACGTATGAATATTTTAGAGAAGGTTAAAAAGTAGTAGTGAACGTGTGGCTTCTAAAAATATAATTGGATCGATACAACTAGTCTGCGCCGGGTTTAAAACAGGCGCCGCATATTTAATCACATATTTCTATGTTAGAAGTGGTGGAACAATTACGAAATATAACAACCTAGGTAGTTATACCCCTTGGATATGATTTAGTAATTGCAACGTTATTTAGTTCACTTCAAAGAGCCTAACACGAATTACGTCTATCCTGAGTACGTTTTTGTAACTTCATCGACAAAATTTGTATAAAAATTTGTGCAGCGAGACCGGGCGTAAAGTACAAAAAAATATCATAGTTATTTTGACATATTTCGTCGATGGCATTACCTGCGAAAGCGCTTGTCGCAAATATTCGTGCTAGGCCCTCAAATCTTGTTGTTATGTAGACAACATTATATCTATAGTACACTAGCTTTCGCCCGCGACTCCGTCCTAGAGTATAGAAAAAAACTTAATAAGCGTATGTGTTCTTCCAGACTATGTTCTACATCTATGCCAAATTTCAGCGAGATCCTATGAGCCATTCCGAAGATACCTTCAAACAAACACCCATCTAAGCATTCGCATTCATAATATTACTTATATTAGTAAGTATTAAATAACTTTAAATAATTAAATACAGCTGTCATTGAATCTGACGTCATGATGTCTAATAGGAATAGAAACCTATGTATGTATGCTGTATGAGGTATTTCAGAAATTGTACGTGCACAATTTAGCCTAATTCCGATTGACGCAATCCATGTGGCATTGTTAGTAATAATTAATACCTCTCATGTATTCACTAGAGATGTGTCAATTGACACGCGTAATTGTATGCGGCGAAATATGTCAGTATTGCAAGCGTGGATAAAATTTGAACAAAATTTTGAATAGAGCTGCAAAACAGTAGAGCATTCGACGCTTCGATCGTTTGTGTAGTTTATATGAGTTTGGTATTGAGCGTCGGTGGATCAGTGGGTTACGCATTTGACTTGCAAGCTGCAGGTCCTGTGTTCAAATCCCGCCATGTACCAATGTGTTTTTCGATTTACATATGTATATTTATTCCGACGTTCTTACGGTGAAGGAAAACGTCGTGATGCAACCTGCACATATCTGAGAAGAAATTCAAAACATATGTGTGAAGTCAACCAACCCGCACTGGGCCAGCGTGGTTGACTAAGGCCTAGCCAACCTTGATTTAGGCTAGGCTCCGAGCCCTTCAGTGGGGACGTATAGTGAGCTGATGATGATATGCGTTTGGAGTAATGTAGCGGTATTTTGAAATAGGACTTAATTATGTTTAAACCGCTTTACACACAAATTACACTTATGTTACATTTATACTATTAATATTAAAATGTTGAACAAATAAATCTATTGATACGATGGTTTTTATCGAAAATAAAGTCCCTTCACTTTATTGCTTTGCGGAAAAGTAGTAAAAAGATAAGAAATCGCTATCGATCTTCAGTAATCGCAGCCATCATTCATTCCACCTCAGCTTGCATAACAAAGTAGATACCTGAATAGTATATAATGGACATTACGACTATTATATACGACGATATGTCTAGATATATGTAATTAGTTATAAGTTAATTGATTAAAATACTATTCAAGTGAAATTTATTAACTTATATATCTTACTTATTACTAATATTATAAATGCGAAAGTTTAGATGGATGGATGTTTGTTTGAAGGTATCTGCGGAACGGCTCAACGGATATTGATGAGATTTTGCACACATGTAGAACATAATCTGAAAGAATACATAGGATATTAATTAAGTTCTTTTTTTATCTGCGCGGATTTTTATATACGATTATTTTGTTTTAAAGCTAGTTTTTAATATTTAATCAATGATGGGTCAGCAGTAGATCAAAGTGGTCACAACAATAACACTTTTACCAAAAGCTTTTATTACGACCATCAAAAATAATCTCCCGACACCACGGCATTCACCAAAAAGCCGTTAGTTTTATCACCTGTCGTATTTTTCCTGTAATTCTGAAAGCTTTTTTATGGCAGATGAAATCGCAACGACCCAAATTATCACTCGAGCTACGTGACTCAGATAATATCATATAAGATTTCACAAACATCATGAGACATAAGTAAAATGATGGGTAAGAATTGGATGGCTATTTGAACAGTGAATAATTAATTAACATTGGAAAGAGGAGACTATTGTTGTTGGAGGTCAAGGCCCACTTCGGGTCGCTCCTATAGTACTATCGTAGTAGTAACACTTTAAATGCAATAAAGGCTACTACTTCTTTATCTAACACCTCACTTCGGCTTCATGAAAGAGGCTTCAATTCCCAAATTCATTTTTTTTTTAAATAAAATGATGGGGGAAATGAGCAAACGGAACGGCGAGGTGTTCAACGACGCCCATGGATATTTACAATACCAGACACATGACAAATAATTACGGTGAAAAGTAAATTTTGAAGTTCATAAATGATAACCTTCACCCACCACTATGGTATCTTCTTATAAGTGAAATTCTTCTGGCAACAGATTTACGTTTATGATTATAGTGTTTGTTCTCCTAATTGCTGTTGTGTTTACTTAGAACTGTATCCCGTTCCTTCATCTTGTGTGTCTAAGAACTGTTTCGATTCCTTTTTGTCTATCGAATTTCTTTGTTTCAAGTTTTCTTTTTCTTTAGATCTGTTTTTTATACAATAGCTTTTATCTTTAATCTTTATTTTTATTAGCGTTCAGGTTTTTTTTAATTCGCTGTTCGGAAAGTGTATAATCAAGCTGCTTTCCACTAGCTTAGAACGGTTAATACTCTCCGCACGTTAATAGCTATCATAAATCGTTGGTACTTGAGGAGCTCTGTTGAACACAGCGTTTGCAGCTGTTCTTACATTTAGATTTTATCTTCATTGTTTTCCAAGTTTTATAATTTAACATTAGAAAGAAATGTAGTTCAGAAGTAATACATGTGCCCAAAATTAAAATATTACTTTGAAAATTCTCATCGTAAAGAATTAAACACCCTTTTTACTTCCGCATGTTTAAATTGAAACTAACGAAGTATTATTTCAGATTCATCATTATTTTTTTTAATTAAAAATAATGTCTTAAATTTTCTTAGTGATTAAAATCAAAAGAAGCTACTTTATTAAGAAATCCTGTCAGCTATAAGCGTATCTTAATTGACTCTAATGAATACGAAACGTATTTTTCATAACGGAGAAAAGAACTGAGAAAAGTCAGTACAAGCAAAATTAAAAAGGTGCAGGTTTTAACATTTTTCATTAATCAATGGTGTTAAATTAGTTGATGGTTTAAGGTCTGACCTATTTTTAGTCGAAATGCTTCCTCATTTTTAATAGAAAACGTAGAAACTTTGATCCATAGATTAAAAAAATAAAAAAAATATAAAAATTGTAGGATTTATTTTTGTACAATTAACTTCGCGTTCTCGCACAATTAAAAAAAATATTATAGTCATAAATATAGTCTATGTTACCCGGCGATATTGTATATTTACAACAGTGACAGAATTTTTCAAAATGAGCAAGTAGTTTAGGAGCCTATTCAATCCAAACTAACAAAATCTTTCATGTTTATAATATCAGTCCAATAGTATATTACTAAGAGGTAATTCTCGCTTTGTAATATAAACTCTCTGAGACTCAGAGTTCTATAATATTTTATTCGAAGCTCGGCAGAACAAAGTAAACTGTTCATCTCGGCCGGAAATCATTTTGTTCGTGGCACGTCGTTCCGGTGCGACTCAGTGCGACGACATCCGAGGTGACGTCATTTCGCGCACTTTGATTTATTGCCGTTCCTATTTTACAAGTGGCCATGATTAGAGGATTCTTCACACCCCTGCACAATTTTATAAAATGTACGAACGTTTTCTTGTTTTTTTGCAATAGATATTTAAGGAACCACGTAGATTATTAGAGGTAAACTTTAAGCTTTCTAGTTCATTCATTTATTCATCTATCTCTTTATATTCTGTATATTTTAATACGTAACAAGTACGTAGTAAATTAATATTTTTCAATTCAAATCACGAAATATTAGATCAACCAATGAGAACTTATTCATTTAATATTATTTTAAACTAAATAACCATTCATTTGTTTCAATTTAAACATAGCTTTAAAACAATATCGCATGAACAAGACGATAACAGAACCATTTGTTTGTAACAACCTTCGATTTAATTTTATGTTATTGCATTCAGTAGGAAATTTAAAAATAAATATCCTCTATGTAAAACGTATGCAAAATAAACTGTAAGTTAGTTACAATTTAATATGAACAGCTGAACAACCGCATATAAATTTATAGGCGCGTTAATAAATTCGATATTTTAAGCCAATTTAATCAACCACGAAACATAATTCCTATCATATTAATAACATTAAATAAGGTAATAGTTATTGAATTTTACGTATAGTTGAAGGATTAGTTATCTATTTATTATTCTTAATTCTTAAAATCTTATTCTAACTAATATTATAAATGCAAATGTTGGGATGGATAAATGTTTGTTTGCAGGTGTCTCCAGAACGACTGCATGGAAGAACACGTATACTTCTAATTAAGTTATTTTGAATTCCGCGCAAACGGAGTCGCGGGCGACCGCTAGTATGTCTCGTGTTAGTTACTTCTACGTCTCTAGGATTTCTTGATTCTTATAATTAATTACTAATTATTTAATCAACTACCACCAGATTTTCACTGCACTTCGCCTTTCACCTTTAGTTTCTAACTCCATACATTAAAACCTGGAGCATGTTCGCGTTGTACAAAACAATCTACAGAAGAACTTTTAATTATACGTCACGCGGCTGTTGTTGGAACTTTCCTTTACTATTCTACACGAACGGTTTAGAAATGATTTCATTCTAGCGTAAGTTTAATTTACTTTATTGTATGACACACTCAAAGTGTTAGGGTTCCCTAATATTAGGGTTCGTTAATTGTACGGGCAACACTTTAAGCTGTCGGGGAGAGGGACGGAAAATTTATCGAGAGCTGGGAGGTAGAAGGAGGTCGGTTGGACATTCGGCATCGAGCGGTTGAAGTGGAAGGTTGTCGCAAAAGTGAAAATAAAGCAGTGAATATAATATTTGGTTTTGCTTGAGTAAGACATCCTGAAACCCAGATATATCGTGCGTCTTATATATCAGAAGTGACACGCCAACCAAACTTAAAACGTAAGTACACGCCCATGGCTATTATCATTCTGACTTATATTATATTTCTTAATGTGTTTACCTGTGCATATTAAATTATAGTTTTATTTAGAACTAGAATTTGATTAAAGCTAATGATGCTATTGAAATCAGTGGTAGTTTAAAACGTATTTCGTAGCGAATGAACATGCGTTGAACAAGGGTAGTAAGATAAACAATGTTAAAACTTATCTAAACGGCGGCGCTAAGTAGTGCTGTATTGTGTTGAAATGTTACCTACAGTATGTTTTTATCGATTTAACGTTTTCATACATATTTAATATAAATTATTTTGTATAAATTTATAATTCTAATAATAATAAGTCTGGAGTTTTCAAGTATATTACATAGTAATTATGCCCCGAATCGGAGATATGATGCTATATAATTATTTTTTCACCATATTTTAAGAAACTGTTATTAACACACCTTCTTTTTCTGCGAGTGCCTAGATCATGGACGAGCCACCGGGACGCTCAAATCGAGACTCCAGGCGGCATAGACTGGAGACACCGAGTCGAGAGGATCGCTCACGAAGTCGAAGCGGCCAAAGTGTGCGCAGCCGGAGTCGAGCCAGAGACGGACAAGATTTCTACTTGGGCCGTCAGAGAGTACAGATGTTGGAGCAAGAGTTACGCCGAGAGCGTGAACGACTTCGTGCGACGGACAACCGCCGTCGATCGACGTCACGGCGTGGCAGCAAGCGTCGGGAGTCCTCCGAACGTCGGGAAGCCGGGTTC
>NW_013532703.1:13263904-13294632 GCF_000836235.2 Papilio xuthus | reverse complement strand
TTATCAGTGACCCACTATTAATCGATCTTTGAAATCGGATGCGAGAATCGATTGGTTCGCATCCGATCTGCTGTGACAGAGCTACTCGTTCCTCTTGCTTAATCGATCGGCTTGAGCGAATGGTTAGAAAAGTATACCTCGATTAATGGATCGTTGAGGTAATCTTTGAAGTATATCGACTAATCGATCGTCGATCACCAGATATCCCAATTAATCGATCGTTGGGATTTAAGTTCTTAAGAGATATCACAACGAATCGATCGTTGTGATATATACCTTCCCTATGGTTAATTTAGTACTTAGTGACGAAAATAAGCATTAAATGTAAATGATTTCTATGTGTCGATGCCTAATTGAAGTTACTTTTTCTGTAGAAGTATGTACATCCTTACAAACTAAATAATTATGTTAAATATTACATATTAACAATAAGTAATGTATAATTTTTTTTAATAATCAACGAAATAAAGTAAATTTGTGTTTAATATTATAATTTAAAATACTTCTAAATAATCACTACAAATGTAAACCATGTCAAAGTACTATTTGTGTTATTATATTGTATTTATTCGAATTCATTCTGAAAAATTGTGAAGTTTGTTCAACTGACCAAATTCTGAATGTTAGGGTTCCACCGGGTACCGTGTGCAGGGACGCACACGATGTCAGGATGGTCGAATGTTAGGGTTCCCTAATATTAGGGTTCGTTAATTGTACGGGCAACACTTTAAGCTGTCGGGGAGAGGGACGGAAAATTTATCGAGAGCTGGGAGGTAGAAGGAGGTCGGTTGGACATTCGGCATCGAGCGGTTGAAGTGGAAGGTTGTCGCAAAAGTGAAAATAAAGCAGTGAATATAATATTTGGTTTTGCTTGAGTAAGACATCCTGAAACCCAGATATATCGTGCGTCTTATAAAAGCAATGTCTCAAATGTAGGTATAAAAATAAGAACGATATTCGTGAGTTACTTTATTTGATCGTGAATAGAATTTATGAATGGAGAAATTAATCCTATAGACTCGATATGTAATATACGCAATAAGAACAATAATGAAACCTACCGAAAATTCGTTGTATTCTATTAATTGTTTTTTAACAATTCGAAATTAAAATTATTGGAATATAAAGTTACTTCATAATTAAAATAAATAATTCAATATTATTTTTTTTAAACATCGTAGTTTTATGTGAATTGATAAGTATATAAATTTACCTACTATTATATGTAGGTCTTTCTTTACGTGATTTATAATTTATTTTTACCTTATCTTATTATCTTATATCTTTAAATGAGCAATTCTTGTATATATATATATATATATATATATATATACACAATTGTTTTCGGAGGCCAAGACCCACTTTGGGTCGATGCGCCAGCGGAGTAAGTAAGTATATATTGGAATCTCGGAATCGGCTCCAACGATTTTCATAAAATTTAGTATATAGCGGGTTTCGGGGGCGATAAATCGATCTAGCTAGGAATCGTTTTTAGAAAATGTCATTTTATTCGTGTTTTATCGATAATCAACTTAAACAAAAACTTAACTTTTTCTATCGGTAAGATCGAAAAATATTATTCATATTTCATCGTTTTATTAGTAATTTATTTAAATATAATTTCCAAAAACACAATTTAAAAAAATACCGAGCGAAGCTCGGTCATCCAGGTACTTACTATAATCTTCAATATCGATTTGTTGCAATAATAATTTATACTTAAAGCAATCTATTGCTTGCCGATAAAAGTATACGAGATATAGTAAATCTCCTGTGGTCTAGGAATTGCTGGCTGGCACGATATGAGCCACAGCAAAACTGTTTCCAACTGAGACATTTGTTATTTGAACACCAATAAAGAGGCGTATTTTATCTATTATTGCTTCTTTATGTCCTGTTTAACACATTTATATTACCGTTAAAACTAATTATTGCTTAATATTTCGAAAGTCTTAATAATATGTTTGTACGCGTAATAATCGCGAAAGAAAGGTTAAGTATTCTATGAATATGTTATTATATTTTAAAATACTAAAACATTAATTTCTTTAGTAAATAAATACTTGAACATAAACTCCTAGCAGTCGCCCGCGACTCCGTCCGAGCGGAATTAAAAAAGCTTAAATAGTAGCCTATGTGTTCTTCTAGTGTATGTTCTACATCTATTCCAAATTTCAGCGAGATCCATACATTCTCGAGATACCTTTCAACAAACATCCATCCATCCAAACATTCGCATTTATAGTATTAGTAAGATTTTGGACAATGGGGATCAAAATTCAATTGGTGAATGAACTAAATAATGTAATGTCAATATCAATCCTGGTGAAATACATACATAAACTTTATCAAAGTCTAATTGATATCAAAGATTAAAGTCCTTGTCTTGACAAATCCTATGTAAAATTAATGCGTGCGTCGTGTTAATTATTCGTGTTAACTTGGTATACGATAGGACATTTGCACACTTAATTAACTACACATAAAGAATAGGCTACTATTTGTCTAGCTAGAATATATAAACAAATATTTTTTTAGCTTTTTTTTAATTTACTATTATTTCTTGTACCATTCCAAGTATGCTCTAGGTTTGTGATAGGATATGGTTGCAATAGTCGAATGACAGGATCCCTCGACCTCGTGATCGGAAAACCGTATCCTAAAACCATTAGGCTATTGGCACTCTAAATTATATAAATGGTTAATATGTAAACAATTAATCTTTGTAGAATATGTATATTAAATCCTTAATTGTAATAAAAACAGTAAATTACTAGAGGGAATAATGTAAGTGAGCTTGCTTTACATACAATTTACATTGAAATTGATGTTGCAGCTTAACCGAGGTAAGTGAAACGCGTAAACTTTACTACTAAAAGCAATCTTCCATTATCTACGACTTTACTAATTTTCATTCTCTGAGTCCTAAACAAAATAAACTCGAATTATAAAGCGCCCATAAACGATCGTATTTTTGTCTTTGTTTAAGTTAGTTATTCATTTAGCAAGCTATATTCATTAATGAAAGCTTTATTCAAAATATCAAATAAATTGACAAACATGAGAAATCATACGAAATTATTATTCGTTTAAATTAATACTTCAAAATATAGTGGTGTTTTTGTTGTTATTCTACATTTTAAATATGACTAAATCATGTTTAGAAGAGGCGTTACCAGCCTTTCGCTTTCAAGATTTACGATTTCATTCCATTCAACGTTTCACTAAATTGAAGCTGCCTCGGATCCATTAAGCACTTGTGAGCCTCTCGAACACGAAATTAAGGATAATGACTGAAATGCCTCCCTCACGATATTCATTTACAGGTCCGTACCTATCAACTAGGCGCGATAGCACAAGATAATGAAAACAAAGGACTACTTTCCTTGCTAAATATAATCATGTGATATCAAAGATGAACTACGTAGCAATATTGTTTTAATTTAATTTAAGATTGATAGACGGTTAATGTATTTTTATGCGAAGTGTATGTTATTTTGGTAGTTAGGCTTGTATGAATTAGGAAGGAACGGGATCCAGACGCGACACGATCGCGAGGACCTTTAAATAAACACTCGCTCTGAAGATGGATACCCCAAGGTTTCAAAACATCGTTTCCATAACCGAACGATCATACGTGAGTTCAGCCGTTTATAATTAATTTATTATAATGTCTCACGAAAGTTTAAACAATTTAAAATGCAATGTATGACAATGTATGACAATTTTATTGTCGCTTAAACGGCTAAAGCCGTAGCGAGAAGAGAAATTTCATACAATTCTCTTCAACTAATATAATAATTAAAAACAACTAGTACTTTTATAACAAATAGAATAATACAATGCTCGTTTTATTATAAAAGAGAAGATAGAAAAATATTTAGTATTCTTGTTGCATTGCGGAAGCCTTCTCTGCTAACCACGTACGCTTCTTAAGTTTCAGAAGAGCTACTTAACAACAAACGAATAAAATGTTTAATTACTTGGTTAACGTACGTATAAGCGAACCATATTGCTATTAAATGAAACAACGTTTATTTTCTGTAAAATCAATATAATGAATGCTTTCGTGTTGGTAACACGGCAATGGTCACCTTTAAAAATATATTTGAATTTTATACGTTACGAAAGAGGTTACTTTACATTCAAATAGTTTTCAACGTCATAAAACTCTGACAAAGTACAAATTTGTAGCCGTTAACATAGAATTGGAAACGAATAAAATGGTGAAATGCACATTATTTTGCATATATTACACATTAAAAACAATCACTTTTTTAACGAATAAAGTGTCTCTTTTAACCAAATAATATTTACATAGGTCATGTACATAAGGTTGAAAGAAAGGTCTAAACATTTGAAGTTAAAGTATTTTATCATGCGTAGACATGAAAAGTTAATTAACTCTTCTTTTTTTAATTTCAATTTAATTACATGCTGAAAAATAATTAAAAAAATATTTTTTTTAGTTGTTAACATTTATTCGTATGTGTAACAGTTTTTCGCTGTGAAATTGCTAGTTATTAGTAAACTGTTCGCTTTCATTTTCGTGTAACCGATGTGGCTAAAACTCGCTACCATACAATTTAAAGTTTGGAATTGAACTCCACTGCATTGCCCCTGGCTGTTTGGCTTTCGTTCGAATTACGAACTCGGTGATTGTTAATTTTCAAATTTACAAAGCATTTTACCTTAATTGATTCCACAAACATCATTTGGAAATAAGTAAGACGATTTGACGCCTTAACAAGCTCCAATTGCGATCACTACTTCCACTATCACATACGTAAAACATACTGTCATCTCTGTTATGACGTTGAGAGTGAAAGGGATAAAACATGTTTTAGTACACACTACTTGATAATAACTTAATTATAGTTTCAAAACCGCTTTATTAAGTAACTTTTATTAATAAAGTTTACTAAGCTAGGTGTTGCAAAAGTTTTGTGTTGCTGTTCTGAAATCCATCTCATAAAGCGATTTTAGTTTCGTATTGATTGTATTTGATCTTAAAGCTCTGCGTGCTCTTTATTGCGTGCTACAGTTTCTCCAAAAAGATTAAGTACAAAGATATTAAGGAACTTTAGTAAATCAACTTCAGCTTCTACGTTGCGTATTAATCTATATAAAAGAAAGTGGTGTTAGTTACACTGTTTATATCACAAGAACGGTTGAATCGATTTGGTTGAAAATTGGTGGGATGGTAGCTTAGGACTAGAAGACGGACTTAAGAATCGTTTTATACGGTTCCTTTTTTAAATTCCGCACTGACAGAGTCGCAGGCAAAAACTAGATTTTTTTGAAACCGAGTCACGTGTTTGTTGGAAATATAATTTTTGGACTCTAATGGTAATAAAAGAATTGATCTGAACGGAACTTACTGCGATTCGGCGTAAAAGCTAACAACCTATATAATTGTGTTCATTGTTCTGCTTCATCTTATTTAATCTTCTCTTACTTTTTTACGCGATGTACCTTGCAAATGTCGCAGAGTAAATGAAAGGTATGCAAATGTAATATTGACCTACATTTCAGAACACCCTTGTTGGCTGCGCGGAAAAAGTTTTTGCATTTTGATTATTTACCATAATAGAATATAAGTTCTTGTCTTCAAGGTTGAAAAAATAGATCAGTGTTTTTGCCGTCTACAAGTACGTCTATTTAATGTTTAACAATATAAATTTTGATTTAATACTTTATTTAAGCTATGTTTATCTTAAATGTTACAAAATCAAGTTTAAAATTCTTCTATTTTAATTCAGATCAGACTAATTTTACACTTTGTAAACATACCTTGGTGTCACAAAATAAAATAAAATTGCTTAGGGGGAATGTTGTGGGCCTTGCAAATGAAAAATGCAAATGTCTGCAGAGTTTCTAGAACTTATATAAAACAGGCGTTTGTAAGTTCTTCAAATAAAAAGAGAGAATTGGAGAATTTTTTTTTTGACATTTTATAGCAAATAATGTTGGGACCAGAGTTGAAGTATAGATGGTAACACATCTGTATCGTAAGATTTGTTGTTTGTTATATTACTTGGTATTACGTAGGAAACAGATTAGTCATATATTTCGCTCTTTAGAAAAATACCACCTTGCTTTCTAAGCAGTATTACTTACTTAGCATTTTCGAGTTAACCCTAAAATTTACTACACGTATTTACTAATACTGGCTTAACTGATGCTAAAATAAGTTTACGGTTGTAAAATTTAAAGCGCCAATAGCCTAATGGTTAGAAGATCGGATTTCAGATCACGTAGTCGAGAGTTTGAATCTAGTCATTCGACTATTGTTGCAAACCACATCTTATCACAAGTCTACAGCTTGTGCTAATATTTTATTTAAAAAAATATGTTAACATTTCTATTAATAATGTTGTATACGAGAATATTACTTATTATAATGATTTGTATATTCATAACATTCAAGTAACGTATCATAATATTACATTGTATTTGAACAAGGTATTTACTGGTGCGGAAAACATAGATATCTGCCTTTAATATAAATAAAACAATGGTCTGTTGTTAAACGCGGATTAAAAACAGCTGATTTTAATTGCGGTTAATGAAAAATATTAGTGTG
This sequence comes from Papilio xuthus, assembly GCF_000836235.2. NCBI lineage: Eukaryota > Metazoa > Arthropoda > Insecta > Lepidoptera > Papilionidae > Papilio > Papilio xuthus. The sequence goes on along the minus strand of NW_013532703.1, from coordinate 13,288,046 downwards.
ACAAAATTTATATGTGACAAAATCTTATTTTATTTTAAGAGTTACTCTTATTACGCAGTAGTAAATAGAGATGGACATATAAATGATTTCGGATCTCAACCTGGCAAAGGGACATTATAGTATACTTTAAGAGTTTTTACGGAAATTTATTAAAAAATCTTAATGAATAAATATTTTATTTTCATGATTAATTACTATATTTATACACAATTTGCAAACATAACTTTTACTTATAATATAATATTTTTTTAAACTAATATATAATATTCAAACTTTCGTGAGACATTATACTAAACTGATATATAAACACGGCTAAACACTCACGTATATACGTACGGTGGCGGCACCGACTAGTTTCGAGCCCATCGGGGGCCCTTCATCAGGATGATTGGTACTGGTATTATTTCGCCGACGCGGCCCGTCGCTCACTGCGTGTGTTTAGCCGTGTTTATATATCAGTTTAATATATAATAATTGATAACGTCATTTTAAAAATTCATTCATTTAATTGTGGTCACTATAAAATTAGTGGAAATTTCTCTTTAATCGTAATTTATGCTTCATAAAATTGACCATTATACTGATATTGTGGCTGGATTGTGGTATTGATCATTTTAAAATCACATTTCCTCTCTTCACTGTGATTTCCGTATACGTGTATTTTGCCTAAAATTAATCATGCATGAAACAATTCCAAATATCTTTACTTAAAGAGATATAAAAAAATGTTTTAATTGAAATGTTGTTTATAGATTTAAAATAAAAAGGGTCTTGACAGACAGACAGACGGTCGGATAACAAAGTGATCCTATCAGGGTTTGTTTTTCCTTTCCATGAACAGAACAGAACAGAACAGAACAGAACAGAAGAAGAAGCAACATTCAAAGCATTACTGCCGTAAGTTCGCTTCGCAGCTTCTCGACGTTATACCTGATAGCAAAGAAAATAAGGAAAACCTATTATAATATTTTTCTTACAAACTATTAATATTGACGTATAATATAATATTTTTTTAACAAAAGAAGTAGGAAAACGAGCGTTGGAAACACCGAGGTGATCATCGATGCTCGTGGACGTCCGTAACACAAGTGAACATACAGATGCGTTGCCGGCTTTTAGTGGCAGAAAGAGATATATGTGTATATATTATGTGAATTATTTACATTTTATTGTTGTCTATCGCGTTGATATTAGATTTATTAACATATTTGTTTATTGGTTGCTCTACATAAGATCCAAACTTGTCTACATCCTAATGGGAATTCAAATACATTACACAATCCGACTGTATTTCAAATCTACAGGCAATTTACTTGCAAATACAAAGGTTCTCTAGAGGTTTTAGGGTACATTCTAGGGGATCGTGCAATTGGGTTCGTAATAACAAGGCAAGATATAAACCTACATTAAGTATAGTATTAGAAAACATTGTATAGGAACATTGCAAGCTTTAAATAAATTAGCTAAAGTAAATTAATGCTCTTAATTTTATTACATAATTACATCCATCACGTTCTTATAATACGTATTTTCTTTTGAAAATATCATCCTTTATTGAACTATATTTTTTTTAAATATTATCATTTTCATACTCAGGATTAAACTTAATTAAGCTATATAGTGATATCTTATACATGTAGATATTAAAAAAACTGGTTAAATTGATAAATTTTAGTCGTTTAAAAATGTCAAAGATTCTATTGCACAAAATATAGAATTACATTCACATGGCACATTTATTTACTTAAACCTACAAAACTATAAAAATACTTTAAAATAAATTTGCGGTGAAACGCCAACGAGAGTCCGCCCAACGTACGATACGGCCACTGTGAGTGCGCAATTTTCTCTATCTTAATAGCTTTTACTAGTACGACTATCCTAAAATAAATCTCTAAACTTGTTGAAATAAAATATAGAATAAATCTTTGAAAATACGACGTGCAAACGTCGCGAAGATGATCAGAAGATTTTTAAGTCCTGATGGTATATTAAAAATGTATAAAATTTGTCAACTTTTGAACTTCTATGCACCTTAGTCAAGCACACTTGTAAATATGCAAAAGAGTGCAAGAATATGTTTCTTTAATCGATCAAGCTAAATTGTAGTTTACTGTATTATATCCCAACACCGCATGTATTATGTATGAAGCCTCATGAACTGCTCAATGACTTTAGAATAACTGAGGCGTCGAATTATTCATCCATCAAGTCTACGTCGATAAATATACTCTTTGATTTTATACCTGTTATAAAATATACAGGAAGTATAAATTGTAGGCATATTATACTAGCTGCCGTCTGTGTGGAATGAGAAAAAAATTAGTTCCCGGCAATTATTCGAATTTCTCTCACCTTATACCAACCTTCCCTAGACCTACATTTCAAGAACAAGATAACATCAATCCTTTCAGCCGTTCTCGAGTTTTAGTGAGTCTAACGAACAGTAATTGATTTTTATATATAGAGATTATTATAAATATGTGTTTAATTCTTTAGTGAATTATATTGTGCATACCAAACCTTAATACAGCCATTAACTTAATTTAACATCTAATTATCTCGTGACACTTACAGTAATTACTTATTTAGTAAATAAATAAACGGAACTTCGTTGATTGCTGCCAGTAACAAGAACTTAATTCCAACTTAGTGTTACGAAACTTGCTGGTGATTTATATGAAAAGTTTACACTCGTAAATGCTTATTACTTACATTTGTCTTTTTTTATCACAAATTGTGAGATATTTTTAAATAAATAAAATCGAAATCCGCAAAATATACATTTTCTTTCTTTAATTGGTGTTTTCTATCATTTCAGATGTATCTATTTATTTTCAAAAAAATTGCTTTTGTATTTTATTTTGTACATAATAACAAACTGAATGTTATAAGTATTCAGTATGTATAGTGCGTACAGAATGTTAGTTTGTTACGAGCGTTGGAATCTACCGGAAATCGAAAATAGATGGAACGATATAAAATTTATATTTCAGAATATTGTATACCTTTTTTCCTTGATGAAATAATCTAAAAAAAAATTTATGCTTATGAAAAAAAACGCCTTCTAAACTATTTATCTTGAAACCTTTGAATCCTTTATAGGTTAATTGTATTATTTTAGCGATTTCCTTGTAAATACTACATACCTTTGGGAATAATATGGAATACAATCCTTGCAATAATACCGGTTTGGGCAATATCTATAAGTTTTAAATCTATGCATTTGGGAATAACAAAACTGAGACGTAATTATGTTCCATTCCAAAATAAATAACCATATTTTTGCTTATAAGAAAACCGTCACTCAAAGTACAAAATAGACCATCGACAAAAGTTCGAGGAAGAACCAAGCGATACCATAAATTAATAGCTATGGAAACAATCACGAATATAAACCGTTATAGATTTATAAAAATATTCATAGTTTGTACATATAACTTTTTTTTATTTATTTAACAATACAATTTTGAATACAAATAAACATATATTTAACGCTAAATAAACATTGGTTTGGTACAAGCGTTAAGGTCATCCGGACAAAAATATTTTGAGCTTGCACTTTATGTTTTTTCGTGAAATACATTTTATCAATACTTATTTCTGTTATTTAAATCCATACAGGTGAGTTCCATTGAGTAAAGGTTAGACGTAAAGGAGAAGTCACTTGAAGTGGAATTAGTTACACTTTCGTGCAGCTTGCTAGTTTGCCAAAACTCGACATTGCTGCGGTGGCACTATGACGTACAATTAAAACTTTTTGCTTGTTACTCACGACATATTAACATTGCGTACATATGGCTTTTGCATTAAATACATAATTAAACCCAAATTAAGACCTATAAATATAAAAATTTTACTACTATTCAATAAAAATTACTCATTTAAATGTTAACCCAAAATTGTACCAAAATATTTAAATAAAACTGTTGGGCTGTTTTTTTTTTCTATATTTTATACTGCATAAACATCGGAATGGCCGCTGCAAGACATCAGCAATGGTGCAAACATCACCTAGATTTAATCGACAGAGCAGTGGACACACAGAAAAAAGGATCTTTCCCTTTAGTTACACGTTTGAGATAATGTGACGCGTTATTTAATAAAATATTTTGTGAATATTAAACTAATTATTTCATTTTTCAAACTGTATGATTAATGAACCTATTAATAAAGGTTCATTAATATAATATAATTAGCACATCTTATAGTGTATGTGAAATTATAGGAAGGAAAATTGAACCTTGGTATTTCGACGTTATTACATAACGTTTGTATTGGATCGTAGCTTCGGTTAAAAATAACATTGGAGCGCGCTTATGCCATATTAATGAGGAAAACTGACACGGGTATCCATCATACCTAATACCGTAAAATAACATGTATGTTTGTGTACGTAATATAGTATTTATATATCGTTATTTGAAGCAGCTATTACGAGCTTCATATTAATGAAGAGCTGTTTTAAACTGGGAACGGAAAATTAATTTTAGGTGGATTAGATTTTTAATCCTGCTCTATCAATGTTATCGTTATAAGTCGATTTACTAACAAAATTGGTTGTGTTAGTTTCTTCGTGACACTTACTTCCTTACGTCTTTAATTTAAAAGTTATTAGAAACTAGTTGTCGCCCCTGACTCCGTCCGCTCAGAGTTAAAAAGAAACTTAAAGTAGCCTATATGTTCTTCCAGACTATGTTCTACATCTATGGCATATTTTATCAACAGGCATTCAGCCATTCTGGAGATACCTTCATACAAACATCCATCCATCCAAACATTCGCATTTATAATATTAGTAACATAAGATAAAAATAGACCATTTTGAAATTTATTAATTGTGTAAAGGAAATATTGTTGTTTTTTTCGAGGAAATAATGTGCAAATAAAACTAAATCAGGTATTCGCCGCATTACTTACAAAGCGTTGTGTTGAATTAGATAAGTAAATAAAAGGCTATTGAAACTTCCACGGTCCAGGAAATTGCGTTGCTTGGGGCGACTGCGACGTGTGACAGAGAAATGGCTTCCTGTCGTGCCCTTTCTTTATTAAATGTCCGATCAACTGTTTTGTTTCTTCAATACTTATTTGTTTTGTGTACGCTGCATTATAAGCACATACAGCCTTTTCTTGATGACAGATGTTAAGGACACTCGTTATTAAAAAACTGCTCAATAAAAATTAAGTTACTGATAATGACGCTAATATTTTGTTGTTGTTACGAAATCGTAATTTATAAAATTTTGGCCACAAATATTACTGAGTGATTAATATTATTTGACTTGTAATTTGTTTTTTTTTATTTTTAGATACAATAGTACTACTAATGTTATGCCTCCTGGGGTTAGTAATAATGTTATTTCTAGCGTTTTAAGTTAATTATTTTTTTTTCTTTCAATTGTTATGCGAAGAAAGTATACATATAAGATTTTGTTTGTAATACTCGGAAGAAAGGTTTACGTGCGTGTTGACTACTAATTGTTCATATCGTCGTTCACTCGTCGGTGAAGCGAAGAATGACAAAGCGTTATATTCTCTTTGTTATCCCATCGCTTTTGGAACTCACAGAGGAACAATAATGGATTATTAAGGCTTATCCTTCATATTAAATGTATATTAAATTTAATATGTAGGTGACATAAATGAAACACAAAACAAAAACTTTTCAGCGTATTAAAGGTTTTCACTGTCGAAAACATGTCTCAATACTGAATATACAATTCGCCATTAATAAGTGCCCATTACCAGCGGGATAAATAGGTTTCACTTATTTACAGATTTACTCGATAATTTCGCAATAATTCAACACAACTTTTTAAAATTTGGCACATATTTAAAACTTAAGTTCTTACATCACATGGTATAAATATTCATCCTGTGTTTTTTTTTAATTCTGCGCCGTACAAAAGAAACAAAAGTTATAATTTTAATAAAAGTATTTTCAAATATTGTTTCAAAAGTCTTAGTAGTTTGTCTAGATGAGAAACTTTTTCCTGTGCATCCATTTAAAAGAGATTCCGTTACGTTTTTCGCTTTTTCTTCGAAGATCTGCATTCCAAGCTGAAGAGCTTAAATGTTTTTACGTGTCTGGTACTTTTTAAAGCTTACTTGAAATAAATTATGTACTTTAAGGTTTCATTTGAATAAAATATAAATGGATCACATCATTAATTTACAACTATGATAAATTTTCAATATCCGCTCGATGGATAGAATTTGGCGACCTATCTCGTATTTCAAAGCGACGGCGGAAATAGAAGAAAATTCAATCGTGAATTATAAATGTATCAATCACATCGTGAAATCTATTGCGGACTAATTCTGCGAACAATTTTGTGACGTAAAACGTTTTAACAAGATATAGAGAATTTGCTTTGTAGTCACAAACAATTTAGTTTCAAATTGAATCTGTAATTTGACGGACAAAGTTGGTATTTACTTGTATATTCATCGCTACTCTATATCATGCATTTTATTTCTCCGTTTTATATAACAAACAATATATATTATATAATGTAATCATTTATTCACATTTCGAAAATATGAGCATTATGTAAAATTATTCGTAAAAATAAATGAACAACGGAACCCTAAAAAAATTGACACGTAGCTTGTAAGTTGTAAAGCACCATAATAAGTACCAAGATTTTTTTCGTTTTTTTTTTCTTTTTTGATATAAATATTAGCAGATTTTTTGTAAATTTACTATTATTTCTTTTACCATTCCAACTAAGCTCTAGAGACTTGTGCTAGGATATGGTTTACGACAATAGTCGAATGGCGGGATACGAACGCCCGACCTCGTGATCGAAAATCCGTAACCTTAACCATTAGGCTATTGCGTTAAATTACGCATTACTTTGTTATCACATATACATGCACTTATAAAAATGGTGCACATGAAATGTGTTCGATGTGATTTCATAATCAATAGTTTTTAACGTTTCCATTTGCTATATCAAAAATAGACTAGACGGGGCGGATATTGATCGAGTTATTCGCGAGCGGCTGAATCAGTTTCAAATAAGCAACGAAGTGAAAGGTGAATAACTGTTTTCTACAATGTTTTAAATTAAATAACCAATTTGTTAACAGCATCCTTTGCCTATAATGAGATTTTTCTTTATAATAATAATTGTTTTAATTTAAAAAATTGACATAAAAATTAACTGTTCCTATTATTAAATTAATCTTATATTAAAGTTAAATTAAAATTAAATATACATACACAGTTATAAATGTATGTTAGGCTGAAGGATAAATGTTTGTTTTCGATAATTAATTAATATTGTTGACGAACTACACTGAAACTGAGTTATATTTATTTTATGTAAGTGTTCCCTTTTAGACAATAGTGTTGTGTTACGTAAACTCTTGTAAGCAAGCTTGTAAGTAAGCTCTACATATTTATATTCCAAACTTGGCATTAATTTGCACATTTAAATAATCTGAACTGTAAAAAAGTTTTAATTACGTTGACGTAGAAAAGTAAAATTATTTAACGGAACACGTTAACGAAGATAAACCTGGCTGGAAACAATCTTACATGATGATTGGTCTAAAATATTTAAAAAAAAACATGTATTTATCGATCATAGCGATTACAATATTGAGAGAATAAGGAAAACAGAAATGAAACGACGAACGGAAACCATTTGAACGTGGAACGTCATTCCGGACCGATTGTATCCGACGCTGCCCAATTTCCTGACCTTTGAAATTTAAACGTCCCTTAGCTTCTCTTGTGCCAGATTTTCCTTTTTCTTTTACACGATATGGGTCTTTAAATGGAATAGTATTGTTTTGCGCTAAAAGCGGTATTGTGTTGACATTTGCTGAATACAATCTGTGATTAATGAACTTTTTGTATAATTAATTTGACCATTCTACTAAACCGCATACTAATAAGGATTTAAATATATAACTTTTTTTTTATAATTTCTTAATATTCGAAGTCTATATGATGTCAGTAAAAATAAAAATAATCAAATCAAAGCTTGTATTATTTATTACCTTATTGTTTATTCCATCAGAAATAAATAACTGCATTAAAAAAAAAACAATATATTAGATGTCTCGCATAATTTAGAACTTAATCACATGAACGTAACAGCCTCCTTACATAATTCAGCTTCATTATATGAAAAAATTGCGACCGTATCCTGAGACGTAAAAACCAAGAGTAATTTATAGTTACAAATATACGAACAATGTTAATATTATTAGTATAGAGCTTACTTAATGGAAAACCTTTTAATTTCTTAAATGATACTTAAGGTTCGTAAGACGATTGCTAAGACTGGATGATACGCGACGACTAATTAAGGCTTGTCAGTCGTCCTAAATCACGTTTTGGTTATCATTCTAAACGGTTACAGCATATTAGCTAATGTGATATACAGGGTGTCCGGGAATGACTTGTACAACGGAGTACCACAGATTCCTTGGTCGAAAATATGATAATTTATCAACTTATATCTATACAAAGTTGCTACGTTTAGCTGCTAGAGGGCTATTAAGTTTCCAAATTATTTTACATTTATTCGAAAATCTCAAATAGTCTCATATCAAATCAACCATACCTTTTTGTAAAACAAACCTTTGTCAAAAAACTACAGGGGGTTTGCAAACACGAATATCGAAACAGATATCCATCATATTTTTGCAACCGGACAACCTGTATGTTTCAACAGTTACATAACATTTACTTCTTAAATCAATTAGACAAAGGCTATTTCGGAGTATTAGGAAAGCGTCTTTGAATTTAAATTATACAGCCAATTGTATGCATCTGCACAGCAAATTGAATTTAGAAGCTATTCCGAAGTTGACAAGTTAACAACGTTGTGATGCCACGACGTATGTACATATATTCAAACAAGTTGCAACACCATTACTCCATCGAGTTTACAGTTCTCAACTGTGTTATTAATAAAGGCAATACTATGTTTACTAACACTATATCCTTATCATATTCAGGTCAGCTACTCACTGGTTCATTTATTCGACCGTTCCTACGGTGAAGGAAAACATCGTGATGTAATCTGCACATATCTGCGAAGAAATTTAAAGATATGTGTGAAGTCAACCACCTCACATTGGGCCAGCGTGGTTGACTATGGCCTAGTCACCCCTTTCTTAGGGTAGACTGCGAGTCCCACATTGGGGACTTATAGTGAGCTAATGATGACTGAATTTTGTGTGGGTAACTACTGTTAAGATAATAGAATAATCAAGAAAGAAGTTAGGGAATTGAATAATTTGAAATCGTGTTGCCGCCGTCTTTAAATTGCCCCATATTGAGGGTCTTTATAGTCACATTTACCTTTAAAAAACAAACTAATCATGATCCTTGAACTTATTACAGTTTCCGTTGCGACATCTTTTAGTATTTTTATAAATGTCATAAAAAGTCAAACGACCAAAATACGACAGAATTGTTGTACGGCAAAGATAAAACGGCATGTAGTGAAACATGTCACTTTTATTTGCAACAAAATAAAGGAAACTTTTAACGCTTTCACGCCATTTTCCACATAAAAATAAGGTCAATGGCTCTTGCAAACTAAGAACATTTATTCCAGCAAAGCCATAGTAGAACTTTATCCTCGGACACACTGTGGTTTAATTTCCATTTCCATTAGATTACTAAGTTTCTGTCTGTGATAGATCATATTCACGATTGCAGGCTATTCGATGTGATAAATTCTATTATGTTTGTCATACAAACAAACCGATTGAATTTTCTTTATATGTCTTACTAATATTATAAATGCGAATGTTAAGATGGATAGATGGATGTTTGTTTGAAGGTATCTAGTGAACGGCTCCACCCACGGATCTTGCTGAAATTTGGCATATTTTATAGATAGGCTGGAGGAACACATAGGCTACTAATATTTTTTTTAATACTGCGCGGACAGAGTTGAGGGCAACAGCTATTTTAATGAATATTAAGTTCCTAAACCTATTTCAAATCAACGTTTTTCCTCTAATATTTGTCCGTCCGCATTCTTTAACCAATGAAAAGATATTGATGATTTTTTTGTAGAATGTTCTGAGAACGTCAGAGAAGGTTTGTCGCTAAAAATTTATAAATTGAATTAAGAATGTTCGATTTTAAAGAATGTCTTTACTGCGATATTATTTGATTATTTAGATCATTGGAATTTGGTATTGCAATGTTTTAGACAATATAAAATAAAATGCGAACTAAAGCTCAATATCACAAAGTAACATAGAGGTTTTTATAGATAAAATATAAACTATCGTATCATTGTCCGCCGACAAACTTTTATGACAAAAAGAATGAATGATCTCCTTTCTACAGATGACAGTAAAGAATTGAAAATGGAACGTCACACGTAGCCATCTTATAAATTTCTACTTTCTTTTGTGATAATATCGTAAATGTGACAAACATAAAATAAAGAATGGATCATATAATATGACGGATGACTGACTTTTATATGATCCACTCTATTCTAAGTTAGTAATATATTGAATCCAGTAATACTTATTTCATGATCAAGACGCTGAATTCACTGACCCTAGTTTTTCTATTTTTTTTAAGAGATTTAAAAAGAGATGACTATATATTTCTGCATAAGGCTTTTATAGTTTAGTAATCTACAGTTTTAAAATATCGTACACAACCAATTGTTTGTAATTTAAATTAATATCATTATTTTTTTTGTCTTGGTGTCGAACACCCTATATTTTTATCTCAAAACAACACGACAAATACGTTAAACGTAAGGTAATATATTCTTGTAGTAATGTTATTTCATCAATTGTAATTTTTCAATTATATAGCCAGTAAACATGAATTATTGTAAATAGAATTCTTTCCCAAAAAACAGAACAGCTAATATTTTTTAACTTATAAAGGCAATAACATTGGAACAATGGTTTGATTTTATGAACAACGTAAATTTGTTCACGATAAAAGCGTAAACAAATCACGATCTGTAATGGCGAATTTAGCCTTAGTAAGATCGTTTTACGACGCTGCCCGCGTTTTATCTGGCAAAAAAACAAGCAAGGAAATAAGTCGACAGTGATTTTCTACAACAGCAATAAACTGCTTACTAAGGCGATGCCGTCTTTTGTAAAACAGTATAAAATGTTTAGCTTTCTAGAAATTAACATTTGTATTGGTCCAATTTCCATCATCGTTTTACAACTTTATATTTTAGTAATAGTAATTATATAATTTTTTTTTATGTCGATTGATTATGGGGTGGATATTGTGACCTTTTTATTTATTTGTTGCTATTGTAAAGTATGCAAAGACTTGACTACGACTAATTCACATAGCAAGGGCGGCCTTATCGCTATAAGCGATCTCTTCCAGGCAACCCAGTGCGACACGAGAGACTAACATAGATAGCGGGGTATATCATAAAAGAACATGTTTTTTATTTACTTAAAATAAATGATAACAGCAAAAAAGTTTTGCAGCTTTACCTATATCTAGACAAATTTTATAGGTATTTTTTAACTTATTTAATAATAAACCTTAGTTTGGAATCTATGTATTTAATTAACATAGCTCGTCTGTCAACCTATGTTGCTTAGCAGGTTCGTTAAATATTCATATTTCGTATAATAATTCATCAGATTAATATTTGAAGAACAAACAGTAGGATCTGGATAGCAGGCTTGTAGCGTAATGTTTACATTAATATTTACTTAAAAATTATCATAATAGATGATGAGATTATTAGAATACCGCTTATTTAGATTTTTCTCAAACTACGTAACATATTGCTATGGATTTTTGTTTAATTCAAGTGTACATCATTATGTTTGATTTCTCACATAAGTTGTATTGAAAAAATAGCAAAAAGTGTGTATAAGTAAAAAAAAATGGACGATAATAATTGCAGCTAAAAGTAAAACCAACTCTCGATAACTTTTTTTTTTTAATTCTACTTTTAATTTTAGAATTCGTGGTCAACTGATCTTTAAAATGTACTGAACATTTTCAAATATACGAACTTTAAAGTGAATAAAATCGATCCTAAATGTGGAAGTAGCTTGAAATTAACTAACCTCGTTTTCCGCTGCTAACTGACTTACCTAACGAACTGACTGCTGGAGTTAAATCGGCTAGAGTACTGACGATAAGGCCATATGAGTAACAAGATTTATTTCACATAGAGCATCGTTGTCCCTTTTTCAAGATGGCGATTATTATCCGGATTTAAAGCCAATTTAATATAAGTGCTGGTATGAGTGTTGACTGTATTTAGTCTATAAAAATTTCGCATGAAAACTTAAATAATATAGCCCAGTTAAATTAAGCGAAATTAAAGAGCGAAGAAATTAATTAGCACAGAGTTGAAAATTGTTAATATTGTTCGGAACAACATTATGTGTGAAGTATGAAAAGTTCTGATCGATTTTGCATTAAAAAAAATTCAAGGTCAAAGGTCAACGATCCCTTAAATGAGTTTTTCGTCTTTTTCGATGAGGAAAATGGTTCCAGTGGATGGGTCGTGTGATATATGTACCTTTAAATGTCTAAATTGAACGAACTAATACATTAGATAAATCAAAGCAAAACTTAATCCAATTTTCAGTTCCATACAAAATATTATAGTTTCGAATTTTAATTTGTCCCGAGTATTAGTTTATTGTTTTAGTTTCCAGTCAATATTCGTACTTGAGCCAGATATTATACTAGCTAGCTTATAACTAAAATGTTGTACATACGTTGGCTTAATATGATTATCTAACTCTTAATCAGCCTTGTGTGGGTTTCAACGATATTCAAATTTATTCATTGTCATTGTGAGTTAGGTTTCCATAAAGCCTGTCTAGTATTCAAATGAACAATACAATTATTGCTTTTAGTTCAAATCGGCATAATTTCAATCTATCTTCATTGAATCAATAATTTTGTATTATCGGAGAATTAACTTTATTACATACTAGCTATCGCCCGCGACTGTTTCCGCCCGGATTAAAAATAAAACTTACTAGCCTATGTGCCATACTAGGCTATATTCCATACCTATACCAAATTACAGCGGGATCTATGCAGCCATCCTGGAGATACCTTCCAACAAACATACATCCATCCATCTATCATTCGCATTTATAATAAATATTAGTAATATCATAAAAGCCGCGAAACATAGCTCGAATTAGAAGAATGCATAAAAATAAACTTTATTATCATAATTCTGATACAAAAATCAAGTTAGAAGTAACAAAAAAAAATATCTCTTGTAATAAACTAAAAGATTACAATATGTAGGTTTATTTAAGAAGATTAAAATTTGAAATACGTCGCCCGTTACACTCATTTGCATCGAAAACGAGCATCGCGCTGTGATTTCTAAGGATTCGAGTAATGAGAGCAAATCCTTTTGTCCCACGGTACACTTGCGGGTTAGAAATAAATAGAAATAAAAATGTGGAACTCCACGATGATGCATTTACTTATATGACTTCCTCGTAAAGGTGGGGTCTTGGAGGTCTATCATATCAACAAAAGAATGGGTCTGTGCGCCCGAGGGATTTAGTAATGAAAGATTTTATCAAACAAAAGATAGAGAGAAAGGAAGAAATGAATGTTAGTGCTATGCACACTTTAATTTTTAAAAATCGATTAAAACAACAAATATACTAACATTTTGACATAAAAAGTTAACTTGTATACGTTAAATCTTTACTCTATCTTAAATAGACAACAAAATAAAAATAAAAAACAATTTGAAATACAAATTGATTCAATTATTCTATTAGACAGGTTGCGCGACATATTAATTAATCGGACGCTGCCATTTTACCATGGCAGCTTGAAAACCGATGTCGTTTAATAGAATATATTTACGCGGAATCCATTTTTGCTTTTCTATCAGCAATTTTTAACCGTACCTGTTATATAAAATATTCCTTTAGTTATTTTATTTAATATTAAAACCAATCGTAGGTAACATATAAATAATCATATAAAGCTTAAAAGATGCATCTAGACAATGCACGGATGGTAAAACCAGATAAAAGTAAAATTTCTGTTGGGCTCTATGTGAAGGGCACTCGTTGACGCTATGACTCTACATCCTCTGAACAATACCTCTGTAACGTGTCTGCGAATTCTAAAAGTGCAGATAAGTGCAACTGGAGCATCCTCTATTCTGTCTGGACAGAGATTATAGAAATCAAAAAAAAAATCGAACACTTAAGTTAAAATTTATACAAAAAGGTATCATGTTGTGCTTACTTCCAAGTTTTAAAGAAGACATCGATCGTAAATAATTCAATTTACGTATTTTCTATAAATAAAAATTTCCAATCATTGGGTTAGAAATAACTTTTAAGATTATTTTTTATTAAGGTACTAAGTGTCGCATTCGGCTCCGTCCACGCCGTATTAAAAAAACATAATTAGTAGCTTATGTATTCTTCCAGGCTATGTTCTACATTTATGCCTAATTTTAGCAAGGTCATCAGTTCAGGAGATACCTTCAAACAAACATCCATCCATTCATTCAAATGTTCGCATTTATAATATTAGCAAGAAGTAGGATTTAAAATGTAATATTTAAAGCCTATCTCGCAGTAGCTCAATACACGAACTCTTCGAGCTGGAGTATGATGAACAACCTACGTTAATAGTTTCAAACAAGGCGCGTCTTAAGTAAAACTTCTTAGGAAAGTTGTAAAGATTTATTGCAATAGTTTACTGAATAGATACGGATACCTACACACGTACATGGAACACATACTTTCCCGCTTTTAAAGAACGTATAATCTTATATTCGAAACTATATTCAACTATCATACCAACGTGATTCGTTGAACTCATGTCTTAAGTTTAAATCGCTAGAGAACTCGATACTCAAAGTTCATATCAAAATTTAAGCCAAGTAAACTGATACAGCCATCTACCATTTTATGATGAGCATTAAAATAATATCTTTTTTGTTTTCAAGATTTTATACGTTTATTTGTAACAGGGAATATATAGGTTATAAAAATATTGTTAGCACAATTACCACGACGGTCATTTTCATATACGCACTGTTTTAAAAAAATCAATATAAAGAAAAACATTTATTTCTTGTGAAAATAATGTGCTTTTATATTATATCTAACAAGCAGAGACTGTTTTATATTACCCACCAACTTAAACCGACATTTTTCATTTCCTCGGATTCAACGTTGTATTCCGACTTTGCTTATGCCGAGAAAATTATGTCATTACTGTTATTATAAACAAAATACTACACACTTTATAATTCTCACAGAAAGATTTATTTTACACATTTAAGGCATAGGTCTAAAGAAAAAAGGCATTCGGAGGTATTTTGTTAAAACTTTATAAAACGGCTAAGAACTTACATATGTTCGTCTAGTAGCGTCACCGACTAGTTTCGGGCCCATCGGGGGCCCTTTATCAGGGTGAGTGGTATTATTTCGCGGACGAGGCCCGTCCCACCACTCACCCTAGTCCCACTCACCCTGATGAAGGGCCCCCGATGGGCTCGAAACTAGTCGGTGCCGCTACAGGACGAACATACATGAATTTTTAAGGCATTTTTATATAAGTTTATAATAATGTCTCACGAAAGTATGAATAATTTCATAACAAAATGTTTCAAAAATCGACTCACAATTAGACGTCAAACTTGTATGGTTTACGGATTTTATAATTACTGATTACAACACAATCACGTAATTGTAAATTAAACTGAATATTCAAAAGGTCACATAAAATATTTAAATTGAAAATCAGAGACTTTAATTAGCATCAAATGTCAAAGTAAGTCCTTATTCTGTACATTAAGTAACCAATTAGCTTTCAGATGTCTCAGATCTTTGTGATCAAATTCACTTTCAGATGAATATTTAATTAATAACATTTTTAATTCACATTTTCAATTTTATTATTAATTCAAAATATTTTTGTTTGCATCAAAATATTACTTATTTTTATATTTTAGAGCAGATACAGTGACGAGAATTTTTACAAATTTATAAAAAATAGAACGCTATTTATCTATAAATGAGACAGATTACCAATGATAAAAAAATATTCTAAATTCTTGTTTGTTACGTAAGTTTACATTCACTTACTAAATACAGTGGTACAGTACGATAGTATTTGACTCTATCTAGCTATACTGAGCTGAACACGCACAGCGTTTCGTTGGCTCATTGCCAGAACATGCACAATACATTGCCGCCTTACTGCTATTTTCACACGAAGTCGGTACAGTGAGACAGTAGGAAAGTGCAGTACAACTATTGTTTGCGCACTTACTTTCAAAACAGTACTGTTTAAATCGACGTATAATAGGAATACTGCACTGTCTACTGCTCTACCTCACTGTGATGTCTTTGTGTGAAACAATAGCGGTGGAACAATACAACCGTACAGTTCATATTCACTATTTCCGATATCCATTGTTGAGTTACCCTTTGTACTTTTACCACTTAATTATCACTATTAATATAAAGCGAGTTCCGTTTTTTTTTTCATTATCAGAGGTCGTAACACATATTTCCATTGGAAAAATATCTAAGACAAGAGAATGGTTATCATTGTATTCAGGAATTTTGGCAGTGGAAGTTTACACCTTTTTTAAAGATAGTTAAAGCTAGAAATTATAGTACAGTTCGTTTCTTGAAAGAGACCAATGATTCTGAGAACGCAAGCAGCTATTGATTTTGTCGTCTGTTTCAGATCTTTACGTAACAAAATTGTACATAACTACACATTATATACAAAAACAAACCATAATTTAATATTCATTTACTGATTTAAAAGAAACAATTATTAACTCGAATAAACGCTTAGTAAATAAGATCTATTATTCAGTTTCTTTAGTCGCAAAATTGTTAGGATGAGTAGACACCAGCGCCGTGGGCCAAGGGGAAATAAGTAATTACGTTAATAACGTTAAGTCGCTTAAATGGAATACAATTTTACCGGAACAAAAGTCTGTTACATTGTTTCATGGAGTATAAATTATAATTGATTCATCGTAAACTTTTACCTTTAATTAATATAAAATTTGCCTAATATACTTACCGTGGATTTCTCAGTCTAAAATCTTTGTTTAAAACATACTTTTATCTCTGTTTTGTCAAAGATAATGACGGATATATGATATATATTTTTATTGAGTTTTTAAACACTAATAAGAAATGATACTTTGATTAATTATAAGAATTGAGAGAGGAATTTGTACCAAACTCGTTCAAAAACCGGATGACAATTAGTACTGATGTTATCGCTGTCGATACCCTTGGTTACTATTTTAAATGGAATTTCATTAGTTCACCATCATCATCATCATCTCCCTGCACTTGTCTCCCTTACGTAGGATCTGCGCACCAGGGTTTCGTCCTCCAATTCATCTTCCGTTATCTCCGTCGTCACCCCTTTTTTACTAGTTACTACATTTTAAATAGCTAAAAGTTGACTTAAGCTGATATTTAACATCTGATTTTTTTTAAGAAAAAAAAAACCATCGCTCACTGGAAACAAATCAGCACGTTTATAAATAAAAAAATGATAACGAGACGGCTTTCAATGAACTGCCGACTTAGCGCAGCGCGCCTCGCTCAAGGAAAATTAAAAGTTTCTCTTTTGTTCAAGACAAAAGACAAGGATGTGGTTTAGCAAATGATTAACGTTTTTTATGGCCGCAATGTTGTTTATATTGTTTTGTATTGGTATTGTATTTGGGGCAAACTATGAAAGGACTCTACTCTTTTCTGTGTAGTATTAACAAAAACAATATTAAATACTTATAATTTATGATATTATCTTTTCTTCGATTATGGTGAAAATTTCTGAAAATACAACAACTTAAAACACGCCTGTAACTCAGAGTGGTAGGCAGAAACCTCAAATGGACCTCCATTTGGCGCGGTCCTGACACACTTCTCTCGTTTCTTCTACATTCAAAGATCTACGCTTACATGGACGTCGTTTTCGGGTGTTCTTAATACCGCCCTTCCTTATATTATAAAATAAGAATTTTAATTTAATTCAAATAACAATCGACAAACTATAAATAACATAAACCCACATGTTGTTATAATTATTGATAAATGATAAATAAAACGGCTAAATAATAAATTTTGTTAAACTTAAAAAATAACACGCACAACAAATGATAATTTCTTAAAAAAAACATTGTGAAAACAATTTTCCGATAAAAAAATTCTTAAAAATATTTTCATCAAAATTTTTGATTTAGTATTTGAGAATTTGATTTAAAGTCAAAATGAAATTTATTCACGTTTACTTCGTCTACCGGTCGCACCTAGAGCGGTTCCAATTGCATTGAAATTAAAAAAACTTAAGGCGCTTTTTTTCTCAGCCGTTCTTTTAAGAAGTCTGGCACAGAAAGGATCAAAACTTAAAAGAAAGCGAAGATTTAAATGTAAAAGAGTCATATAAATTTGTGATAATTTTTCCTTTATATTTCTAAAGGTAAAAACTATTTTTTTTTTGCGTCTAAATAAATATATATATTAGGTTGGGCAGAATATACTTCAAGGATTTGGTCATATTCTTATCTTAACAAATTATGAAATAAAAAAGTGTGAAATAAACAAAAAAATACCTCCTTAAATCACTAATCTGTGGTAAATTGGCTGTAAAATGTTTTATTATTAAAATTAAAAAAAAATCTTGTTCAACTATCAGTTTAATAAAAAAAAACAAGGGATAAAATCAAGCTGGCATGGCCTCGCTTGAAGCGGCTAATACCATCCTCACGTTAATAGCTCTCATAAATCGTACGTACTTGAGGGGGTTATGTCGATCTAATCCGCTTGCAGCTCTTTTTATTTTAAAAATATTAGTTATTACGTTAAAATTAAGAAATTAAAACACGAATTATGCGTAAAACGATTTTAAGTGTAATGCAAAAACGTCGGATTTTTTCGAATGCATTTCAAAATAAAAATGTTCCTAATAAAATATGTTTTTTTAAATAATTAATTATATCTTTTGCCAAGAGTGTGAATACAACGCAAGCTCTCTTACGTGTTCACTTTCAAACCCAGTAAATTGGTATCAAATGTCGGTAAAAGGTTAAATACGGTAGTGCAATGCCGTAAAAATTTTCCTATTTAAAAACAAACTGTATTTTGTATGTACTGACATTTTTATCACGAAATCACAACTGCCCTGCGGTCTTATTGGAAGCTGATCCTTATTTTATTGGCAGCTAAAATATTTTATCTTAAAAAATATTTTATTTTTGCAATTAACGAATTTCGACGTCTAATATATAAACTTTCTACGAGTTATTTATATTAAGAGGAACCGTTTATTTACCTGTGGTAATTCGTCTTGTTTTGTTTTTAGTGTCACAGAAAATTAATATCTCACTTAACACTAAGAGTTAATTATTTTACAAGCAGTTATATAATTTTAGCAGACCTGATATTCGTTATCAAATCTTACAAATCAAATTTGATTCATGTCCTGGTAATGATCGAGATGTAATTTTGCAAACATGTGTAAAATGCGTGACAATACAAAAACATGATGGCATCATGATGGATTAACAAAAACAAAGTACAAGACTTTTTTTTAAATATTGTTTTTCTTTTAATGATCTTCGTTGAAGCTTTAAGCAAACTATATGCAATTTACATTCATAAAATGGAACCTGATGTTTTTGTGGTTGCGTTAATCTACTGAAATATACTATTGAATGAAATCGTAAATCTTGACCTCATGCGAGTGATGACGTCATTATAGAGAATGATTCGCTCTACTTCCATAATTAATTAGGGTGTGAACGCATGGGATATGGGATCTGCCGGGAAGAATGTTTTCTTCTATTATTCAAGTGAACGAAGAGTATTTAATATTACCAAGTAGGCCCAACTAGCCACTAAGAATCGTGCTTTTAATTTATAAAAAAAGGTCATGAAACAAAGCTGTAATAATCGTGGAGAAAAAAGAAAGTGCTTGGTTTGTCCGCGCATGCTTGATCGCGGTACTAGCGAAACAATCCATAATTTAATCCTATCTGTGTTGTCGATTATGTAAATATAATTTTGTCTGTCGTTCTACTACTTTGTAAACCACTTTTAAGTAAAAAAAATAAAAGATTTTAATGTATTAAGTTTGAATACAAATTGGTGTATTTCACACTGAAGAGGCTTTTACGTTGCAGCAGACGGTTGTTTGTTGATACAGTGGGGGTGTGGAGCGAGCTTGAGGTTGACTTTAAGAGCTGACGAATGACTTGACTGTTGTTTCGAAACTTTGTCTTTGTTACGTATCTTTGTATTTAAGTAAGCTATTTCACTCGAAGAAATAATAAGACGGTAGAACTTTTTCTTTATAATACGACAGATGACAAAGTAAACTTTACTGAACTGAATTATTCAAGAAATTATCGATTGCCAAAAAAAGGAGAGCGTTAAGATCAGGGGTTAAAGCACTTGATCTGCAAGTCCCGGGTTCGAATCCCGCCATGTACCAATGTGTTTTGCGATTTTCGATTTACATATGGATCCAACGTTCTTACGGTGAAGGATAACATCGCGACAACCTGAAAATATCGGAGAAGAAAGCACTGGGCCAGCGTGGTTGACTATAGCCAAGCCACCCCTAACTTAGGCTGCGAGCCCATAGGTAAGACGTGATGCTGATGAATGATGATGAAAAGACAGTAATAAATACATTTAATAATTTAACTTAAAGGAGGATAATCGAGTAATCAACAAATCGAAATTACCTCGGGAATAATTTGGTAACAATGATTTTAATCAAAAAATAAATCAATGTTTGTATTTCATTTCGTATTGCGCTATTCGCAATCAAGCTTTTAATAACAGGAGCGATATTTTTATTTGTTCAACAGAAATCTTCAGGTACATTGTAATGCAAATGATTCGCGAAAGCAATAATTAGTAATTTCATTTTTATTCACGAGGATGTTGAAACAATTTATTATTTCGTGATTATTATGAAACACGTTTTATAGACCAATAAGTTATCAGGTCGGGTGGATATAATTTAAACTAAATTACGACAGTTCATTCTTAATCAGCTAACTATACATCTCCACCGAGGGGCTCGGAGCCTACCTTGAGTAATGGGTGACTAGGCCATAGTCAACCACGCTGGCCAAGTGCGAGTTGGTTGACTTCACACATATCTTTGAATTTCTTCTCAGCTATGTGCAGGTTGCATCACGATGTTTTCCTTAACCGTAAGAACGTCGGATAAATGTACATATGTATATGGAAAATCAGAGACAGTTCACTAGGTAGTAATAGTAGTATAACATGCTTAATTAAGAATAGAATAATTTCACTCTAAAAAGATTTGTCTTCTTATATATAAAGTCTCGTGTCGATTTTAGTAACCATAAACGTCAGGTACGGCTACACCGATTTTTATGAAAATATGCATATTTACTAGGTCTGAGAATCGGCTTTTATCTTTCTTTAATACCGAAAACGGAGTTGCGGGCCACAGTTAGTTGTAAAATAAATAATTTTCTTGTTAATATCTAGTAAATGAAATGGAAAGGTTGCCAAGAATTTTGTCACTTTTAAATATCTCTTAATTGACAGTAGAGTGGAACGAGTCGTATTTCGTAGTTAAAAAATAAAAATCAAGGCCAGCGTAATTAAGAAAAGCTTTTTAATCATGCAAATATCTTATGATAAAATTTCAGAATATTTTATTTTTGAATTATCAGCATAACTTCCTAATATAAAAACCAATGTTTCGGTCCAAATACTGAACAATATATTTTTACGAAAATTTATGAAGTAAATAAAAAAGTAACCATTCTAAAATGTATCTCGATAAGAAATGACGCGTTTGTTTCTGTTATATTTTACTTACCAGAGTTCTGGTTAAATTCATAAATATGTCTAAACTACCCCTAAATATCTCATTTAATATGAAACGAGGTCAGTGAACGTTTAATTTGTTAATTGATTAATAGTCAAAGAACATGAAATTATTTCCCTAACTTACATAACATCGGTGCGTTTGAAAGGAATCGTAAAAAGCCACTTGATGTTATCGAGAACGGGACGGTTTAAAAAAACCCTATAAAAGTACTCTTTTCATAGTTTATATTCTGTAAGAGAAGATAGCATTTGCATTTAAATTAGAAAAGAATCTTTAAAATGTCGACTACTGCGGTTTTAAATGAGCTTTTTAATCATATTTCTTCGAAAAGTAATTAATAATTATGACCAATGTTAGAATACCTGCTTATTTTCATTTATATGTTCTTATACTATTTTCTATGGCACTATTATAAAATCAGTTTACACAATGTTATGAAAACATGCAAGTAAAATTACTCGCAAAGGAAATAAAAGCTTTTGCATTATTTGGCAGCATCGATTGTACTAATATATAATAAAAATTTCTACTTCCCACAAAGTCCTTAAAAGCAAACAATAAATGCTTTCAATAATTTTATTAATGTGAACTTTTAATTTGTTTTTTTTTTCTTTTTAATAATCTATTTGTTTGCTAAAATCATAACAAAAATCGATTAGATTCAAATCGATTAAGAACTAAATCGTTTTGAGAATTTTACAATTCTAATGTATCCAAACTCAACAAATTGATTAAATTATTCTATCAGACAGGCTACGCCCGACAAATGAATTTACCGCACCGGCTGCGTAGACTGGTTGCCATGGTAACGTTAAAGAGGAGGCCAATATTGCACTCTGCTTGTTCTTCTGACTATCAAATTAGTACCCGAGTGAAGTGTTGCCAGTTTATATTACACACTGCAAAGGTGTAACAAAGACTGTGATGTGTCGTACTGATTGGTTACAAAATAGTCTTTATGAAAAATTTAAATCTTTTTTATTTATTCATGTCTTCAAAACATGTCGGTAAAAGGTTTTTTATATTCATCCTACATTCACGCGTTTTGTATGTCTGTGTATATTTCCAATACTAGTTATAGCCCGCGACTCCTTTCGCGTGGATATATAAAAAAACTTAATTAGTGTAGCCCAACCATCCATCCAACCACATCACATATGGATGTTGTTGGATGGATGCGATGCGAATGTTAAGATGGCTAAACATTCGCATTTATAATATTATTAAGTTACATAAAAAGTAGATCTTCAAGGCATAAATTCGAAAAAAATGAACAAATAGTATCCTATGTCCGTCTCCTGGCTCTAAGCTACCTCCTCATTATTTTTCAGCCATATCCGTAAAGCCGTTCTTGAGTTATAAAAAGTGTAACTAACACGACTTTCTTTAATATATATAGATATTGTACGGCAGTAGTTTCTAACAATACTTTGCCTGATAAAAGTTCCTTCAAAAGTTGTAAAGATTTATTACAATACTTCAAATGATAGACACAATCAGGCGGCTAGAAGTATATTGTTCTAGACTCTTCTCTTTATTATCTCGTTATTTATTATACGTTAAGTGCAAAAGACCAAAAATAACAAGGTTTTATAGTATCGGATGATTATAACTAATAAATAAACGATAAACAGTGGTAGAGCCCGCTTTAACATCTTCGCACGAATTGGGCCGGCTCGCCTGGTGAAATACCACGACCACACAGAAGACAGGCGTCAAGTGGAAGCAATTCCGCGTTTCGTCTGATGAGTGTGCGTCCCGGAGGCCTAATTTATACCTCTTTCTCTTCCCATCTTTCTTCTTATAAGGAAAGGATGGGAAGTGGAAGTGGACTTTCCGGATGAGAGGATGCATGGAAAGGGAATATATTTTCTTTCTGTGCATCGTCTCCTCCGTCGATTAAAGGTAGGCAACGCATATGCAATTGCGTATGTCTATGGGCAACTGTCACTTCGTTGTTTCAGCGATTCAGGTGGCCGCTCGCTCGTTTGCCGCCTTATGATATTAAAAAAAAACAATTATCATAATTAGTTTTCATGGGTGTAACACCTCGGTGTTTCCGCTGCTCATATTCCTGCTGCCTTCTCTTATAAAAAAATAAAAACACTCTTTTGTTCTTTTCAAACAGAATAAGAAGGACAATAATACATTAACAAACTTCTGTTTCGGCATTAAATACCCACAGTAATATGAAATCATTTCGCATAATGAGCACCATTCGCGGTAGTCGCTAATAAGTCACGTGAACTCTCTAATTACGTGAAAGGTAATACTACT
>NW_013532703.1:13176650-13262018 GCF_000836235.2 Papilio xuthus | reverse complement strand
CCGGTGGTGTACCCAGTCTTTGTTTCATTTGCCAATTCCATTTCCAACGAGATGAATGCTGGGAGTCATGCGACGATCTCCTTGGTGGAGACGATATTTTATCATCCTTCCTATCGAATGCTGTTTTCATTTGCTTTGTCCGTTTTTTCTTAATTTTCTTCCTGCTATTATAGCTTGTAATTTGTTCATCGGACGAATTCAACATAACTCCATTTTTGTTTCTTATTAAGCGGCGTTCACTTCTTCCGTCCGTTAATCGCTTGTGCGGAGTCTTCACAAGCGCCATACTTTTTTCAATGTTAATACATGACGATTTCTTTTTTATGGACGTTTTGTTACGCTTATTTTCATCACAGCTTTTCCATTGCTGCGTATCTTCTCTCAAAGCGTAGTTTGTACCTCTATTCATAACTTCGCATGTAATCGCCTTCACACCCGAAGTTGTAAATTCCGAGCGGGGGCGATCTTCTTGCTCAAAATCAGTCGGAGAGTGTGCTCGGCTAGTAACAACGCTCGAAGCACGACAATTTTCTTTACTCACGACTGTCAAATCTTCCGATAATATCTGCGGGCATCGCTGAATCTCTTGTAATGATGTGCAGTCATTGATTATTCTTTCTTTCGGTTGGTAAACGTCACATCGCTGGTCCAATGTTTCACATGTTATAAATCGCAGCGATGTGCATCCATTAGATATCTCTTCTACCGGTAAGCGTATCTGACATCGTTGGGCTTCATATGGTTCCCGTATCTTTTGCAGCGATGCGTAGCCATTATAAATACTTTCTTCCGATTCTTCATCGGTTGAGTCCTCGCATTCGCATTCTGCCAGCTCTAACTGTATGCGAGCCAATTTTAATTCTGCCGCGGCTAATTTTTCTCTAGCTGATAGCTCGCGGCTTCTCCTCGAGGAACTCGT
Source organism: Papilio xuthus (assembly GCF_000836235.2). NCBI lineage: Eukaryota > Metazoa > Arthropoda > Insecta > Lepidoptera > Papilionidae > Papilio > Papilio xuthus. The sequence continues at coordinate 13,261,099 of NW_013532703.1, read as the reverse complement.
AGACTCAGAACAGCTATGCCTCATCGATACAGCGGCTGTAGTTACACCGTGTATCGATGCAGTCGATGGGCTTAAAACAGCTGTATTTTGTACGGGTGCCACAGACATCACCGTACCATGAATCGTTGCCTCTGTCGTCGTAATTGAAGCGCATGATTCTTCCAATCCTACCGAAGTACAGGCATCTCTCGTCCAATCTTCAGTGTCATGTGTCGCACTCTTTGTAGGGAGCGGCGACGGGGAATGACGAGACGCATTTCTTACATTTTTTCTTAACGACGGCATATTATGTGCTTCTGCCTTCGTAGCAGCTTGTGGATCTCTTGATATCGTTGACAAACAAACATCTCTCGGACATGAGTTGCATGCAACAGTCGCGCGCCTTGTAGAGAGCGGCGATGGGGTCCGACGAGACGTGTTCTTCATGTTACATCTTGGAGTCGACGCCATTTCTTCTTCTTCCACTCCTTTGCAGATCGGCCGTAATATACGGCCTTTCTAATCCGGCTCGAAGGACCAGCTGTTTCGGCTGCTTGAAGCTAGGTAGCACCCGTGAAGGCACTACCTACTCGCTGCCTGGGACAAGCTCCCAATTGGGTGACCGGTGATAATAAGATAAAGTAAGGGACCTCGTTTTGCACCTTGCGGCACGCAACTCGGACCTCACTTTGCGCCGGTAACACCGATCCAGGACCCACAAAAGAGTAGCCAATTTTGCTACGACCAAAAACGCAGGAAAATCGCCCAAGAGAAACACTTTAAATTAAATTGTGTAATTCCTCGGGGTCAGTCAAAACGCGTGCGTGTGGTCTCGGTAGAAGCTGTGATGCGACTGGTGTTGCGCCGAACGGCGCTCTATTTATAAGCGCGCTAAACAGGTAGCGCTCGGAACCCCGCATGTTTCGACTGACCCTTTAGATGTATCTTTATTTGAAAATAATCATACAATGTTTACAAATTAAAACATTAAAGGTACAAATAGAACACAACATCGACAATTAAAACCTATGTATAAGACTAATTTAACATACATTAAAATACAAATAATTTATACTACACAAATTGTAATCATGTAATTTAAGATAAACATAGGTTAAGCACAAATATAAAAAGACATCTTAGACATAAAAATACACACGTCATTTACAGACTAAAATGAATCTAAGATGTATGGGCAGTGGAATGCTACTTCGACAATGACACATTAAAACATAACAAGTATTCACGCAAATGTACATTAAAAATAACCTATCCAATAAATGACAACTATAATATATAGGTTATAAACAATTTACATTAAACTTACATTACAGTGGCGATGTACCTTAAGAGCTATATATATACGACGTACACGAGTTACACTGACTCTAACTGGGGATAAACCTGTGGCGACACTCACTTATTTCACATACTAATTTCACTATATCACTTAATATCGAATATCACTATTTTATATATTTCTTATTTACTTCAATTCTTCCTTGGCATCTGGTCCCACGGTTCTTGCACATTTTGCAAGCCATTATAGAAATTAGGCGCAATAAACTTAAAACATTTTATGATACCCTCGCCGTGGCCGTCTTTTGCATCTATTGTCAAATTTCAAGAAACGTTGAATTTTGTTATTGTTTAATATTTTAAAATGCAAAAATTCCTTCCTCTAATGTCTGCCATAAAATAGCCAATCTGCAGCTCTATTGTCTTTAAGGAATGCACATTTCGTTTCTCGTATTTTTAAAATTATCTTTACTTCTTTATTGCCCAAGTACAAAAAATTCCTTTTGATGCCCGTTCCTTTAAAAGGCCATTTAACATTTTGATGTTTAATTGATTTTGATTGATATTCGACATCTTGATTATTTTAATTCAAAATAAACATATTCGTCGCCAACAGGATGGATGGATGTTTGTTTGTTAGGTATCTTCAGAACGGCTCCATGGATCTCGCTGAAAGAATACATAGGCTAATTTTTAAGTTTTTTCATGCCATGAGATCCGAGGCGTGGATGTCAGCTAGTTTCCTAATTAAGAACAAGATGACAGGGCAGGGGATATAGGAAAAGGAAAATCCTCTATCTGTACGTTCCCTACTCTGCTCATTAAAGGTAGACAACGCATCTACAACCTCTTTGCCATTTTAGTGAAATCATATGGCCGTTTGCTCATTTAACATTTGTCATTAAGTAAAAAAAACTAGATAATTTCTTTAAGTAATTTATTAATATAGTAGATATATTATTCAAATTCAAGTAAAACATTACCGCTGACATCCAGTCTCGCGTTGCTAAACGCAGCTCATTACGTAAGGCTTCAGGTGCACCTGTTATATTTCGAAACTTAAGTTCTCAAGTATGTCGTCGTAAGTTTATCCATTACCGTCCAAATCGGATTATAGTTACATTAGACTAAGGACGAAAGCAACTCTGACATTTTACACAATTTTGATGACATATATAAATGAACTAAAAACTTAGCCCAGTGTTCGGAATGATAGACAAATGCTCATAATTTAGTCCAGGTTTCTTAGTATTTGATAAAATATTTTTTGTACGTTTTTGAGTTTGTCAGTTTAAACAAACATTGAAATCTACCAGTGCCTTTCCATTATTGAATCTACAGTTAGTTGCACTAACGAGACGTACTTTATTTTTCGTTATATTTTACTATAGTTAATTATCTTACTAATATTATAAATGCAAAAGTTTAGATGGATGAATGTTTGTTTGAAGGTATCTCTGGAACAGCTCAATGGATCTCGCTGAAATTTGTCATAGATGTAGAGTATAGTCTAAAAGTAAAACATAGGTTACTTAATAAGTTTTTTTTTTGATTCGCGGGCAACAACTAGTATTTATAAATAAAACATTAAAACCACCTTCCATAACAATTTTGATTCAGAATTTAGAATAAAAAGAAGGCTATTTGAATACACTGAAAATAGCAATTGCCTTTCTCTGAGATGTACATACATTATTACAGAGTTACAAAATTTAGTTATGTAGTTTTTTCACCTAATATAAAAAAAATGACTCGAGATAGCGTACATTATAACACATACCATTTGTATTCGAAATATCCAGGCAATTTATTTGTAAATACAAAGGTCCTACGAGAATTCCACAAAACAGAATCCGGACAAAATCGTGCAATTGGTTTTGCGTGTAATAACTACGACAACATTCATGCTGGGAATGTGGACGTTGGGGAATTTCAAAGCATTCGTATTATTGTGTTCCGATTTCTTAAGCAATATTTACATATTACAATATCTTACAACAAAAAAGAACACATTACTTATTGACTTTTTATATAATCTTTACAAACTAGGGATACACCCCGACTTCGCACTTGAGACAAGCCTATTTTAAATTGGACCAAATTACACTTAGTCACGATATTTCATTAAGATCGGTTCAGTAGTCTGGAAGCTTATCCTAAACATACACCGTGACACGAGAGTTTTATATTGTTATTAGAGAGAGATATTAATTTCACACGAAACTGCTTTCTCGCGTAAAAGTAATTAATTATTGAGCAAATAAACAAACGGAACTCCGTTGATTGCTGCCACGAACAAGAACTTAATTCCAACTTTGTCTCGCAAAACTTTCCGCTGATTTATGTGAAAACTTCACAAAAATAATTGTTGATTGCTCTTGTATTGTTCGCTCAAATAAAAATCAGGCACGAAATACACCTTCATTATGATCTCACTAGCTGAAAAGAAATATATAATACATGTTTAATATTTTATAAGATAGTAGAATTATTAAATACATTTTGTAAGGTTAGAATTTTAGTAATTGTATTCACGGACTTAGGTACTGGTCTGACGGATAATTTTACTGGTAGTTTGTATAGATAAATCTTTTATGTCATTTTAAAATTCAATGGACGTACCATTATATTAAAATTTTCTACAATTATCTTGTAGAGTCGTAATGCGTGGCTTTATCACATTAAACAGAGCTGATCCACATTACACATTAAAGATTATTATGAAATTTGCAAGTTATTACTGAACTGCGCTTTCATTGTAACGTTACCGATGTGACCAAAACACGCTAACGTACAATTTAAACTTTGCCAGCGAATACTGCAGTCATTCTACCTAGATTTTAATTCAGGCTTTTTTAACTCAAAAATCTAGTACTAAAACCTAGAACGAAGGAAAATATTTTTTGTCCCTGGTCAAATTGTCTACAAGGAAAATCGACGAACAATCTTGATTTAAAAAAAAATACTTAACTAAATTAGTTTCAAAATCTTTATTGAAGTGTTTCAGTCCGTTTATATGTTACAAACTTATTTTCAATTTTTTTATTAGTATACTCTAATAACTACTGAAGAGCATCTTACTCAAGTTCACATAAAAATGTACCACAGTAATAAATATCTCGGTAATGCACTCGCTCGAAGATTCATAATTTAAACGTAACTTAAGCTTGTTTTAAGTAATTAAAACAATGACTTTAGTCGACGCCATATTCGCTCCGGTGAGTTCTGCTCCTTGTTAGGTTCTGTTCACACAGACGGGTCGGACAGCAGAGAATATTTTGTTCGCGAATAAAATAAAGGTTTAGGTGATTGACATCGATTGATTGACATTGATCGATTGACCAAGCGTATCCGACCGACTGCCTTTAATGACGTTTAATTCGCGTTCCAGCAGCCGATCGGATCCGAGCGTGTCTTCTCTTCGTACCGCGGAGAGTCATCCACTATAAATTGTGTTTTTCCAGCTTGTCCAATGTGATGTTTGTCTGTCTCTGTTTGATGCTTGTCTGATGTTTGATCGGTTTCAAGCGTCCGATGCTCTCCGACTTAGTCTATGTGAACGGACCCTTTTAAACGAATAATCAACATCGGGGGAGACGCTCGCATCGATCCGACGCCACGCTTCAACCTCCTCAGGTTAGACAATTTTGATTGCCACTGATACTTGTACTAATAGTCAAATCGATGTATGTAATTATCTTTGATTTCTTCACTAACATTTGAAGTGGATATCTATATTCAATAATAAACTGTCACGGGTCATAATGATGAGCGTATGGTAATTAGACTAATAAATAATATTTAAATTTTTTTTTTAAGAATGGGGAAGGAATCTTTGTGTGGCAACATTGTAAGTGGGAAAAAAATAAGAAACAATATTATCTCGAAATAAGTGTTGCTAAAAATTGCGTGTAAATAAATATTATATATTAGCGTAACAATTAATTTAATGTCAGTTCTAATCCAAACTCAACACGTTGACAAACCTTATGAATACCTAATTGCTGTTAGAGATTAAAGTCCTTATCGCTCCAGCAAACCCTTTGAGGATCCATTTAGCTGTAAGCCCATCGTTAAATATTCATGTTACTACTCACAAATTTAGGTCCTCCGTTTCTGTTACGGTAAACAAAATTCATTGAGTTTTAGTAAAACGACGTTTACTAATAAATATTATAATTACACTCAGTCAAATGTCAAGTTTGTAAAATCTTTGATTGCTGAACTGAACATAATTACAGACGGTCGACGTTATTATATTTACGTAAAAAGTGTAAATGTTTAGTGAAATAAAGTCTTACAATCCTTCAACTATATGGGTCTAATCATAAAAACCTTAGTGTTTCAATTTTTACATTTTAATTTAAGCTTACATCAACTCTTTTATCCCACGGTGTTATGACATTACCAGAAATCATGACTTTTGAAATATTATTATCCATAAGCTTCCGATTTTGACAAATAAATAACGAAATACTTATTTTAGAAGCAGTTTTGGGGATACATATTTAAGTATAAAATACACTCTTTTATAAGAAATGAAAGTTGACGAAAGATATATAAATAGTAAATAATAATAATAATTGAAGAAAAACTCACAAATTGCCAAAATAAAATAAATAACCAAAGTAGTTTAACGTACAAAAGAGTAATTGTTGTAAACACTTTAAAATGTCTCTTATGTTTGCCGTCGACTTTGCCAGTTTAAATGTTTTTAGTTTACAGGCTTTGACATGCGGAACAAGCATGTCAATGTTTGTGTTTGCGCACTAAACAGCGTCCTTATTTCCCGAGGTGGTGAATGTCAGTCATTTATTTCGTCTCACTTCCCTTGTTGTAACAAATTATTTAAAATTAAATATCAAGTTTGCTTATAACATTAGGATATTTGGATTTATACATACATAACCATGTCAATTACACAATTGTTACTCCAATCCTTAATAATCCTTAAGACTACATCTTTGTAAAATAAATCATTTTTCTTTCATATATAGCTGTATTATTTACCTCTATTTACTTTATCTATACGTTAAATATAATCCACAACACATTGAAATAAAGTGTAATTCTTGAAATGTCACAATTTGTACCGTCGTCGGTGGATTTCATCAATATTCAATTTCCGGTCGCGTCGACGCCTTGCAATTTCTATCGATCTGACAATTCAATAACGATAGAAAGAAATCAAGTAAAGTCTATATAATAATCCAAGAAGTAAAGAAAATTGTATTGATGTAAAATTACTAGATTCTTATAACACATAATTATTATAATATATAAATTAATTTTTATATATAAATAGTGGTAGAGTCCGCTTTAACATCTTCGCACGAATTGGCCCGGCTCGCCCGGTGAAATACCACGACCACACAGAAGACAGTCGTGAAGTGTGACAGGCAGAAGACGAGTGAGCGTCCCGAAGGCCTAATTTAGTCCTCTTTCCCTTCCCACATTTTCTTATAAGGAAAGGACGGGAAGTGGAAGTGGACTTTCCGGATGACAGGATGCATGGGAAGAGAAAATATTTTCAACGGTCACTTCGCTATTTCAGCGATTTCAGGTGGCCGCTCGCTCGTTTGCCACCTTATGATAAAAAAAAATTAAATAACGTGTTAACAAATTGATTGGGCAAAACCACTCGTATTAGTATTTAAGCCATATTTCCTCAAGGATATCTTAATACTTTTGCATGAAGCCATCAAAGAAAATAACCGTGAAAGTAATCCTAATATCAACGCCACGTGTAGGCACAGGGCAAGGGAATTACATAAGTGATCAAAGACTCCTAATGCGATTCATATGACCAGACAGCCAGCGGAAACTCAATTAATAGCGAACCCTGTATTACATATCTAAAGCAGTCTCTGTTGTGTTTGTCAGTCAAATTAACTAACGATGTCGACCATTCTGTGGGTCTATCATGAATATTTGTGATGTACGTCTTGGTAATGTCATCGACAAAATATGTCAAAAATTTGTATGACGTTTCGAATAGTCTCTCGCAAATTTAATGGGAGAACTTGTGTATAAGTTGTGTTTTTTTTTGTTTTGCTAAATTTAAAAATAAAAAAGTCATACGTTATTTAAATTTACATTATAAACTAGAGGTATTTTCTTTATAGTTTGGAAGTTTCTAAAACCTATTAAGATAGAGAAAATTGGCCCGTCACGGTATCTTACTGTAAGCCCAACGAACACCCGCTGCCTTAGCTTCTGAACAGACTCTTTTAAAATGTATTTCACAGTTAATGCTATTCCATTTACGTCCTAAAAATTTATTCAATCCTTTTCATTCAAGTTACCGAAATGTCTATACAGTTTTTATTTTACTTATTATTTAAAGTAGTTACGTTTTTATATCAATTTTCGACAAAACACTATGAAATTCTTTCATTTACAGCGTGTGTATGATTTTTCCAATTTGGTAAAACCTCTGGTGAAAATCCTCAAGGTTTTACATCATACTTCAAACTAATATTATAAATGCGAATGTTTGTTTAAATGGATGGATAGATGTTTGTTTGAAGGTATCTCCAAAACGGCTCAACGGATCTTGATGAAATTTGGCACAGATGTAGAACATAGTTTGGAAGAACACATAGGCTACTCCTTATCTTTTTTTAATTTCACCCGTACGGAGTCCCCGGCAACAGCTTGTATATTATAAGCAAGCAGCATCTATCATATTGATTATGTTTATTCTCAATATTTGAGGAGTTTAAAAACTAAAAGAAGAATAAGAAAGAATATGAGTAAGTAAATTATATACTTTTAATTTCCATAATCTTGTAAGATCAATTGATTGATTCTTATATAATACACAATTATTTTGTACATACATCTTTATTTACACGCCGACTATAACTTGACAAAGATATTGTTCTGAGTGTTTGCGTGAAAATGTTTTAAGTACTATCCCGTCGCCTCAGTGACAATTTACATTTGATTTAAATAATGTTTTAACAAGACTTGAGTTGTAACAGCATGCAAACCTACCGAGCGTACTACTGCCTCTAGTTACATATTCAATTTAAGCAAATGAAAATTACGCAACAACATTATGTTAATCCTGTACCTCTGGAAAATATTTTTCTTTGCTCCTTACCTGTAGAAGCGAATGCATATTTTGTATTGTACTGTATTTCAGTTTCAACAACTATTATTATCTGTATTTTGTGGTATTCAGTTTTTATGCTCATGTTATAAAGCCTCTACATTTCACAAATTTAAAAACCTTACTAATGTAAGTATTGGGGGCATAACATGAAAAGCGAGAAATAATTCGTAAAGTCATTTACAAAATTTGTCAAAAATTTCTATCAGATTTTTCGTTGTACTACAGCCCAATAGGAGCGAAGACGCTACGAAAATTATCTAGCAAATTTTCGTGCCCTCTCATACTGAAGTAATTTAATTTCGTTGTAAAACTAGCGCTGTAAAGCCCTGTCTTTGACTTCATTCTATTAATATAGATAAATAATCAGAACTAGAGTAAAATAAATATTGTTTAGTTCAATACTTGTTACTTTTCGTATCATATATTATAACTTTCTTAGTGAATGTGCACTTTGTTTCTTTAGATGAAGCAGAGCATAAGTTTTCGATGTTTGATACCTCCTTCACTTCCTTGTGTCACCAGTTCGCTGGGAGAAGTTCGAAAACACATTTAATATTCTTGCTACATCGTTAGCTTTGTCTCCTCTATCCAAGGAAGGTGTCTTAGTTTGCAACTTTGTAAGTTGCTGGAGCAGAGAACTGGTTATATCATAACTGGAGACTATCTTAGTTCTTCGTCAATGAGAAATTGATATTTAAAAAAATGCAATAACATACAACCAAGACGAAAAGGTAGTAATTATTTATATGGCATTGGTTAAATTTATGTATTCCTGATAGCGAGTGAAAACCTAGACGTCTAAAGAACACAAAGTCTTAGAAACAAAACACCATCGGTTCTCAAGATGCGAATTACCAGTCGTTTCGTTTTTATTAAACCCTGTTTTGTGTGTCAATCTTTCAGTGATTTTTTTAATTTATTAATTATGATAATAAACTCCATTTTTACCGACACATCGCCACCGTCCTACATATATCGTCAGCACAAATTTATGAGGCAGGGTGTTAGTGACTTTAATTAACAGCCGACATCAAAGCACCGCGCTCTCCGGCACATTAAGTAAGCAATTACGCTTTGAATTCACACAGAGCAAATGCATCTCTTTATCACAATATATTATCCTATAACTACATCGGAAATAATTTATGAGAAAAGTTTAAAAAAAAATATTGAAAATAAGTCTCAAGCTTTATTACGTAAATTATAATTAATTACGTTTAAAAATTCGGATTATATCGGCTAATATATAAAAGTATTGTTATTTTGTGATTTTTAACAAAGGTAAATCGTTGTCAATAAGAGACAAGTTATCAAGAACAACATCAGCCATGAACATTTTTTTTTTATAACAGAAGGGGGCAAACGAGCAGCGGGAACACCGAAGTGTTCAACGACGCCCATGGACATCAGCAATACCAGAGGAACCGCAGATGCGTTGCCGGCCTTTGAGGTGGTGATATGCTCGCTTCTTGAAGGACCCTAAGTCGTATTGGTTTGGAAATACCGCCGAGGACAGACCGTTCCACAACGCGGCTGTGCGAGGCATCACTATTTAGTCCACTATTTAGTCCAGTCTTCAAGTTGTAAAAAATCTCCCCGACCGGAATTGTTTTATTCGTGGTTGCCATTTTTAAATGTTTTATGAGATCATTCACGCAATTACAAAATTCTAATAAATAGCTTAATATCTTTGGGAAATAGAAAAACGCACAACCTGTATCTTGACAGCAGCTAATTTATGTAGTCGTTACCCTGTCACTGCCTCGTGCGTGCGGTAAAGACATGGCGTGGTTATTATTCCTTGTCACGTCCTATGGGAGAAGTGTCTTCACATTTTATGTAATTGAATGTGCTGTATCTAATTTTTATTTCTTTAAAAAATCTTAATTTATAAAACATAGAAAGGTATTGACATTACCTAGAGGCAAAGAGGATACGTAAAATCAATTTTAAATTTATCTTATAATAGCTAATCTATCATATTCAAGACTCGTACAGGGTGTTCGAGAAGACAATAAATCTAAACCTAAGAAATGAAGCTGTAAAAAAAGGAAATTGATTATTTAATTCGTGGTATTATGCACAAAGTTATCTGCGGCGTAATGTTATATCGGTGGCCGCACCTGATTCCACAAGAAATGAGAATACATAAAAGTGTCTAAGTTATAAATTGCACAACGTGATTGCGTAAGATTTGTTAAGAGCAAAAAGTTTAAATAGGTCAACTGTTTATAGAAACCAGATTATTTCATTGATTTTCATTAAATCATCTCGAGCTAAAGACCGCTGCCTAATAAAATACGTAATATATTTTACTTCTTACTAATAAAAAAATGAGAATGTTTGGATGGACATATTTTATTTTAAAGGTATCTCCAGAACGGCTGCACGAATCGTGCTGAAATTTGGCATAGATGTAGAACATAGTGTGGAACAACATATAGGCTACTAATTAAGTTTTTTTTTTGGGAACGGCCAGTCTTTAATATTTGACATTACCTTATTTCTTCATTTTTACACAGGGACTAAATGGGGTCAGTTAAAATTTTTAATCACCTAAATTCTATTTAATCCAAACCAAAATACACTTACTAAATGTCTATTACGTAGTTTATGAAGGTTATTAAAATATTGTAATAAGTTGAAACGTGATAAAGGTGACAAGTTGCCTGCAGCGCTTTATGTCGCCAGTGAATTAATTGACAAACTTTTAATTGTGTTATGTTAACCCTGACAGTTCGGTGCGCAAAGTCTGCGAGTTAAAAATAAGGTGACGTATGCAATCGTTAGATGCATCAATAAGATTATTGATAATATAAACCAAGAATAGAGAATGATGAAGTAATGTTTTTTTAAGAAAGTGACAAGTTGAAGTTTGTATTATAAAAATTACATCAAAAGATCATATACATATGAAATCTTATCTTACTTCTTATTAACATTATACATGCGAATATTTAGATGGATGGATGTATGTTTGTTTGAAGATATCTCCAGAACGATTGAACGGATCTCGATGAAATTTGGCATACATATAAAACATAGTCTGGAAGAACACATAGGTTACTAACTCGCGCGGACGGAGCCGCGGGTGACCGCTAGTAAATATCATCATATATTTCAAGTAAATAGAAACGTGTTAAAACAGTAACACAACGTACGTCACAAGAAAGTACGAGTACACATATCGTGTGAACAAATCGATTTCTCTCAAGTCTAAGCTTTAGTTTCCCTATTCAATTTAACTCGGCAAAATGCCAAAGACGATAATATACGATAATAGTTTCTCAGAATAAAATAAATTGTATAAACTTAATTAAGTACAAACTCAAAAGTATACAGAACACTTAAAAAATTCCGATTAGTACTTTTATCATTTGAATAATAAATGTTGTATAAATAAACCTTTTTCATATTTGATTACCTTGTTCCAGATATACCGATGAAAATAACCCAGACTGGGATATTGATCCATTTATTTACGGTATGCAGACTGCTCTCAGTTTATTTAAAATGTGCATAAGAGCCGCTGTACACTGGAGACTTTTAGTCGCCTGATAGTTTGATAGTGCGCTTAATCAGTAGGAGCATGTAGTCGGTTTGTGCGCACCTCCATACATACTCATACTGATTAACCACGCGATGAAACTATAGGCCGACTAAAAGTCTCTAGTGTGCAGAGCTCCTAATGTTTGAAGCAATTTCATTTCTACAGTATTCAATCTTTTCATTTATTACGCATCACTGTTATTCATTAATCAATAATTCATCATTATGTCATACATTTTAACTTTAATTAATTTAACGCATTAATTCATAAGTAAATCAATACATGTATTTAAACGTATAGTTTAAATACGTTCAGTTTATATGATAATTTTTTACAGCACGTAAACATGTCGATAAATAAATTTTAGTAAAACCATTAAGGACACTCCGGGCGTCACGCAACATTGAACTTTTCGATTAAAGCGTCAATAGCAACGAGCTATACAAAATTGAAATTGACATTGCGCTTGAATTTAATACTTTTAATAAAACTACTAACAGCACGTCCGGCCTTTCAACGAGGTATTTATCGATAGAAAATATAATGAAAATCATATCTTTTAATTCCACTAGTTTAGAGATGATTAACACTGGCCAGCTATAAACATGTTTTAAGGACAATGAAGAAGTTAAAAAAAAATGAATAATCGGACAGATGTATATTGCACACTGCTAATAACCTAATACAGTTTTATATGCAGCAGAGATGGTAACATGAAGGGAGTAAGTAATTACGACAAAGCAAAAATATAAAGAAGACAAAAGTCAATAGGAAAATATACAAACTACTATAGATTTTAAAACAGTATATAAATCAAATCTATCTAGAACAAAATTGAATCAAAGATTAAACTATATCTCCATCCAGATACAAAGGCAAGAAACAACTAGAGAGAACACAATTGGTATCACAAAGTGAAATTGATAGTATTCAACAATCAGACACCGACATATTGACTTTTGCAAATCCAATATACCGTTAGCAGAACTGCAACACAAACGATGTGAACCTACACGTCTCAGCCTTACTACGTAAAGTACACACGCTTCAACACAAACTCTGAATCTAATAAAGCGCAAAAGCTCATGGGAACCTCCACAGTACGTGATCATGCAAACTTGAAGCTAATGAAGTAATGGTGTCAACATTCCCCATTATTTTAAGTTTATTCTTACCTTCTGCCAACATTTATTATAATAATAACTAAGTAAAATAATAATCAAGTCTACTTGCTATTAAAAATGGTAATATTCAGTTATTACATTTCAACATATTAAAAAAACTAAACGCACATTTGCAAAAAAGAATGGATAGTCCAGAAATGCGACATCCTTCCAGATGCGATGAAAAAGTGATTATAAATATGACTAGGATTTCTTTGACACAATATTTAATCTGTAATGCAAGCTTATAGCTATCAGTTGCGATTTACACAGAACAATTGTCATGAATATTCAATGATGTTATAAATATTTAGAGGTGCTTCTGGAGATTAATTTAAGCGATAAATCTGCACTTGAACCGATGGCAGTGTTTAGTTATTCATGCGCTTCGTTACCGGCTTGAATTAAAATGGTACTGAAACAAAATAAATAATACTATCATTAACTTATAATCAACACAAACGGAAATATGATTTACGATTGAATAGATGTCGCCCATGATCCCGTCTGCGACTATTAATAATGACATAATATAACCTATGTTTTCTTCCAGATTATGTTCTACGACTACGTCAAATTTCACCAAGATTCTTGCAGGCGTTGTGAAAATACCTTCTAATAAACATCCATACAACCAAACATTCGCATTTATAATTATAGAAATGTTTCAGATATAAAAACAAAACATTTTTTGAAACATTTAAATTAAATTTTAAAACACACATAAAAATATAAGTTTCACAAATTTGTAAAAATATGCATAAAACCTAAAAACTAAAAAAAAACATTCTTTTTAAAAACATTTTATTTGCGCTTAGTGTGGCAATAGTGTAAATATGTTACGAAAAGATGCAACAAAATGTTAACTTATGCGAACAAATCGATTCTTCCTAAGTTCTAGGCTCAATAGTCTTCGTATTCAATTTAGTTTGGCGATGTGAAAAAACCTCTAACGGTTGTGTCAATATTGTTAACTACGTACTTAGAAATAGAAGTTTTTAAAAAACATTTCGTTGAAAGATGAAGTTAAGATCTTTAACTAGTGCAATGACTCTCGTTTGTATTTGCTTTATAATGAAAACAAGAAGATTGGCAACAAAATCGTAAAAGCGTTCCAATAGGTACAAATTGACTTAAATTGTACAGTTTTAGGTATAAATAATCAAATCTATGATAATATAGTAGATTTGTACACAATTGTAAAAATAAATACAGGACTATTGAAATTTCACTCTATCAGGAAATCCTTATAGGCAAAAGTTGACAGGGAAAGTTATAATAAAGCCTTAAAAAACAATGTGGTGATAACCAAAACCTACCAAAAGACAGAGTTCAGCACAACCTTTTTTTACATAGAGGAGGTACCGTTGTAACCTGGTTGCTAAAACTAAAAAAGGAATAATATATCAAGAAAAATAGACTACATAAAAAATTTACTTGTTCTTAATAATTTCAATGTGCCTGCAAAATGTATTTTTGAATACGTTTTGGAGATTTTTCTATCTAACGTTTTATGAAATTACAGGAAGCCCATTACGCTTAGTAATTTTCCGACAGAATATAAAATTAAGGATAAATGGTCTTTAGTGAGCAAATCGAGTAACATTTCAGAGAATCCCCGAAGTGCCTTTATTTTTAGACATGTAATAACTTTACAGATAGTTAAAAATTGGCAATTTTTAATAACAATCTTTTTGGACTGTATAAAATAGAAAAATGTTAATCCCACAAGAAATTAAAGGCTTATTTCTTAATTCCATAAAGGTAAAGTCGCAGGCAACAGCTAGTAATAAAAACAATAGGAGTTATTTCTTCAATGCATTAAAGTTCATTGCTGGCTTCCTAGGCAAATTTATGTCAATAGTGTAGTTGAGTTTCTTGTTCCGCTCCAGCGCTCTATATTTTAAATAAAATTTACTTGTTCTACAAGTCACTGGCAAGCTGCCTCACGACAAATTTACATGAATGTAGGTTATTTGATTAAATAAATGAAAGAAACGTCCTCATTTATTCAGAACAAACCGTTATTTGACTAACTTTGACTTAATTTAATACTTTAAAGGTATTAAAAATGGGACTATAGTTCGTTAGTTTAATTATTTTTCAAAGCGTAGATACGATGTTTTATATTATATGTATTTTATTCTAGATTTATACTATGTCTTGAAAAAGCTCATGAATTACTAATTGCTACTTGAGATTTAAGCCTTTATCGCACGAACAGACCCTTTGTGGCTTCATTTAACAATATATCTCTTGGGTATTCATTACAACTAAACGTGTAAAGTATTCTGATAGTGCTGTATAGGAAAAAGAACATATTAAAACACAAGGATATAATTAAAGTTAACCTTTTTTATAATAACATCTACAAATAACAATGGCCAGTGATAAAAACTTAAAAAAGAAAAAAGTATTTAAAAATGTCTGTACATTCGATGCACTATGTATCAGTACCTATGTTACTCTGTGCAGAGTGACACAGCCTGTAAAGCTATTAAATTCTGTATTTAGCTCACTAAATGAACTTCAGGGCACTTCATTAGGCGTACATTAAGGTAATTGATGCAGTTCTCGGTACAGGGTGAATGTAGGATATCGATCGTAATATAAACGTTCTTATTTCTACAGTAGGAATGCGCACCGATAAATCCCTATCGATAATGCTTTTAATTATATGACAAAAAACTGAACATAGGACATCAGAACTACCAAATGTTAGTAACCAAGAGTTTTCGTTGTTACCAACATTTGGTACTAGTCATAATTTGTTGCAACTGTAGTAATAAACAATATTTAAAGTGGTCAGAGGTAGTGAAATATAACGGCCGGCGGCGAGACCTTACGGACCCAATTAATGATGATGAATACCGGCTATCGTACATACAAGAATTATACAGGATGTTCACTAATATTTAAACAAACTACAGAGAATAATTTAATTTTATAAATTTTATAAATTAAAAAAAAAACTACAACATGCACCTTCTAAACAATTATTAGTAAATGTTACAAAAATTCTACCAAAAAAAAACAGGACTTAGTTTCTAAGGAAATCCATGAAATTTTAAGACAAATCCCTACTGGGTCGTAGCTCTAAAAGTACAGGAAAATGTAATTAAAAGGTGTAGTACAAACATTTTAACAGCAACATATTTGTCCAGAGTGCACAAACGCGAGCCTTGTAATAAATCCACCGGGCCATATTTCAATGCAGACTTTGTTCCACCCATATTTTTACCTGACACTCGCATTCTTTACTCGTACATTTACTTAATGCTATTTGCAAACAATGTTAGAGTTTACTTGCAATTTTATTGTACTACAAAGTACTAAGCTTTATTACACTGTGAAATTATTTTTCCAATAAATCTTCTTACATTAATACATTTTTTAAAATACATGTCATTGAAACTCAAACTTTTATGAGACATTATAATAAACTTATATGAAAACGGCTATTATTTCGCCAGTCCCACTCAACCCGATGAAGGGCCCTCGAAGGGCTCGAAACTAGTCGGTGCCGCCACCGGACCAATATACGTGAGTGTTTTAGTCGTTTTTATTTAAGTTTACATCTTATTGACATAAAATTGGTAAAGCTTAGACAAATAATATAAAACAATAAAATTTAAGTAATCTCTAAATTGTATAGTTCGATATTATTTCGTTGTTTATTTTAACAATAATGATATGAGGCAGCATATTTGTGGCAGATACGAGACGAAATTAAGGACCTTTTATATAACTCGGCATTGCGTCACAGAAATTAATTAGTTGTCGAAAACAGACTCCACTATCGCCTTGCTCTTTCTACGTTTAATCTAGTAGCACACAACCGCAAAAGCGAAGCAGTACGGAAGCGAAAAAATAATTTCATTTAAAACTAGAGCGGTTCCTTTCTAAGAATAAGCTGATTTCGCGAAATAGAATTTAATATTATAAAAACTGCGTTCCGTTTTCGCTTCATTTTCTTACCTTGGTATGCGATAATTACGCTTAGCCATCTATTCGCTTTTGCGATTGTATGCTACTAGTATTAGTAATGTCAACTCCGTCTACTTCCAGGTGGAAACAATTACACTGTATTCTAATTACAAGCACGAAATTAGCTCGAGCAAATGAAGTTTGCCGTCAGCTGCATGTGCAAGTGCAGTTAGGATTGATGTCACGTCCTCACAATAATGAAACTTGCTTTTAATTTAATATAGTATGTATATATAAAATAATAATTTTTAATACTTGAGTCAAAAGGTGAATATATTTTATTAATTTGGCAAAACTCGAATTAAATGGAAAAGCTATAATTTTGTTTTGTAGTTGGAATTTAAACATCTGGATGGATGTTTGTTAGGAGGTATCTCCAGAAAGACTGAAAGAATATTGCTGACATTTGGCATAGATGTAGAACATAGTCTAGAACAAAATATAGACTACTGATTAGGTTTTATCTAATCTCGCGTCGACAGAGTTGCGGACGACAGCTAGTGTTGATAAAACTTGGCTTATGTGTCATAATTCCTTGACATTTAAGTAAAAGTTTCTGTAAAACAGAAAAACTGTAAAATTCCCGTTGAAATATGCTACGTATGTTGAATTTCTCAAAGAAATTTTCATAAAACAAACAAGTTAATTAAAATCAAACAAAGCATGTGGTTATTTTCCGCTTTAAACCCGTGCGAATATCGCCTTAACTACCATGGTAATATTATGTACCGTTTTAAAGGCTTATAATAGTCATGCGATTTCAACAATGGTTACTTCCAATAAACAATCACTACGAATGGTAACATGAGTTTAATAACCATAATTTTTGCATAAACATGAAACGGCAAAGAACATAAATCTACTAATAAAATATAAAAAAATATCCTTAAACATTTTTGATCGTAACTTTTATTAAATGAAATATTACATTAATATCGGCGACATTAAAATATTTTGTATTAAACGAGGACCCAAATAATGAAATTTCTTGGCAGAGCCGGTATTACGCCCAGAAAAATTCAATAATACCGTTTCTGATCTCTTATCGGAGAAGTTTTCGTTAGCCTGATTTAATAATGTTACAAAATTTACATTATACCAAGGAACTTTCGAAGTTATATCTATTAAATTTATTTTGCTTGGACATTGACTTCAAAGATTAATAAATCTTACATACTATAAGACATATTATATGTCACTAAAAACATACGCGTGTATTTAAATAAAAAGTAATAGCCTATATGTTTTACACGCTACGTTCAACCTTTATGTCAAATTTCAGCGAGATCCATTTAGGCGTTTTCGAGATATCTTCTAAAAAACATTCATCCATTCATCCATGTAAACCTTTGGCATTTATAATATTAGTTAGATATAATACTTACTATAGTGATAAACAGTAAGAACAACATATTTCTGAGCCTTTAACATTTTTATTAAACTTCACGTGTTGAGTTTCCTTTTAATATTTCTACACTAACATATTTTCTTTAAAAAAATATGAAAAGAATAAGTATTCGCTTCACCAGGTCGCGTTGCCGTCATTGGGCGACGACATCGGCATTATAATGAAGTAATACCAGGAACAAACACTTTCTCGTCCACCTCATACTTTGATCAATCTATGGCACGGGTCCATATTAAAATGAGATTGTTTTGGAAATTTAGTGGCAATTATTCTATTCTTAAATATCACAACGTGTTATAAAAAAGTAAAAATAACAGATATTTTTGTACTTTTTGCTAAACATTTACAAAAAGTTAGTCTCCATTCCATCTAGGACATGATTAAGGACATAATCAAATAATAAGCATCATCAAAGAAGAGGGAAAGGTAAGATCATATCTTCGAGGTTCTTGAAAGACCCAAAACTACCCAACGTGTACTTAACATAAGAATAAAATGCTTTTCTTTAAAATGTAGAGCATTAGGTAATAGAAAGTTACTAAACAAAAAATAATTCGCATTGTAAAAAATATATCGTTAGTTTTGCTAAATAAAATATAATTAAGTAACGCAGGACATCTAGCTAATATATTATGAAGCTTGATATTAGACCGCGTCGCTGGAATTTAATCAGTGGCCGCAAATATTATTATTAACGTACAAACACGCAATTAATAAAATATTTGACATCGTAGTACATAATTCAAATAATTTTCATATTAATATCTTAGTAATATTATAAATGCGAATGTTTGGATGGATGGATGGATGTTTGTTTGAAGGTATCTCCAGGATGGCTGAACAGATCTTGATGAAATTTGGCATACATATAGAACATAGTCTGGAACATTTTGCCCATGGAAATCCACGATAAGATAATATGTGAAAAGATAACATATACGTGAATAACTTCGAACATTTTTATAGAGAAAACATATTCAAATACTTCTATAAATATAGCATAATTGAACGTGTTTGAGTGTAGCACTTCTTAAGCATCAATATGATCAAAAGGGTGAGCATTAGCAAGGCTTATCCCGGCTTAAGACGACGTCGTCGTCGCATAATCGTATTACAGATACGACAGCCCTTTTCGCATCCCGCAACATGGATTTTTTTATTTATTAATTAGCATAACATTTCCCTCCATTTTATTGCATAGTAATGGTTTGTACAAAACGAGGAATGGCATAATCTTCTTATGACTTTGTTATAATCAAGTATAATCTTACGTCGGCTTAAACTGAAATAGTACTTATCATCAGCTCACTACACTGAGGGACTAGGAGCCTACCCTATGTTATGAATGACTAGGCCATAGTCAACCACGGGCTGGTTGACCTCACACATACCTTTGAATCTCTTCTCAGATATGTGCAGATTGCATCACGATGTTTTCCTTCATCGTACAACAGTGATGTTGTGATAATAACACACAGAATTTTATTTAATATTTGTGTTTGAATTTGAAATAGCAAGAGCAAAGTAAAGTCATAGTAAACTTGACGAAAATAGAACACACTCGATAACGTGAATATCTGCGTCCATCTTGCTTACAAACTTAATAAGTTGACGAAGGTTGTCGTTTTTAGGGAAGATATATATTTTTGTGAAGTCGAAATTCATTAAATCGTGAAGAAGTATACAACAGGGTTCTATGGAGAGAAAATTGAAAACATCAATCTATGTATGTTACATTAAAATAAATTTTATATTTTATGGAGAAAAGTATTAACATTTTACAAGACAATTTTAACACAATAGTTTTCTTTAAACGAACCTACTCTGTACCTCAACTTGAAGAACAATTACTTGGCCTTCTTCCGACTTTCAATTGTCAGCAGAACAATAAAGACGTTCAAAGTTTCAAGTCCTTTCTCATAATTATAATATTACTTTTATCTTTTGTCACATTATGTTAATTATTATTAACAATATTTAACAAGCTTTTTTACAATTTTACTAACGTGTTAAGTGTTGGTAGTTTAATAACAAACGCCTATTTACATGCGTTATTTGAAAAATGCTATATTCACGAACATAAATTGTCTGACTCTATGTAGGTAATTCTTTCACTGGAATGAATTCGAAGGGATGATCTTGAATTTAAATTAAACGTATAAATGATCCTTACCAATGATCGTATCAATTTCAGAATCGGCAACAATAAATATAAAATAGTGGGAGTGGCAAAGGGAGATGATTGATATCTCGCCAGCACGGCACGCTATTGTTAACTATTCCAACGTCAGCAAGACGCCGCTGTATCCATTTCACGGAGATGATTAATTCATATTTACTTGATACGGTGCCAAATGCTCTATTTAGCTTTTAATTCCGCATACAGAGTATGTGTGCAATTCTTTATCGGATATAATATTCATAAAGATAAATCAGTAGACTAAACTCAAGATTATATTTACTAACCTTAAAAGTAACAAAACTTTAAAATATTGTCTAAAAATCTAAAGAGAATTATATAAATTTGCTAATATATATATTTAAGAGCAGCATATATCGTGAGTTAACACCTACAGAAATAACGAAAATGTGACATTTTAAAAAGTGTTCTTCTGGAGACCTAGACCTACTTAAGCCGATTCAATGTATTCATAAATCGTAGTCTACAGGACTACTATACTGTGTTTTTTTTATTGGGCGGCTCTATGCCGCCCTCTCGTTCCCATAACATGTTTTGGCCAGGGACCTGGGGTGCGGGTTTTATCTTTATTTCAATAAAAAAGTGTAAAAATCTTTATGCTATAATGTCTTACTGTTCTACCTTTTAAACACACCTGGATATTTTAACCCGACGCTCTCTTTAATGTGGCATTAATTTGTTATTAAACTTTTCTATAATAATACCTAAATTAAGTAGCCCATTAAATATTTATTTTAAATCTACTTTAAGAGAATCATAGTATTACCCTAAAAGAATCGAGTCAAACATAGTCGTAATGGAGTAACTCACTTTTAAATATCGGTCAAACCATTTAACATACAGATAACAATGTTACGGTCAATGATAAACGTGTACACGTGTAAAATATTAATTGCCTCCATTTTATGGAAATATCACAAAATCCACGAAGTCCCAAGAAAACCAATAACCTGTACTTGTTTCTGGTATATGGTTTTTTCGGTATAATTTTTGTAGTTATCAATAAGCATTATTTATGAAAGGGACGTTCCCTTTTGGTACAGCAAATAACTTTCCACTTTACCACAGAACTCGACCAAATAAATTTTTAATTATTGTTTTATGACTTTGCGCGATGAAATATTGGACGCGATGTAGTTTTAAAGTTTACTTAAGAATATTTTATATAGTATTTCTGTTCGCCATTACATACAACGAAAAGTTAAAATAATTTTTCGAAAAGTAACTTTTGACACTTCAATATTTTTATTATAAAATAAAATATTAATATTTCAATACAAACCTCGCAATCTTGTTGATTTGATGAAATTTCGGGGTAAAATTTCCCTTTTCACTTAAATTTCCAGGTCGCTTTTATTCCAAAAATTTCAATGGACAAATCATTGTGATTAAGAAATTCTTTCAAATTTATTTTGTTGTTTTCCTTACACTTGTAACATTTTCTTTAATTTTTTTCGTAAAAAAGCTACTTTTTAAAAATTATTAATAATACGTTTAAAAATTTCATCTTACAGTTAAAATATTTCACATCTAACTCATGAAGTTTTCTCCGTCTAAACATAAATATTTTTGCATTCCAAGTTTACACAGTCGTTGGTACAAATGCGAGCTCTCATTTCAAAAGCCCTCAGTCGCGACTGCACTCGACCACTTTACCTTACGTACATTTTTGTTTACATTCCCAACGCACAACATGAATGCATATTATTTTTCAGTTATCATCTCCATTTTTACAATCTATAAGAAACAAAGAGGTTCTAATAATTTCCTTTTTAGAAATTAAACATTATGAATACTATAATATGGGAAAAAAATTAAGAACGCTATTAACTAGATCTTATTGTATTTATTAAATGGTAAAAAACTTTACTTTTAAAAAATTGTGCGTATTATAACTTCAAATAATTTTAAATTAACTTTAACATTTTTATATTGTTCATAAATTTAATGAGAATTCTGCAATTTAAAATGCTTTTAGCTTCATGTACTTTATAGAAGGCAATTTGTAAGCAGACCGCGACTGGAACGATAAATTGCCTCCGTGGACAAACAGGCGCCGACGTATTGACTTTTGCAATTCGAGCTCCAGGTACGGGATCACTCAGTGCAAATATAACTTACGCAATATTACTATTTACTACGTAAATATGGCAGTAAATGCAGTACTAAATATTTTACTATTATTTAATGTAATAGAGTGGCACCTAAGTCAAGATAAACATGTTGATTTTCTAAAGGATTGTATTGTATAAAGGCAAATCAAATTAAACTGGAACCAAATATTCAAATCAAAAAGTCAAATATTCCATATAAATATATTGTTGTCATTAATATACATTTTTCACTTACGGCTTAAAATTCTAATCGGGGTAAACACAGTTTCGCAAATTTTAAAATTAAAAACAAAAAACCAATTCTTGTAAAAAAATTAAAAACATAATTTAAATATTTCACTGTGTTTTATATTAAAAAAAAATTATTTGAACCTAAACATGCAAAAACGAGACAAAATCTAACTTGAAATTTATGCAATCATGGAGTTATCAATTCCTGTATCAATAATAAAATTAACTACCACACTACCATTTATTTTCCTCTAAGGTAGTTTAAATTAGTCCAACTTACAGCATCATAGTAGATAATAGTAACACAAGTGTGCATCGTATACAAAGTTCCCGAGGACCATAATCTCCATAAGCTGTTCTAAGTAGTTCTAATATTGTTCTACATAATGGATAAGTTGTCGGGCAATCCCTACGGCCTGATAACTTAATACAATGATATGAACGTAATATGTTTAATATCAATTTCGGGTCCCGAGGGAAATACCATTTATTAATAATATATCTACTTTATTGATCATTACCAATTATATTATGGTAATAAGATGAAATTATTAACTAAAAGTACCTATAGTCAGTATATCGTGCACGACGGTTTCGGGTCTTAGCATAACCAAACTTAACGTGTTGCAATGGTTGGCGTAATATTGTAAATACATGAAGTGGCACTTACCAACTAAATGCCTTGTTCACCGCCTGCAGGTGCCTGGCCACTCTATTGATGACAGTCGAGTCAAATTAGTCACTGTCAAATAGTCTTAAAGTGACAGCAATGCACTCCTAATGCACCCGATACACAGCTTCCCGTAAGCGCGCTATAGTCGAGTCGTTGTCGATCCGAATGCGGCACCATGAACTCTTAAGCGACCATGTGCGCTAAGAAACCGACAAGTCCGATGTTTGACTATTTCCGTTCAACTTCCGTCGATCTCGATGCCGACTCACAACTCACTCAACTGTCGACTCAAACAAGCACCCTCAGTCCCCGCACCCGAGGATGGCGGTGACGGATTTTTTAACTACCCGCTTGTTCAGAAGAATAAAATTGTGTCAGCTTATCTACATCAAAGCGCGTATACTAAACCGCGAAATTCAAAACTATAATCGTCATTGAAGATACGTCTGTGTAAATAGAATTAAAGACAATATTAATCAAATAAATAATCGCTTTTTAAGCTGATAACTGGACTTGGCTGAATTAATTTATATCATTTTAAAAACACATCTATGTGTCTATAAGTCATACAACGCCTAGGTATCTCAACAATAACAGACAAGTCGTTTTTCATTAATATCAATGTAATTATCCTCTACAGTCGTATGAATCATGAATACGACGTAATAAAAATAACGTCTCGTTCAACATTCACATTTACGACCAGTGAAATAATGCAATTGTCGGTGCAATTTATTTTTATATCGACAGCATTCGATACCGATGCTGCATTTAACGAGTTCACCATCCTTGCTGTCTGTACCAAATAAAATTAAAAACATTTGAGAACCAAACAATAATGATTTCAGTATTATTCTTAACTTGCTGTTACCCGCGACTCCCTCCGCGCAATGTTGTAGTAAAACTTATAATTAAACTGAAAAAGTAGCCTATGCGTTCTTCCAGACTATGTTCTATGTCTATGCCAAATTTCAGCGAGATGCGTTTAGCCGCTCCGGGGATACCTTCAAACGTCCATTCTTCTAAACATTCGCAATGATAAGCGTATTAGTAAGAAAAACAACTTTAAAATTCAAAACATACGACACGAGAATTTTTTTTAAAAGACTTCACTTTATCTTTGTGAAGAAAATATTTTCACGGCTTCCAAACTTATTTATTGAAATCAAATAAAGATTTTGAACTTCATTTTTATCCCTATACGTTACCGATTTATTTATGGATGCTTGTTTAATTTTAGAAGTATGTATCAATTACGTAGAAGACAACAGTAGAAGTAGTTTTAACAGTGTTAGAACCCGCTTTACCATCTTCGCACGACTTGGCCCGGCTCGCCCGGTGAAATACCACGACCACACAGAATACAGGTGTGAAGTGGAAGCGATTCCGCGTTTCGTCTGATGAGTGTGCGTCCCGGAGGCCTAATTTAGTCATCTTTCCCTTCCCACCCTTTTTTTTCATATAAGGAAAGAATGGAAAGTGGAAGTGGATTTTCTGGATGAGAGGATGCATGGAAAGGGAAAATGTTTTCTTTGTGTCCTTACTCTCCTCCGTCTATTGAAGGTGGGCGACTCATATGCAATTTCGTATGTCTATGGGCAGCGATAGCTTCGCTGTTTCAGCGATTTCAGGTGGCCGCTCGCTCGTTTGCCACCTTATGATATAAAAAAAATAAAAAGAAGAACGAGTGTTTACTAAAAGCATCAAAACATAAAAACAGAGCTTCGCACTTGAAGCATACACAAAGTTTTCAACACATAATCGGATATTTAATAAGTACGATAAAAACATAATTTTAAAAGTGCCTATCTTAAAATATATTGTTTTAATGCCCTTCTTGTCTGTTCACATATAACACGACACTGCTTCCTACTTGAACGTGTAAATTATTCGCTTTCAACGTGATATCATCTTTAAAATAATTATAATAAGTTAAAAAAACATGACTTGCTTCTCACTTGACTACATCCGCATATTTTCCGTTAACATAATATATCCAATTATTTAATTTCCACATTCCTAAGAATATACATTATACACAATATACATTTATACATTAAGAATTTTTTACTTAACCATTAATAAAACCTGTAAAACTTTGAAAAAAACACAATAAGTTACAGTCAACTTTCAAGTTAAAATAAAAGTGATATTTTTTGGAAACTATTTATTTTACACTTATTACAACATCGGTCGTTTATTCAGTACTTTACCACACACTCACAACAATGTCTATAAATAATCAACACTTGGATCAGCGTTCAGGTATTGATCCACTTAGCACCATGGGTCAGACACGTAGTACCCTGAAGACGGGTAGTACGATCTGAAATTATAATACAAACAAAAATATTAATATATTTGCAAATTATTTACGAACACATTGCAATACAGACTTTTCTAGAATATGCCGAAATACCTTTTGTTGATCTATCTGTACTTAATTGCTATTTGGTATTATGACAACAGTAAAACAACAAATTACTAATCCACGATATGCAATTAATCTTCCTTTATTACCTGTATCCACCACCGTATCCGTATCCGCCGTATCCACCATATCCACCTCCGTATCCACCGCCGTATCCACCGCCATAGTATCCTCCGTAACCGCCATAGCTCCTGCCATGTCCGTAGAGGGCACCAGAAGCAAGCGCTCCACCAACGAGACCAGCACCGACTGCTTTAGCTCCAATTATACCGGCGCCAAGTCCGAGAGCGCCTGCACCAATTACTCCGGCCCCAAGAGCACCAACACCTGGAATTTATGTAACCTTTATCCCACATGTTTATGTATCCCACATGGTCCAATGCAATATAAAGCTTTTACCACGGACTTTGGTACTTTTATAAATTCACATCGTTCATGTCTTCTATCTTCTTTAATAAATATTTTAATTACTAAAATTATTTTGAACCATTACAAACTTGTCTAAGAATACCAGTAGCTATGTATCTTCATAGCCCCATAGGGATACTGCGAAGTCATCTAGACCAATAATGACGCGCCTGCTTTCAGATGTGAAATTTTCCGACATCCGTATTACATTACATTATCATCGATTCGCAGAAATTCTAATATAATATTACGTAGTTTTAATATGCTCATTTCTTTCTTCAGTCTAGAAACAATCTTATTCATTTATCAAATTTAAAATAAACTCACCGAAGAAAAAACGAGAATTTAGTTTTTAATAATCCTCTTAATTTATTTATGTACCTACTAAATGTCAACTCATATAATAAGTAATTCGTAAAAGAATAATACGATACAAGATTGAGTCAAGAATATGCTAATTTAGTTCTATTTATAATATATCATGAAGGCATTTTAATATTTGAAAATAATCAGTACCACACTCCTTTACCTAATGACTACCATACATTATCATAACGAGTTGCGTGATGAACAAATTTGCAAATAATTTATATGAAAAATGTATTTCTTCAAACATCCTCATTCAAAGGTCACCTTACAGGCAATCACGATGCTCTGGTACTCGTACCAAATTTCTTACTTTTTTAAATTTTATGACCTGGTAACATAGACCTTTAAGTAGTATAGTATAGTGGAAAATGTTCATTACTTTAGTTAAATTTCTTAAGAACAAACAATCAGGCAGTAAAAAAAATAATTGCATAATAATGATGTCTACATGTAGAAGAATAAACCTAAAAAATACTCTTGCTAAAATTACAACAAAGTCATAAGTAATCTTCTTTCAAGGATTCTCTCATCCAAAGTAACCTAATTAATTCATGCCATGTATAATCTGTGGTCTATACAACGTTAAAAAAACGTACCAAGAAGTCCAAGATGTCTCTTGTCTCTGACATGGATGACTCCTGCAGGTTGTGCCTGCTCCCTTGGCTGTAATGCAGTCAGCAGAGGACCATGCTCAACGGCGAGCGACAAAGCGCAACCCGCCAACACGAAGATTACCACACTTAATTTCATTTTCTGTAACATAATCCCAAAGTTAAAGTACTAGTAGTAAAAATATTGACGTAGTTGCAAAAATTCATTATCATCTTGAAACATTAAAATTAGGTTTATTTGTAAAAATATTTTTCACATACATTTTAACATTATTTAAATGATTTGATTATTTATTTTTAGTTATCTTTTAAAAAACAAAAAAAATTATTCACTTAATTTAAAAAAGCAAAAATGTTAAAACAAAAATGTCATTGTTAAAAAATGATTTTTCTACCTTTAAATTATCGGACGCGTAGCACA
The DNA here is from genome assembly GCF_000836235.2 of Papilio xuthus. NCBI lineage: Eukaryota > Metazoa > Arthropoda > Insecta > Lepidoptera > Papilionidae > Papilio > Papilio xuthus. The sequence goes on along the minus strand of NW_013532703.1, from coordinate 13,233,135 downwards.
CACAAACTGAGACAGGTCAACTGTTCAGGACTGTGTCGTCCGTGTCTTTTATAGGTCGACGATATTCGACCATATATTGTTTAAATTACCGGTATCCTATAGTCTTGTCACTGCCCCGCCTTAAAACAGTGTTCTCAAGTAAATAATCTTATTTCTTATTAATATTATAAATCAGAATGTTTGGATGAATGGATATTTGTTTGCAGGTATCTCCAGAACGGCTGAACGGATCTCGATGAAATTTGACACAGATGTAGAACATAATCTAGAAGAGCACATAGGCTATGGATAATTTTTTTTAAATTCCGCACGGACTGAGTCACGGTCGACAGCTAGTATGTCAATAACAGGGCTATGTAATTTAAGACTATTAAAATTCATAAAATATTTTTATCAGTGACAAGTGATTGAAGATTTAAAATTATACCTTTATATCACGTCAATGAAAGACACTTTATGCCACAATAAGAATCGTTTAACGGTTAATTAATCTCTCTCTTGGATCTTCTTTAAAGACCATAAAACGATTCAGAGTTGACATTGTTATAGTAGATTTTTTTTATATCATAAGGTGGAAAACGAGCGAGCGGCCACCTGAAATCGCTGATATAGCGAAGTGACCGTTGCCCATAGACATACGCAAATGCATATGCGTTGTCTACCTTTAAACGACAGAGAAGAGGATGCACAGAAATAAAATATATTCCCTTTCCATGCATCCTCTCATCTGGAAAGTCTACTTCCACTTCCCATCCTTTCTTTATAAGAAAAAAGGTGGGAAGGGAAAGAGGACTAAATTAGGCCTCCGGGACGCACACTCATCAGAAGAAACGCGGAATTGCTTCCACTTGACGCCTGTCTTCTGTGTGGTCGTGGTATTTCACCGGGCGAACCGGGCCAATTCGTGCGAAGATGTTAAAGCGGGCTCTACCACTGTTAAATGATGTTATTGATTGAATTTGATACGTAATGCCTGTACACATAAATTGACACACACCTTATTAACTCTACAAGGATGTTTTAGAATTGTAACTTGAGACTTTTCTTATTTAATCTGTTCATTTGTTCATTAATTAAATATTTCTAAGATAACGAAACTAGTTATAAACTGTAAACAGACACTTGATGGCGTAACATCCGCTATAACATTTGTTTGCAAAAATGTACAAATAAGGGAAACCACAACGGAATTCACATATATGATAGACAGACAGAGAAAAATTTATATTTTCATTATGAATAAATCAAATACATTATGTTTTTAGGGTTCCGTACCTCATAGGATAAAAACGGAACCCTTATAGTATCACATTGTTGTCCGTCCGTCCGTCTGTCAAGACCTTTTTATAAGCGGGCAAGCTAGAGGCGTGAATACAGAGGTAATCAACGACGCCCATAGATTACAGCATCAGAGAAACTGCACATGCATACAGACATTGCAATTTTATGAATTCTTATAAACAAGAAATGTTGAAAAATATTTTTTAAGCCAATTCCTTCTTTTAGCAATTCATTTTTAAGTTTTTAGTATATATTTGGACTTGGATTTTACCACGTTCTTCTATTTAACATATCTTTCCTATTTTTTGTTGCATTCTTCATAAATTCTAAGATTTTTTTATAATTTATGGTAGCATTTACTAGCCTAAATAATTATTTAAGTAAAAAACAGGTTATTGCCAACGTGATAATTAAAAGTGTCTATACGTAAAACATATCGACTAATTCTACGTCGAACTATTGTAAACAGCATTGGCACGTCATGCTGTGAATGACCTGACGCGGCAACGAAATTCAACATTAGGGTAACCAAACATTTATCTGCTATACCTGATTTTCGTTTATTTAACAATTCCAAAAAAAAAATTCTTTAAATATTGATTTATGAATGTTTAGCATTAATATAATATAAAACTCAAGAAAACACTATACTTTAATTGACGAATAATAACGTTGGTTGATTGATTATACAAAGGAACTTTATTAAATGTAAACAAATAAAGAAGTCCTTTTTATTTGTATCAGTAGAGAACTCTTGTGGTTACCCTAATCACGCAATGTCAACGCGGCGAAGAATTTCATGGCCATGTCACTTGCACTTGTCTCGTTATGCTCAAATCGGGAAATTTTAAGACCCTATCAACATGAATTATTAAATTTTTACAATACAAAGGTATTATAAATATTATATACTTGTTTAAAAATAAATAAAAACACCTTCCGCGGAAGAAAATAACTTTTGTTTTCTGAAAACAAATTTAATTTAATTATAATAATAATTCTCTTCTAAGCATAACAATCGCTTTTCTCCTCCTGCCTTAAAAAGTAGGAAGTTAATTATCTTATTGTAACCTATTTAAATTATACAAAAACATCAAGAAATAGTAAACTAGCTGGTTATTTAAAAATTTCCGCCCAAAAAATAATAAACAAACTTAATTATATTCAAAAATCAAAAACAGGCTTTGACTAAAACTTGTTTAACCTATTTAGTAGTTGAGTAACTCTATGTTCTCATGTCACATGGAAAAAACATTTAAAATTATAAGACCTATTATCATGTTTCATAAATATTAATTACTAGCTGTCGCCCGCGATTCCGTCCGCGCGGAATTAAAAATAACATAATTAGTAGCCTATATGTTTTCCAGACTATGTACTATATGTATGCCGAATTTCATCGATATCCGTTCAGCCGTTCTGGAGATACATGCAAACAAACATCCATCCATCTATCTAAACATTCGCATTTATAATATTAATAAGATATTTTGGGATAAATCGTAAATGTCAATTAAAAAAAAAACGTACAAGTAAAACGACCTGGTTAGTTTAAAAAATATAGTATGAGATAAATCCAGTATACTTTTCTTTCTTTAGAAGAATAATAAATAAACCAATTCATTGTGATTTGGAATTATTTTTGTGTATAACTTATCAATCTCTATTGATAGTCAATAGTCAATGACTTATAGGTTTTTCCCATCCTGTACTCTTACATAAAATGTTTATGCTCTCAGATGATAATTAGTTTCATGACCAATTCTATCTTCATACTTTAAATCCAAGGTTGACTTCACCAATATATTTTTTTAAATCTATGATGTTAAATAAAATGTTATAAACGAATAATCAATTAAAATATATTATTAAAAGGAGTCCCTTTAGGCAAGGTTCCGAAAATACTGGCAGTATTTTTTTAAATTATTCCTATAAAACATGAACATTTACTTTTAAAGATATCAACGTTTCTATCTTATTTCTTACTCATATTATAGATGCGAATGTTTTGATGGATATATGTTAGAAGTTATCTCCAGAACGGCTGCATAGATCTCGCTGAAATTTGGCATTTCAGAAGATAGCCTGGAAGAACACATAGGCTAATTTTATTAAACCCGCGCGAACGGAGTCGCGGGTGAGAGGTATTTTTGATATATCCTTTAAAGATTCCAATCAAGATCTAAGTGCGCTATTCAATCATTACTTTCCTTTTATCAACTTATACAAACTATTTCGAGACGATTCAGATATGTACGTATTCCATGCTTCACTTTGTTGTACTGTTCTAAATTGTATACTTGATAAATGTTAATATGCACATTCATATAACCTATAAAATTCCAATAGATACAAAATTAACTAAATTTTTGATGCTATTCACTAAGTTTCCTATTCCAAGGTCAGTAGTTCATTGCTTTCGCCATTTTTGCAATCTAATTGACTTGGTAAATAAAAAATATTGAACCTTTTTCTGATAATTTCAAATGCCTCTTATATTCCTCACCTACTATATTCCGAACATGATCATTTGGTTGTTGTTCAATTAAGCATTAGACGACTAGATTAGTATCATCTCCTATCTAGTAATTTACACATTAGAAAGACTTATTAAACATATCGTCCTACTCATTTTCTTGAAAAAATAGAGATAGCAATAGTTTTTACAGCAATGAAAATTCAAATTTAGAAGATTGCCAATATCATAATTAAATTACTAATAAACGTCAAAGTTGAACCTTGAAATGTCCCGCGCCATGGACCATGAGAAATCTGTTAATCAATTTGAACTTTGGAATCTAAGGAGTTATTAGTTCCGAGAATGACTTGCAGATATCTCATTGTTTAACTTTACTATTACTTCACTCACCGAAATGGTCATGAAGCTTCAACATTTCAAAGAAAAGTATTGCCTAATCATTAAGTAGGTGTTTGTAATGTTAGATTGATGATATAGCAATATTTTATGATTAAGAAGACATTTTGGGATTTTACGTCGAAGTTAAGATTTGAAATTCTATCAACATATTTTAAAATATGGTTTTATACGAGGACGTGTCATACTTATTTTCAATATTGTATATAAATTGCCTATTTTATTTTATTATTGTATTAATTTCTTAAGAATCACAACAAACATGTGACAACATAACCTGTATTACCATGTATTGGCCACACGTGATGTCAATCAAATTGATTAAAAGGAAAACTACTTGAATAAGTACACGATGCTCTATTTATGCTTTTAACTTCTAACTTAAGTTGTACTTGTAACATTTTCAGTCTGAGGTCAATAAATGTTTATGTACTTACGTGTTACTTGTGTTATTGATGTCCAAAATAAATACGAAGAAAATTGTAATAAAGATACGAAAAAAAGGGAATTACATGAAATAAAATTCAATATTTTTTAATCTATTTAATTAACAAAAAACACAACACACTGCATTGAGTCACTCGTTTTGTCATAAATATTATAACAAACGAACATTTTAGTTAGCACAAATCAAGGGTTTCTTTAGTTTCGTTATGGCATACTATTTCGAGAAAATTTAATAAAATTTAAATCGCAGTACAGTTCGTTAACCCTCAAAATGTGATAGCCTCCCTAAATTACAATCATTGGCATTAGCCTCACTAAATGGCTGCTTATTTACCCACTTTTACAATTAAAAAGTTAATAAATTGTCTAAATCTTATTGGACGGTGGTACACCTTGAAGTTCTAGGCTTGATATCTATCCCGACCATCTGTAAAATAAAAATTGGTGTTAAATATTAATTATAAAAATTGCTGTTAAACTTACAAAATCGTATAATTATTAACTAAAGTACGGTTAAGTTGTACCTATTACTACCCTATACGATTTCATTAAAAACTTTAGCCGCGAATTCATCCACGTGATGTTAAAAAAAAATTGAGTAGTAGCCTATTTGCTATTTAAAACTGTAATTTATTTCTCTTATAAATTTAATACAAATCCGCCGTGCTGGTATTACGTAATAATTAATCCGTATTTATGCTATTAATAACATATTTAGATAACTCTAAAATGTATGATAACTTAAAAGTAATATAAATTATTTTAATTACGGTTAATCTTCTTAAAACGAATTTCCGCAAACATTTGTTCTGATGGCCACTAATAAAAATAAAGAAACGTCATTGAGTGTGCCCATAAAACATACATACTTTTAATCGAAGTAAAAGGTACTTTGCCTAATATGCTAATCATACACGCGAAGGCTAGTGACATACTTATTAGTCATGAGTTTTATTAGAAAAAAGTAAAAAAAATGGAAATGCATAATCACTGCGCGTTAAGAGAATGGCTAAAAGCATTCTCTCCCAAACCCTCATTACCTAAAAAAACTACTCATCGTAATTTTTTAATTAGATATTTACTCATTTCGATTTGGTTTTCGACGAGTGCTAAGTGACAATTACTGCTCCTACTTTCATATTGTCACCAAAACAGAAAAATCACAAAAGTTCTTACCCGCAGTCAGCGCTGGATGTCTTTCTCTACTTATATTTAAAAATATAACAAATAAACCTAAACCTTTCAAATTAAATTTTTTCAAAAAATATTTCATTATTCGCAAATAACTACGAGTGCTTTTAGTTTAGGATTTGTAATTGTTTTCATGAACTTATCACCTTTACAATTGTTCTAAATCTAAAACACTATTGAATGAGTTCCTAACTTCTTATAGAATGCTTAATACATTCCATAAATACACTGGTGTTTCTTTTAGTGGTTTGTATAAAATACAAAGCAATAAAAATGGGGCTTTCGTTTACAAAAAAAGTCCCTTGTCACGAATAAAACTATTTCGGCAAACTTTGGCAAAGTTCGACGCCAGTGGAATCCGCATTCCTCGGGACCAATAAAAATTGGGTTTTACCAAATATCTCCAGCGGGAATGTAGCTGTCGTCGATCTAATAATTATTCATACATCACGGACGATTTGTGTCGTATTATGTAAAGCGAAATGAATAATAAACCGGTCTGATTGCCGTAAAAACAAACACGAGCCGACGCACTCTGGCTCCATGACGCGTAATCAGCAAACACGATTGTTGACTCGGTATCTCCACTACCTCTGTCATTGGTACTGTTTGCAATATGACTTGACATCGTTGCATACAATGATTGCCATTTTCCACTGAAGTACTCGCAGGTATTGTGCAAATTTCAATACAGCATTGGTGATCGCAAATAGCTTTAATTGCACAAGAAATGTGTCCACTATCCTAATACTAGAAAATTATAATAAATTGTTTTTTTTATTCCTTTATCATGTAACGTAACATTTTATTCCCAGCCAGGTTACATCAAACATTCGAGTTATGGTGATTTTTATCTAAACGACAATTCTTTCGTTTATCACTTTTTGCTTCGAACTTTATCCATTTCAATAGACTTTAATAAGGAGGTTGCTATGCAATGAAAAATTAAATCCAGAAATATAAATGGAATGTTATGATTTATCAATTTGTTTTTTTTTTCATATAATATTTGACAATAATCTTTGAAAGGCTATAATTCATATGACATTGAATTCGTGAACCACAATTTTGTAACGTTATTGACTTTGAACCTGTTTGTAAAATTGCGACACAGAACGTGTGTCATAGGTACTTATTCAAATGTTGTGTTATTCTCTATTATTACCATGTTTATATTTAAAACGTACCCTAACGTATAACAGGCATAAAATAATAATAGCGAGAGTATTCTATAAGAAAATGTAAACTTCGTTCTGCGTCACAGTCCGCGCTGGACTGAGACTACCAACTACTGTTAGGAAAAAAAAAACGAAAATAAGTCAGTGTATTGACTCAACATTAGCCTTACTAAAATGTCGACGTTTATGTCCCCTCACTATTCATTCAGACACTGGACTTTGCAGCGAAAGCACGTCATTCGCGCCAAAGGATTCTAATTAATAATGTCTAAAACTACTAACACATCAATATTTTTTATTAATAAACTGTTTAGGCTGATTGGATCACTAAAAAATGTAATTTAGTGCAAGTAATCATATTAATATTAAATTAATAAAGAAATGAGCCTTAATATCTATGTTAAATAATTATTAATAATACCACAAAATAATATAATGATTGATAAAAATAATATAATGAATATGAAGGATTAATAAGTGATGAGTTCTGAACGTCTTTGAAATTAGTAAATTATAGACAATTTTATTTAAGCATTTGATTGAATCTATGGTATAAAATAGAGACCCAGAACTCATCATATTAAAATAAAATGAAGATATGGTTAATATAGCTTACCTAAGAACTTCTACGTTCCTTGTAGGAGCATGGCTGGTATCCCAGTGATTAATGAAAACAAATTAAAATATGATATGAAGTAATTGTTTTATAAATACTTATAAATAAAACCAAAAGTATGTATATTATTAAAAACCCAAATGAAAATTAAATACATTATTAGATTATTTTACTGTAGTCACATAATAATAGTTACATTTTTTATATACTAATGATAAAATAATTGATAGTTAAAAAAATCTGTTTTAACTAAAATTATTTTATTATCATTTAACGTAAATTTAAAGCGACACTATTAAACTGTGACCACATAAAAATGAACTCCAATAAATTGTATTGTAATGAAATTTAATAAAGATATAAAATACTTAAATATATATGAAAATGTTAATAATTACAGGGTATTATTAAGAAGCCGATGTTAGTTGTAGTAAATGTGAATCTTTTCACTGTGAGGTACTGACGCTTTGCTCTTGAGCGCGAGGGCACCCGCTAGGCCCGCTCCCACCGCGCCCACTTTAGCCGCCTTCAGTCCCAATGCACCTGGAATGGCAAATAAAAACAAATAAAAATCAACTTTTTTCATTTGTCTCGGTCACAAGACATCTTTGCTGTTACATTTGTCCTTGTTTATTGTGTAGAGCAGTCTTTCCCAAAGTGGGCGATCACGCCCCCTCCTGGGCGCTGCAGGTTTCAAGTTGCGCGTTATAGTAAAAGTTTCGTTTAGAATTCTCCGTTAATATACTTATAAAGGTCACAATATTTATTTGATTTGAAGTTATAGTGGTTTTTAAATATGTAAAAATATGGGGACGCTAAAAATATTTATTCTCAAAGTGGGCAGTAGACAAAATAAGTTTAGGGAACCACTGGTGTAGAGTATAAGTGCCTGTTGGTAAGTGGTTTTATAAATGCGGCTTTAACTACCAATATTTCAATTTAAATCTATACAGTAGTCTAAGACTTGATCTTGTATAAACTATTCAAGCATTTCTTCTTAAACTATTTGACTCTATAATAAGTTAGATTCATTACGTCCAATCCTATCTAACAAAAGAAGTTTTGTTGTCAAAATCTTGGTGGGACTAATACAAAGTTTTACGCATAATATTTACGTTGTTACAATGTAAATGCAGCGTTACGTTCCCAATACATCATAATAATTAGTTATTGTAATCTTAGTAATTAAACAAACGCAATTCATCTCGACATCCATTATTGTTAGTTCCCACCGTGGCTCGCGCGATGAGAAGCTATTCAAAGACATGTCATGTTATCATCGTACAACGCACTACAATATCTTCTCCTACATTAAGTTATTCAATGCATACACTAATGTATAGTGCATGTAAATAATATAATATAAATAAAAACAAAATAAAAATCACTATCATCAATCACTACATAATGCACACAATACCGAACGTGTAAAAGTTTTGATATCAAAAAACAATAAATTATACGAGATTAAGTTCTAACGGTGTATTATATTTATTTAACTAAAATAAACTTGCATAGTATTCTAACACCAGTAAATAATCTTCAAAGGTTACAATAATTAAACCTATGACCTATTGTGAAATTATTTTTCTATTGATAATAGTCAATGTCATCAAAAGTAACCTTACATATATGGGTTTCGATTATAAATGTCCTAATTATTTTAATAAGGTAAACAATAAAATAATTTAATAGTCAGTGTTGCAATTATGACATTGGATCTCGTTTGCAACATTAACCGTTGTTTTCTGATAACAAAACTTTGTATAAAACAGATCGTCGTCCCTGTCATTATCTCTGACAAGATAGAGATGACAATATGTTTTAAATGGGGATTATGGTCTAAGAAATCTACGGTAAATGTTTTTATTAAAATGTCGTGGTATCAACGATGCGACATATCAAAACAGCATACAATGAATTTTACTGTGACGTCATTAGGCTGAGAAATTTATTGTACACAACCGTTATTTGGTTCTCGTAAATAGCCCAAAGATTATTTTTAGAAGCCCTTAAACTAATAATTTAAGAAGATAAAGGTAGTATCAGCAATTACGCTTGTGGATACTCTTTGACAATAAGTGAAGATATTTTCTTTTTAAAAAGTATTATATGTCAACTTTATACACATAGACTACGAACATGAATTTTATTTTTTAATTTTGTACCACCTACGTTTATTCTATTGTTCTTAGTTAACACTTGAAATATAGTTCTTTAAGGAACGAATTCGTATAAAATAGAAATTACTGACTAACAGATAAATTTCTACTAATCATGTAAATAATTAAAGTTTGGATTAACATCATTATTGTTGTGTCGAAAAGAGATGTTATGCCTAAAAGAAATAAACAAGGTCATATGAAATCTTAGTTTATTAGCAAATCAAGCAGTGACACTCTATGACACACCGAGAGTCGTCCTAGAAAACGTAACTCGTATGACCAAATAGGCATTAAATATTTTCGCTAAATTGCATCCATTAAGCCTAATATATGGCTACACCTTGAAAAGAAGTTTTCCAAGTATGATTTAGAGAATTTGCTATTCACAATTTGTAAATAACAAATATGACGTAGATTGTTTTGAATTACGAAAATTAGCAATATAAGAATTATACTATCGAAGTTTAGCAATGTTATAATTTTTCTTTCGTTTTAAAAGCATTTTAGTGAATTTTCATAACGTTAAATCTAACTCTGGCTTAACATAGTGGTTAGTATTAAGTTCTACAGTTTTGCATGAACTTAAAATCTTACAGAATTAATTACTCATCGCTCGTATAAAGCCTGCCTGATGAGCATCAACCACATTTAATCTTAACAACCAAAAAACAAAAGAGTAATAGCCAAGAAATATCTGAGAAATGGGTTAATACTGATTTATTTGGGGCACGAATAATTATTCTTGTGTATGTTAAATAAGGCTCCGAGCCCCTCGGTGGGGACGTATAGTAAGCTGATGATGATGATGTTGTTAAATAAATGGCACAATGGACATACCAAGTAGTAGCTTCTTCTTCAACAAAAGCAGTCCTCTCTTCATCCGCGGGCTCCTCTTGAGGTCTGATGTGCTGTCGAGGGGGTCGTATGGGCTGAAGTCGCGGTTCTCGGCATCCGCACGTCTCTCGTAATGCACGCTTGCTACCACAGTCGCGATCAGACATACCAACACGATGATTGTAGAGAACTGCATTTTGCTACTACTGTAAAAGATATTAGAATGTTACGCTTGCACTCGTTTCTACAAATTATGTTTCTCTACCATTATTCTAAGATTACAGCTTATTTAAATATAACAATACCCTGATAATGTTTAACTTTCACTAAAAAAATATATAATATATAACTCCTAACTAAGGGTAGGTGAAGGAAAACATCGTGATGCAACCTGCACATATCTTAGAAGTAATTCAAAGATATGTGCAGCCAAATCAACCAACCCGCACTTAGCCAACGTGGTTGACTATGGCCTAAACTCCCTTAATTTAGGGTAGGCTCCGAGCCCCTCGGTGGGGACATACAGTGAGCTGATGATGATGAAAGGTAGGTTAGCACCCTTCGGTGGCGACACATATGACCGACGACACTTATCAATAATGAAACTTGGGCTATTTTTTCAACTTTATCAAACTAACTACTTGTATCGATATGACTTATAAACTATAGTCAAAATTACATTTTTACCCATTTATCTGATTTTTAAAATATTAGCCCCTACATAAAACGCACCGCAACTTATTAATCCTACACAATAAACAGAATCCGCGTCGAAATCACATACTACAATGGAAATGAATACAGAATGTGATTAAACAACAAACAATTAAAATATTCGACAACTGTTAATAAACCATTCGACGAGGACGTACAAATATTTACAATTGTGTGTTGCACGGACACTGGTATATGTTGAACTTTATGTTTACCGTACGACGAACGAGCATCTGCCGCTGTTGTAAACCGCATTCATTAAGTCTGCACTTTTATTATTTTGTTTTGGGAATGTTAAAATGATGAATAAAGAAAGATTAATACGATAAAAAATTTAGAAAGTGGCGAATTTTTTAAAGAATGATTGGAAAATTGGAACACCCTTTAGTATCTAAGAATATCACGGACTCATCAAAACGATAAATAGCAACAAAATTAATTAGAGTTGGTAAAAATATTCATTTTAATCATTTTAAATAAGTGAAATCTGTCATATCTTAATATGTTTACCATAAATAAATATAATTTAAAAATTTTCCAATGAAAACAATTTTTAAAAACTTGTCGAAGTTGTTGCGGAAATTGAAACATTTCCCCCGCAGATTTCTCTAGTACGTCCGCAAAGCTATCGTGAACGCTACGACAAATAAAATTTTAAATTTAAAATTTCTTATAATATTATAGCAAACAAAAACACCAATATTTTAACGAAAACGAAGATCCTAAAATGTTACAACAAACTAAAATACTACTTAAATTTAATTAATTTTTACTCTATAAAATTCAAATTATTAAAACTCGATTATTAAAATCGATATTATTTATACCTTGGTTAATTCGTTAGATGCACACAACACAACACTACTGCAGCCACTGACTCACAGATGATACGAAGTTTGGTATTGAATTCTTATATAGACTGCAATAGCGATGCCTTGAGGGGAGGGCCTGATGCACGCTACGCATTACGAGCTTCAAGGAGGACCGAAATAAGAGGGGGGAGGACGACTCCATACACTTGTACTCGGTGTTTTAACATCATCCTGTATGGAAGATTTTATGTTCTTAACCTTATAATTATGAACACTGAATTTTTACGAAAATATAACCTCCATCGATAAAATCTGTAATTCGAATATAAAATAAGTAATTAACAATCTAAAAGCTTGTTTTATTTTTTCGCATGCGCTATTTTCATCTTCTCTTTGTAATTACTAAAAATGTAATATACATTTTTCTTTTTAATATTAAATATGGGATTCAATTCTACGAGTGTACGAAGGGTAATCTATACATATATATAAAAATCAATTGCTGTTCGTTAGTCTCGCTAAAACTCGAGAACGGCTAAACGGATTTATCTTACTTTAATCTTGAAATGTTCGTGGAGGTCTAGGGAAAATTTAAAACGAGAGACCATTACCCAATAAGAATCTTTGCTTTAATTCCCCGCAGACGGAGTCGCGGGCGACAGCTAGTTTATTAATAAACAGTACTTAATATGGAGATAGTTTTGATTAGATTTTTTTTTAGTGTTAAGTTTTTTTTTTATTTAACAACACATTAATTAGGTAATTGTTATAAATGATTAATCGTATAAATTAAATCAAGCCCTTGTGAGATGGCGTTTACAGCCGCAATTGGCAATTAGCAAGGCCAACCAGGCAATTCTAGTAACTACAAACATACATATGTGTAACATCTCCCTATTAATCTCGCACGCTGTTAGTAAACGTTGTACTGAATTAATGCTAAATCAATTGATGATACAATTAATTACGTAAATAACATGTTATGATGAGTATTGAATTCATGATTTTATTGACAGAATATATTCTACAATAATTATTCATGTTTCATAAATCTGTAATCATAACACACAACACTAGACTGCATTGTTATTCGTATAATGAAAAGATTACCTTAAATTTTGATGTTGAATGTCGAATAAATTAGTTTAGAGATAAAATTTACGACTACACATTTCCTTCCGTGAAGGCGATCTTAATAATTCTTTGGAAAATTTTCAAAGAACTGTTACAATAAATCAAGGATTATCGTCAGTTAATAATTTACATAAAATATGTAATTTAAAAATACAATTTGTATTACTAAGTGATATCAGATTGATTAAACACATCACTGGAGATATTGAAATAAACACTAGGTATAATTCCAGTACAAAAAGATTCATTAATTCCGCTTTTTAAATACCCCGGAACCTTAAGATAATCATCATACTTGTAAGATGCCATCTAAAAGCAAGCAAAGGAGCGAAATGTAACGCTTCGAAAAACGAAACCTAGAATTTGCTTGATTTTAAATTCACTTTCATTAAGCATACCTTAACAAACTAAACAGTTCACCGGAATAAGCCAAATTCATACTATTTTTATTTCGTATTAGACTTCGCTTCGGTTTGGTTTCGCAACTACTCGACCTTTACGGTCTTCTCGAATCTTCTATAAAGCTTTTGACATTACCGGCTATTCAATGTAAGAAAAAACGTACATGTGATACGCCTAAGTCGCAATAATAGAAGTGTCAATAGCCAAATAGTTAAAGGTATGGATTTCCGATCTCGAGGTCGGGAGTTCGAATCCCACGATTCGACTATTGTCGTAAACCATGTCCTAGCACAAGCATAGAGCATAGACGGAATGGTACAAAAAATATTAGCAAATTAAAAAAAAACCTGCTAATATATTAGCGTAAAAAATAACAAGACTTTTAGGTACTAAAATATTTCCTACAATGCACTAAAGTACAAAATTGTCTTATATAATGTACTAAAACGTAATGGAAGTTCTATATATCTATTCTATTAACACTTACGTCTGACATATTTACAATTCCGTTTACAATGACCTCCTGAGTTATTTATCCATGTATCCGAACAGCGACTCACCGTTGGCCCAAAGTCACGTTACGAAATTTAAATAAATAGGCAAGCCTATGCCAAATTGCATGAATTGATTCACGCCAAAGACGTGAGTCTAATATGGAAGACATTAGAATTAAATCAGTTACCAACGTACATTAAGCAAAATCAAATTAACTAATTAAAATAAGTACAGTCAAACCGGACAAAGCGAGAGTTAAAGGGACTGAGATATTTATTCGGTTACAGAATTCTCTCTCTAACTTGAATTTCTCGCTTATGGAGGTCGTTCGCCAAGACCATACAATAACTCTCACTTATCTAGTTCTCGCTTATCCAGATTAGACTGTATATAAAATTTGACTTTGGTTTGACCAATTTTAAAAATCGATATGTCATTCGATTCGTATATTTAGTTTGATACAATTACGGAAAACATTTTTGTTTGATATAAGACATCCCATTTTTATAACGAAATGTTCGTTTAATCGTATTTACAAAAATTATTGAAACTATTTGCATGCACATTTCCCTTGTTTTTAACTTGTTCTTTCTCAGGAAATTACATATCAAGATTCATAACTGTTGTTGTTAATGCGAATTGTTTTGCGCACAGAAATTAATCTTGCACAATACATATTTGCGGCTGATTGCTTATTACAACTAGGGTTGCCACGTCTTCATGTTTGACCAGAAAATCTTCGTGTTTCTATGATACGTCACTCGATTACATTACATCGTATACTAAACAGTGAATGATTGATTAACCGTTGTTTTTTTCCCTTTCTGTGTTAGGTCATACGTTTATTGAAAATTGGCAACCCTAGTAACAATACAGCTTCCTAGTTTAACAACTGTTTCGTGTGGCGTTACTTACTAGGGTGATTTCTAATTACGTCAAATTGCGTGGTTAAAATGACATAATCACGTTACAGTCGCTTCTCAACAAACGCAACACGAACCACGCACGAAACTGTACTGTTTATTAATAAGTCTACGCGTACGTTACTGTTTTTTAAATCGTTCTAAAATTGCCAAGAGTACTGCTGTCGCACGTAAATCTTTAAGGAGCAACGCAACAATTCACGTAGAATTTATTGCTAAAACTAAGCTACGGAAACATTTTGATAATATTATTTGATTGACATTAGATGTATTAATTATATATGTTTATTTAATGTTTGTAAATACTACGCGTAAAAATTTACGTGTTGTATAATTTGGAAAACATTTTAATCGAAATAATTTACTTTTGCTGCTAGTCCTAGTGCATATACATATTTATAAATTACTTATGTTTTAAAAAATATTTTTGCGTAAAGTCATAAAAAAGTTATAACTTTTTATCGACCTTTTTGGTGGCTTTAAACACACAAGGTTGTTGGAACAATGTCCTATGTGAGATCAAAGAAGAATGTTTTCTTTTTTATAGATTTCACGCAAAATAACAAAGTGCCATACTCCAAACACCTTCAAAAGAAAATAAATAAGTACAAAAGTTAATAAAGGTTTTAAGAAAATATTTTTGGAATTCGTAAATAATAATGTCTAGGGGTTAGTAACTTATTTTGTATTCAACTTTAAAAACATTGATGTTTTTGCTTCGCTAATTTGTTCGTACTATTTTGTTTGGCTTCTCAAAAAGTGCTTCAGTTATAAACATACTAGCTGTGGCCCGCGACTGTGTGCGTCCGCGCACTAATAAGAAAAATAATAAGTAGTCTATGCGTTCTTCAACGCTACCTTCTACATGTATGCCAAATTAGATCGAGATTCGTTCAGACCTTCTAAAGATACCTTCAAACAAACATATACATCCATTCATTTACATTTATAATGTTAGTAAGATAACAACTAGCAGTCGCCCGCGACTTCATCAGCGCAGGATTGAAAAAAGAAAAATGTAGGTATGCTACAATCTGCCGGTGCATATTCCAATGAAATTCCCGCCGAAAGCCGACCGATACGGAGATTACCCGGAACAAACGTGACATGCGGACAGAGACAGAAATTTTAAAAATTGCTTTTTCATTATGGATAAAGCAAATCCAATATGTCATGTATAGGAAATATGTTTTTTAGTTCGAAATTACATACAGACACACAAATTTTATTATATGTATAGATAGATAGAATAGAAATATATGTAAGCATCTAGAAGAATAGGCAGGAAAAAAATTATGGGGCATTTTTCACAATACACGCTTCACCACCTTTTGTTATAATTTAATTATTTTTATGCCGATGATAATCATTTTACGTAAATGTTACTTCACACATGGATACACTAATATAACGAAGCATTGGTAGCCAATTAAAGGGATGTTACGCGTTATTACAAATGCGGATCCGTTGTGGGCACGATAGCCATGCAACTCACTATCACGATCATAGCATAATACTTCACCTCGGTGCCCGTTTGCTGTCAGTTTTTTAGTTCCTCAAAACAGCAGGAGTCAGGTTAGGTTTCATTACTTCCGTGACGACATTTTATCGTTTCCCATAAAGGTAGCCTGCCTTTTTTGAGGGCAGATCCGCGCCTACTTCGCATTCATTATTGTAAATTACATATCAACTTTAATGTTGCTAAAAAATCTAGCTAATAAAAAAACTTCATTTAACTAATTTTAAATAATGATAAGTTATCAAAATTAAATTACAATGGTATTTTAATTTATTTTAATTCAGTTGGAAAGTAATAAAAATTACGATTATCATTTCCTTTTTATTGTTAAGGGAATCAGTAAAAACAAGCTGTAGAAAATGTAGGACTTTTTCGATGTAAATTAAAAAAATATTATTAACGTTCTGTTACAATATTTCCTAATTTTTTCACATAAATTTAGCTAGAGACATCTAGTCTACCGATGAGACACCAATGATGTATGTTTTAACCTAAAGATGGCGCGGTGTCAAGATTACATCAAATTCTACATTGGGTTTCGTAAGTGATATTAAAATTATATCAGATGGCGTGGTATTTACTTTTTTGAAATATCGCTTTATTCCGTCCCTGGTATGATATGTATATTATAAATCATCCGTTCATTATCTCACCACCGTTATGATTAGTATGTTCATTTCATTGATTTTTTTTCTTTAATGCTCATGATAAGGAGAAATAATACTACAAACTTTCCATAATTGTTTTTTTTTTATTTTAACTTAACTTTTCTGAACGTATCTATTCTTAAATAGAAAAATATGTAATGCGCCACCTATAAGTCGTGCTTACAATTAAAGTATAATTTATAAAAAAAAAATGTTGAAGTTTATGAATTATAGATGGCGATGTCATCGTTGTAACAGCTGTTCCTGCAATGTTTTGCTTTGATTCGCTGTTAACTTCACACCAGCTAATGAACCAGAGACCAAAGAGAAAGACAGCAAAACTAGACAGTAAAAATTTCACGTCGTAGTGTTGTGTTGTGTCGATTTTTTTTTTGAATTTGACAAAAGGTATTGAGAAAATTGTTTTAAAGTGATTTCAGATCAAGTCTATTAATTAAGATCATTGTAGTGTGATAGTTACAGCTTTGAAATCTAATTTAAAGCACTAAGTGTGATAAAAACTTGTGTTCAGCTTATTCCTTTCACAAAGGATATACCTGAGACTTGGTTGTTTTATTCGTGCGCTATTCACCTGCGATTACGGTGTTTCTGTTTAGCTGTAAGTATAACACTTATTTTTATTAAATGTATCATTGCCTGTACCTTATTTTTAACGCTGAGCTTGCTCTCTTTTGCAAAATAGCCACGGTGGCTAATTCTCAAGGTTTAACTGTAAAATGTCATTCGACTGCATTTCTGTTTTAAATAACATTATCGTCGTGTTTATTTGTCTTTACAGGTAAATAGAATAATTATTGAATTAAGTTTAGCCGTTTGTAGTATATGTTTGCAGCAACAAAATAAATTTGATTCACTATTTGCTTAGAATTATTGTTTGTGTAAACTACTTTACTACTCATAAAAAATTACTTGAAATAGTAAAATGTATAAAAACTGCTATTAATTACTAAAAAAAGCTTTGGATTCATCCAATATTTCTTGATTAATATTATAAAAAAATTAATCAATTTATATTTAAATGCAATTCACATGTAGCGTTGCAACAAGCCTAGCAATTTGTAAATAAACATAAGCTTTAGTTCAACCTACCTAATATAAAATGGTGATGAAATATTGTTGACCATTAAAAACCAACTCAAGTTTAATGACAAAAACTTGAAGTTCAAGTCTCAAGAGCACTGCATATCAACCATCTTAATATTAAGTAAACATTAATTCATGGCTTCTTCTATTCCTTTGCTGTGCTATGAACAAAGGTTAATAATACTTCATTCAAATATGAAGAAAATCAATAACAAAAGAAAGCATCTGTTTGTAGCTAGCAATAAAAGATTCCTAAGCGCACCTTATTTTTACAATAAAACAATAGAGAATTGTAATGAAAACAAATTCATTCAATCATTCAAAGCTAAAGATAACTGGGTGTATTTTATTCGACTTTTTGTCATATAATAACCAAAGATTTGAACTTTTCACTATATATCATTTCTTTTTACATTCAGCGGATTAAAGCGAATAATAAATAATTAAATTCCTCATCAAAATTAAATTAATTGTACTTAAGCTGCTAAAACAATATTCATGTTTGATTACAATAGGAGAAGAATTATAACTTTGTTTACGATAGGATACAATATACAGAAAGAATTAAGTTTATAATGAAACCCACCAGATGGCACTGACAGGCAATTCAAAGAGTTCTTAATATTAAATGTTATTAAAAAATCTGATGATATGTGCATTACATTTTTAATTTTAAGCAAATGTGAATCAACATAGAACAAAGTTTAAATTTGTGATCGCCTTGGCTGGCAACATTAATAACAAAAAGTATAATGTCATGTAACACTCCTTTATGACTAGTAAAAGTAGATTGCTAATGCCAAGGCTTGTCCTTTCACTATTAACTTGATTGAAATTATTTATGATTCTTATTTATTGTATTTGCCTTGTAGTCATTAACTTTTGATTTCCGATACATATGTCCCTGTCCAATCAATATGCTTGATTATGAAAAAATGAATTGAGGGATTCATTTCCATTCATAATTTCATTTGTAAGAAGGCAAGGTTTACTACATTACAAGGAATGAGGCAATATTTCTGTCTATGGAATAGTGTTGCGGTGACTACTATACTATTTATAATGCTATTAATTTCTAATCTGTAAAAATCCATTAATGATTAATTTATTAAATAGTCAAGGTCGGCAAGGGCATGTCTTATGTTGAATTTTATGCACATGTTTAAATTAGAGTTGTACATTGACTTATATACATAGAGTATTTCTTTGTTGGCATGGCATTAGGTAAGTAGATGAGTACAGTAGGTCAGTACACGTTTCCGCATCGCAACTGTATGCGATTGCATCTTATTGTCGTGACGTATTGCCAATGGATACATGTCCACTCTATTGTTTCGCGTGTATAATGGATACGTATACAGCGCAGTTTTGTACGTGACAACCGATCTTGATCACCTTCAATGGGACAATATGCTTGTGATTTTTTTTATACATATTTTATTTGTGGAGTATTATTTTTTGGTTAGTATCAATATTGTAAAGTAAATAAGAACATATTCTGGCTTCTGTCTAGATTATCTGACTGTATTAAGACAACTTAAATAATTTTTGGTAGAAAAAATCTACAAATCCTAGTTGCTTAGTATAAATACATAGAAGTTTAAAAAAAAATCCCAAAATGTTACCTTGACCGTAAAAGTATTAAACTACAACTACATACAATACTGTACAAACATTACAAAATGCTGAAACGCAACATAATTAACCGTTTGTTTACTCTTTTGTTTGTACACGCACAAAATACTCTTGACCTGGATGTAGGGCAACCTAATTCGTTTTGGTTCGTGTAGCTGCACCGCACCGTATCATCACGCTTCCAACAATACGTGATCTGTTAGCTTTTCTTGCTGTTTGCTTTATTTACTGTGTCAGGTGTTCGTGTTTTACTGTGTCGAATCAGGTAATTATGACGTCAGAATGTGATGTTTGACTTATATAACCATTTACTGACTTACATTTAAATGTCTTTGAGAATTTATTACAGAATGTAAGACATTGCTAATTGAAAAATATGTTTTTCTTTCAATGTTTAGGTATGACGCCAATGCGGATTCAACATAGATTGCTTGCGTAATATAAAAGTTACTATGGGCGACTGGTTTTTACTAAAACTAATGCCATCTGTAAAAGTAATACCATAATTGTATTACTAATCTGCTATAGATATAAAATAGTATTCACCGCCTTATTGCTCTACTTACCGTGGGTTTTTGAGAACAAAATCTCCGTTTTAAAAAATATTGTTATCTCTGTTTTCTCAAAGATAATGACAGGGATGTCGATATGTTCATACAGATATTTTGGTCTCGGAAACCCACGGTTATTCGGTTTTGAAAAATGGTACAAGTTAAAGTTATTTGTATGCGTGGCGGCTAATGGAATTGCACCCTAATAAAACTTTAGCAAACGAAACCGTAAAAAATCAAATTATATAACTTTTACGAACTAGTGATGAAAGATACGTCTACAAAAGTGTTCGTGGGTATTCGAAATAAAGCATAAGAGACTTCGTAGTTCGGCATACTGTCGAATTGGTAACCATCATTTCGGTTTTTAATTAAGTTTAATAAATTGTTAGTTTGACCAGCCTTCAACCACCATTTTGTATATGCCTCGCTTTTAATGGCACATTCATTAATATTAAATTAATCATATATGTATAATATGTTCACAGTTTAGCCGAAGTTCCGGCTACGTAAGGCCGGAACTTAATTTTTTAAACACAAAAGTTCATAAAATTTTTACAAGTCCATGGCCTTTTCATACTGGAAATAAAAAAAAATTCATGTGCCCATTTCGACTGCGTTAAAATAGCCATAAGTTTTTTCCCTCCACGTGCTATTTATGGTGTGCCCGTGAACAACGAGTTATTCGTTTTTAATGTCAAAACAACACGGAAACATTGCCTTTAACATAATTAATTGCGGACCATTACGATAGTGGTTTCCACGCACGTTTTGATAACCAGTGGTGTGATAACATTGTTTTACTACATATATTTAAAGTTATTAAATACTAGCCGTTGCTGACCACTTGTCTGCGCGGAATTTAAAAAGAAAAAAGTTTATCTGAACCAGAAAAAATAGATTGATTGCACAGCTAGTAACAATTTGTACTTAATTTTTCTAGTACAAAAACTCAGAATGTAAAGTATGACACTACAACTGAACGAGTAACGTAGAATTTTTGTTATTATTTCGTTACTAATTAAACATACGATCCTGAGGATATACGGTTGATCATCTCGCGCTTATTTTTGCATTTAGCAATTCGACATAAATATAAATATATATTCGTGTGAAACTAAAATTTATTTTCAGATTTGACTATTAGGATAGTAGAGTTGCGTTCGCGCGAACTAACGGCACTGTAATCGTATCTTGAGCCTGAGTTCTTTTTTATTTTATGATTGTATTGCCGTACAAATCTGAGGCGTATGTTTTCTCTTTTAAGCTCTTTCTTTAGTCTTTTTGTATTGAAATGATGACACGACGAGTCAACAGAGCGAAGCTAACATGTTACACTGTGTGGCATGCGGGAGGCGAGGCTTGACGCAATACTTGCGTAATTTTTGCTCTTGCCTTGCTGATGATGCCGCAAGATTTACCATCAAGCAAACGCTAGTTCGAATACGAATTCGACATGTTATTTTTTTTTTCGATGATTATTACCAAAAATTACTTCCTAACATTTATACCCAGTGTCTATTTTATATTAATACCAAATGTAAGATAGGAAGTTTGGTACATTTTGTATGTAATAAGAAAAACTAAGCGGAAAACGAAATGCTATCTTTGTTATTTACGTATAAAAGATGTAAGGAATTTAATTGGTGTTATCTATTCCTACGTAGTATGTTAACTGTTTTATTCTGTCCTGTTTTGTGACAAGGTTAACTGTGATAATTTTTTTTAAAAGGTCGTTGCTTGACCTGTCTATGTTAACCCATATCCAGCGAAGGTCAAAATTATCACTGTTTTGCTGATGACTAAAAAATAAGACTTATACAACTATAAAATCTATGTGTACAAAATATCTTAAAAATAAACGGTTGTATCTTTTGATTGCGTTGGTTTAGAAGGTTTATTTTTTTACAGCACCAAGGGACCACATACCTGAGTCTTTGATATAAATTCTAGCTTGATACCTTCACGCGTTTTCAAGAAAAAGGGTCTTGACAGACAGACGGACGGACAACAAAGTGATCCTATAAGTTTTCCGAGTTTTCCTTTTGAGGTACGGAACCCTAAAAATTACCAACCAATTTTTCCAAATGTGTTTTTCTGATAAATTATATTAAGTTGCTTTAACATAATATCGTGTCGTGGAATGAAAATTCCGGATAATATAGGATCCACTAAACCTTTCCGTCCACCATTCCTTTTAGCTGTTTGCCAAAAGAGTAAATGTTAACAAGGTCAGTTAGACGTGAGCTGGATACTAAATAATCTCGTCACTTTAAGTTGAATTAAAATAACTACTATTTCAACATTTTGTCTATTCCCTTTGAAGATTAATACAGTTTTCCAAAGTGTGAGAGAATTGAAAGGTTAAACGAAAGATTACGAAGGAAATTTATGGCGCGAAAGTGAATGGTAGTGTTCGTCGAGGCTGTCGATGATGTACCTATACCGTCCAGGTTGACGAAATATTCAAGATGGGCGCTATAAAGAGCACCCGATACCGACATATATACGTAAATATACTAATGTAGAGGAAGGAAGAAAGGTGTGCAGGGCCTAACCAAAATGAAGTCAGTGGTCTCTGCCTACTCTTCTGGTTTACGGATGTGATATGTTGTTGTTGAGAGGCATGAAAGTATGTTTTTGTACTTGCGTTTAAACAGTATTGTGTTTTATACCACGGTTAAAACTAACTGATGGTAAATTATGCAGGAATTTCAACGTGTTAGACGTATGATTGTTATGCAGATAATTTATTTTACAAATGCTCTTAAAAAAAATTGATGATATTATATTTAAACGAATATTTTTATTATAATTATTCCCTTAAACTATTTAGAATTAAAATAAACATTTATTGGAATACGGACAATAGCGATATTTATTGTTACAAGAAACACGTATTGGAAACGCGGTTTCTATGTCATGATATCGGTGAAGAATTAATATTGGAAACCGAGAATGTAAAATAACTGATATGAATGTCTTCTACTTTTCCTATGACTAACTTGATTAATAAAAGATTTATTAAATAACGGATTCAGATTTACAATAGTCATCATCAGCTCACTATACGTCCCCACCGAGGGCCTCGGAGCCTACCCTAAGTTAAGGGTGATTAGGCCATAGTCTACCACGCTGGCCAAGTGCGGGTTGGTTGACTTCACACATAACTTTGAATTTCTTCTCAGAAATTTGCAGGTTGCATCACGATGTTTTACTTCACCGTAAGAACGTCGGAAAAATGTACATATGTAAATCGGAAATCGAAAAACACATTGGTACATGGCGAAATTCGAACGCAGGACTTGCAGATTGCAAGTCAAGTGCTTAACCCCTGAGCCACCGACGCTCATAGTATACAAAGACATACAATAGTATGTAAATCAAATTAAAATTCTACAACTCAATGTTTTGAAATTGCAAATAAAATTTAATAGATCTCTTTACATAATTTAAATTAGGAAAGGCAATAAACAATGCGGTTTCTGTGCCGATATAGTATATCAACGCGCGACCCTGGCTAAATCTATGTTGCGGCCACATCTCCGTTATTCGTAACTCGGCAAACAGAACAGACAGACCGCAATACATACTAGTTGCCTTTTTACTTTTTATGCAACTGAATTACCATCGTGTTCTGCTCTAAAGGATACGTATATGAATGCCTTAACACTTTAACTTGTTTGAAAGTTTTACAAGTAAAATCTTTTAGTGTTATTAAAAAGTAAAAACTTTCGTTTTCTATTTCATTTTACCATGTCGTTATTACCGGATTTCATCATGTTTAGACCACTTTCTTAAAATTTCAAGTTTTTCTTAATATCATCATAATAGTAAACTGTTACCGTCTAATTTATGTCAAATTTAAATTGAAATTACTAAGAAACCGTAAGAAATAATTCAAATAATTATTTAATTCAGTGAAATTTAGTAAAAAGCTGTATAAGTAAAGATTCTATATTATATTTAAGTTACAATAAAGGTTATTTTCAATATTAAATTCTTGCGATACTTTAACAAACGATTTATGTAAAATATTATCAATGACAGATGAAAAAAAATTTCAAATAAAATGTCTTGAAAGTGTTAACATTACATCTGTTACTTAAAAAAATATCTTCAGCGAAGTTATGTAGTCAAGATAACAAACATCTTTTATATTTCAAAATAAATAACCAAAGTAAGCACATTAGCGTTGTTGTAACTGAATTTGCACATCAAATACGTTTAATCATATTTTGACTATTATTACCCACATGATAACAATATTTAATAGCTGTTTGGACGTCATTTGCATGTAACACGAAGACTAAAAATGGTGTAATTTTCGTGTTTATGCGCGGAGTTTTTCCGTTCGCGTCCTTATAAGTTTTATTAAGCTCGCTTAGTGTATGGAATTGCACGAAATTTTTGAATTGTATCGGGATAGAAATACTCCTAAACCCCTAATACGAGAATTTCCATTCCAGGCATAGGATTAAACTGTTTTTGATGGTATTAGATTTTATGCTTCGTCAATAATATATATTACCATCTTTCGTAAAAATATTAAAAGAGAAAAGCATTAAAATTATTATATCCCATAAAGTTGATGATGGACTTTGTAAGTTTAAGATCGCATGGAAAATCCCCAAAAGTACTTATACTTTCTAAATCATTTATTCATTGGTTATAGCCAAAGTCTTTAATAAGATTTATGCTAATAACTGCTACAAAACTTAAATTTTATACCAGAATTTTATAAAAAAAATCTTCGTAAGAGTGTAGATAGGTAAAACTAAAGTATGATAGCGTTACTTTGCTTATAAACTATTTTTAGCCGACTTCAAAAAGAAGGAGGTTATCAATGTGTCTGTATGTTCTTTTTTTATGTGTGTTACCGCGTAATGCCGCCACTGGTGCTCCGATTTTTAAGTTTTGATCGAAAGGTTTTTCTTGCAGGTAGGCCAATTATTATTATTAATTTTTAAACTGACTAGAAGTTTAGTATAATAGATTTTGAGTTTAAGTTGAAAATGCGTGACGAAAATTTAGGACTTTTTTGCTTTCTTCGCTTGTTAGCCTAAACTATAGGACCTACATAAAAATGATGTATGAATTGTAGCTCTTTAAATTTGCTAAATAAAAGTCTGCGATAGCTTATATCTATCTATTATAGTTTTTTTCACAATCTAGTGGTCTATAGTATCGTCATCGTCGACGTAAAAGTAAACAGTCGGTCGGCATTTGTATTCACATATAGAAACAATAGCATCGACAAGGACAGCTCTACAACGATCGTCTATTTCTACATACGTACAGTACGTATTTGTTTTCCCTCCTTATTGTCTGTCGTGTTCTAAACATCTATAAATCAATAACTAAAGCGGCATCTTTAACTTGATTACAATTTGAATTCACAGAATATAATTGGATTCTGAAAGAAAGAGGAGGTCGACAGTATGAGATTTTTCCCTTAAAGTTGCATTATAATAATTGTTACTCGTATATCATGTGAAATAGTTTCTATAATAAATTTAAAAAAAAAACTTATATTTTAGAATGTAGCTACGTAAATTATTTGCTCTTGTTATCACAATGTAATCGCGTGAATTAAAAATGGCGGCACTTTAGTAAACTAAGGTTCATTTGTCAAGACAAATTCGGTATAATAATGGTGCGATATAATTGTTATGGCCGTGCATCGATCGCGCGGTGAGGTCACCGTTAACGTTAACTATAACCACTGCAGAATACCTTGAAATGGTTCATATTGTTTTCGTATTGAAAGAAACGTACAAGGTCTTATCTAGACAAATTTCTAGTATTATGAAATAAAGAATATGATATTATGAATACTAGAAGAAAATAACAAACATTTATAATTGCCAATTAATCGCTATTGCTCTTAAATAGATTTATTATTAAAGCCTGGAGTATAGAATTGTGTACTCAATGCTTTAATTTCTTCTTAAATTTCTTAGTCAATACAATTAAAAAAAAACCATGCATAAACCCATGCAGATATAATATTTCTAAGGGCAATGTATGCATAAAAATAATGAAATCAGTGACTAAGGGTAGGGAACACCTGCGTCCTTGCAAGGTCAATGCCACTTTATAGTAGGGTCGAGTCCGCATTACGACGCACCCCAATCCGCATAATGACGCCAGACCTAGGGCAGACATCGACGCATTTCTGGAATTTCTATTATATTAAATTAATTATAGGAAATGAAATTCTTATATCATCTATAAAAAGTAAATTCTACGATGTTTATTGTGTGAAAACATCCATTTGTGTTTCGACAATGCATATTATATGCATAGTATCTCCTATTTCGAATGTTTGTATTGTAAAATCTACATGTTAGCATATAATGTAACCTCGATATATGTAAACGATTACGTTAAAAATCAGTAATAAAGATTACAACTTAATTAAAGCAAAAACTACAAGTGAAATACGACTTTTTAAAGCGACAATATGTATTATTTTTATCCGCAGGAAAATGTTTAACAACTTACTACATGATTCGTCAAAACTTCAGAATTTTAAAAAAAACAAACAATTGTTTGTTTAGTTAGTTGCTTTTAATTAAAAAAAACGCATTTTCCAGTCCATTTGTAAAAGTCAAAGTAATTTACAAATCCGTCGTTTAGTTACCATCAGTATATTTACATATGTCGAGGCGTTTCACCAAAACTGCTACTATATTTTTCGATAATATTTATCTCAACGCCAACAAAAGAGATATAATTATCAAATGACATTATGAACTATATAAAGCTAAACATTTTTATACAAATGAGGCTGTCGCGGCCTTGATGGGCGTTATCAATTTCCGTGACTGAAACCGGTCACACAATATTTCGCAAGATCGCCATTCAACCACAAACTATTATACAAGATCACTTTACATACGTTTTAAACTGATAGAATATGACTTTTTAAACGGGCTAATAAGGTTGGTTAGTTAAAACTATAAAAATAGTTGTAAATCGCATTATAATTAAGTTATTTATGCATTTTCGGTTGTAATATAAAATCTTTATCCAGATAGTTTATACTTTCTCTTATAAAATTTTTGCCAAAATATGAATCACCCTCTGTGAATCACTTTGTTAACGACGTCTCCGCAATCCTGATGCTCGGTGCCGTTATGTCCTCGTTTTAATGGGATTTCTCGCGGATCGTTGTATGGTTTCTTCTTAATGATTTATTTAATACTTTGCTTAAGTTAAAACGCATTGTTGTTCACTGTGTTGTTAGGAAGTAGCTGTTAAGCTTGTTTGGTAGAAATCTCATTTATTATACTTAGCATTGAACTTGGAATAATGTTTAGTTCAAGTTATACTTAAGTATTTTATGTCAAGCAATACTGCTAGTTTAATAAAATAAAATTCCTGCTCAGTTATAAGTAATTATAACTTCACAATGTTGAAACACCTGTACAAAATCATATTGTCATCCCTTTCGTATACTTTGAAAAATTAGAGATGACACTATGTTTTCGTATATGTTTTACAGCAGTGGAAATGCGATGAACTACACGCGGGTGTTTTTTCTTTCATTCTTTCCGCCACATACCTTAAGCAAATGTTATTACAATTCATGCATGTTTGTGAAAAACAACGCGTGTGTCATTTCATTTATATTTGAAAAGCACCGCTTTTCGTTAGTCCTTTGAGTTAACCCTTGAAATATTATATAGGATTTTTTTTAAATTATAATACGTTCCTGTTAGCAATCGAGACAGTTCTATTGGTATATTTCCTTATATGATACTACAACTAAATTTAGAAGAACTAACACAACGAATATCTGGCTATTTGTCGTCATGCCAACAATATTTTGTCGCATAACATCCGCCTGATTTCTGACAAACAATATTAACTATCATTGCCAAGGCAAGGCAATTGAATTGTAGAACTCTTAATTAATATCTAATTCTCGTTACCTCCTTACCAGCAATAAGGTCGTGGGTTGTTAGCGAAAGTAATGTATATTTAAATGAGTATTCCACCACGACCTTTGGAATAGAGCCAAGTACCTGTCCACCGGTTTACTCGGACCGACAAGGTTTCCCGTGGCCTTTGCCAAATCTATTCAAACGAATAGAAAGCATACAAACCACTTCGACATTATTCACGGCCCCTTTTACTTTGAATTTTTTTCTCAGTTCCATTCAACAAGCTGTTTAAGGTTGAGGCTTCAAGGCATTGCTTCCAATTACTATTTCTTTTCTTTATGTTTGCACCTGCGATCTTTTTTACTATTTTCAAAAGTTAAATCATCACTTGTTGTTGTTGATTACTAATGCTTATTACTTAGGGATGTGGATGTCTGGATCATTTACGTCGATGGCTCATCATTTATTCCTCTTGTGATAGAAGAGTTGAAAATCTCGTTACTTTAAAGATTCAGTATACATCGATCGCGTGCCGGTCCCGGGTTGATTAGCTTCAACAAACCCACTAGACTCCACAACAAAGACATTCATTTTACGTTCCAATGTCCCTTTGACTTTGTTGTAGCTTTGCTATAGAAATTTAATAAAGCTTCTGGTCCCAACATGTTTTCCCTCATGTATTGGAATTTAGTATGTCTGCTATATCGTGACTGGCGGGTTAAAATTTAATGTATTTAAAGTTTTCGCTAGTAAAGTTTATAACAGATGATGCATTAAAAAATCAATTGCATTTGAGAAAAATATAATTCTAGCTAATCACAAGCCATAAAAATATAATCTCTTAGTTTTTAGTTAATCATGATTTTTACATGAATCAAATAATTCCACAAAAAACTAGATTTTACTAAAACGATGGTAATTAACTAATTCCGAATTACGGTGGTCACTAACCACGCCCGTGTTTTGACTAAAGCCAGAGAAATGTAGGCCGCAGAAATCCGCTTATAGCCATTTAGCCTCTGTCAGCGGACGAAAAACCCGCTTTCCTCGAGGTCTAATAAAAAATGTATTGCCTGTAAGCGTTAAATATAACATGATTACTGCCATATCTAAATTCTATAAAAATAGGAGAATTTACATCATATTTACTATAAAATATATTAGTTTGGTTTAAACATTTGGAGATAGTGTTATCTCTTTCTTGTTTCTCAACTTATATTAATAGTTGAAAAAATAATTAGTATGCGCTCCTCGAAATTCATTTCGGCGTCAAATTTTTAAAAGGACCACCCAACCTCTCGTTCCTATGGTTACATTTCAGAAATATTTCTTTTACATTCATCGTAGTAACTAATTGATCGTGTTATCTATATATATATATAGGTTATATCTATAGGTTGTTCGAATGATTGGGTTAAATGTCTATCTCCGATCAAATTTGAAAGTTATTGAAACAAGTCTTTGAATTAATCCTCATTGTTATAATAGATTAATATCAATACAAACGAATACTCGAATACAATAAACAGTTGTTCGTATTCGTTGTATGGAATGAATATCAAATTTAAAAAAAACGTCAAATACATTAGAAGCGAAGCTACGCCACAATGTATGAAAAATTCCCAACACTAATACGTGTCCTTTCATGGAACGAGTCGAATTAGAATTCTAGCCGTGATCCAAGTTCGTGCTGCACTTTCTACGACGAACAATCGCTTTCTTATACATTCGATATTAAACTTTATTCAAAAGAGTTAAACCTTCCTTTGCTCTGTTTAATAAATCAGACAGACGGTTTTGAAAGTGACATAGAAGTTTATAATACCTAAACAGTCAGGTGAAGGACACTGTTATACTTTTATTGATGTCATAAAATAGTCTAAAAGCTTCTAACAGTATAAAATAAATAAAATCTGTATTCGTAGCAGTTTGAGAATATATTAGGAATCCAAGGTTTTCAATTAAATTCGGATATTAAATTTATTGATACTTATTTAGTGGTAGTAAAAGTAAGAAGAATTTGATCCAGACAGTCAGTGTATTTAAGTTTGACACTTAGCAATGACCAAATCAAATTAATTATGAAAAATAGTAAATAATTTAAAGGCAAGCCTTAGTCTAACTAATAGAAGACTAGGTAATAAAAAATAGATATCCATCGCGTACCTGTTGTTGATGTTATGACCAATGCTTATTTACATTGCCATTTAAACTTATTGTTTATTTTTAAAAGCCTAACGTTGTAAGTTTTCATTGAAATGAACGGAGGTCAATTGGTGTGTCGCTATCAGTTCAGCGAACTAGACGATGACAAAGCACACGCAGATGTTTGACCGAATTTACCAGGATGTTGCAAATGTTGCGGTTCCCTCACAACTACGAATATAACAGATGTCCTCGTTGCAATCCATTGTCTGAGATGCGTGCAGAGTGCGTTTTGGAAAACAAAACAAACGGTACAATTTAAAATTGATGCTTTACGTAAAATATTAGGTTAAATATTAAAACCATAGACAAAAATCTGCCCATATACATAAATGCCAATCGTTATTACAATTGAATTCAGTGCGAACTTTCTACTGATATCAAAAAGTTATAATCTTACATGTAATGTTACAAAAAAAGTTTAATGAAGATTTTTTTGTTGAGCTAATTATTTGATATTTCGACTTACGTGATTGGTATGTATTCTGTATAACGATAAAATTCAATAGACATAAATGCTTTTTATTAAAGAGTATGTAGGCTAGCAACACTCTATTTTTATGTTATAAAAATGTTAACAAAATTCTTTATTTATTCACTGATCCAGTACCAGTACCAGGCTGCACCAGGTAGCTTTTTGTAATTGTTACCTTGATGCACAGATATTATTTACGTGACACAACTGCTCAGCAAACCTTGACCTACACATTACCTATCGAGTCCACTCTGCATTGTTTATAACTCTCGTCAGCAAGACAAGTAGGGATGCAAACGATTATCGATATTTTCTAATCATATCGACTAAGTAGAAGATACATTATTTACCTTACAGTCTATTGTAAAATGTGGTGTCTTAAAACTAGCTTTTCTCACAATTCTAAATGATTTAAACTTGAAATATAAAAATTAAATATTTCCATGTTTGAGTATTCCTATTTAATTATTCTTAACAACATATTAATTTGTAATTATAATTTATTAACAGCTGTATAAAAATTACGCAATACCGCAATGAATCAGTTGAGAGCGAACGATGATTGACCCGCGCGCGGTCGCTCACCTCCGCGACACCGTGTCTATGCTTCTCACGCAGACGTACAGTAAACCTAACAAATTGATATTTTATTATTGGTTACTATGTACGCGCATGAAACAAACTTGATTGCCTCGCCGTATTACTCTAGTTGTAGCTATCAACGGGAACAATGTTGCATAATATCGATATGAAAGTTCGACTTCAATTGCCACATTGTACGCATATAAGCGAGACAATTATAATCACAATGAATCTTCTTGCATGTTTCACTTTGTTTATAATCTAGTGAGCGTATTTTGATTCCACTTTTTATAGCCAGTATTATATGTACTCGTTATGTTATATTTTTAGAAACTGACAAGTTCTTCTTTCGGGTCTGGACACTTCTCTGTATTGCTTCGGTGACTAATAAGTTTTATAAGTGTATAACTAGACAGATATGTTACTATGTCATGATAATATGATCTTTATGTGGGTTTAAAAAAAATTAAGTCATTCCCATCACTACTAAATTTTTCAAACAAAGCACCGTTCCAATTTGCAATGATTACTTTTGAATATGTCTACGATGTTTGAAATGAATTTTTCCCGTTGAATACTTTTAACTACAGATTTACCGTTGTTTGCATCTTTCACAATTTTCATGAGGAATAAACCTGCACTAGACTAAAGTTTCTGACTCAAATCGTAGTACATTTTGCCAGAGTGAGCATTTTATCCACTTTGTAGTATTGCAACGAGCATTATTCTGGAAAAAAATCCAATCTTCGCGTATCTCAAGATTTACATTTTTCAGTAAAATTTTAATAAAATTTGAGTGATTTTCTTACAAGTATAAAATTAGAGGTTCTGTATGTATTTAAAAATCGTATTTCATACATATAATGATGGTGCATTGGTAACAAAAAAATGTCTGTCCGGAAGGTCGCGTTTGTTTCTGCATATATACGCATTACATATCAAATCTTAAGTGGGCTTTTAACACTATGAATACCTGATGCTATGCGTCATAATTGTCATAAATCAACTCTGTGCATGTCTCGTAGATTTCTTCAATAGTAAATGACTAGTAAACATGATTTGGATATACTCAATAAGTAAGTAGTAAAGGCAATTTTATTTCGTTTGAATTTAGTGATTGAGTAATTGAAAACCTATATCAGAGAAGGCTCTTTAATGATGAAACATTATACAAATGTAATTGAGATATTTTTGTAAGTGCGATTGCGAGAAATTCTTATTTATTAGCACGAGTACATTCTGAACACACGATACTTTAATATCTTAAGTTCAATGTACTCGTAACTAATTTATCAACCGTGTTTTTTTTATTACGAAATGTCTTAAAACTTAAACAATAATGGCATAGTTAAAGTGTATGTTTCATAAGTAACCAAACAACTCCAAAAAAAAAGATGCATACTTCACAAATGTAATAGATTCTTATGTGGTCCTGAAAATCCCAATAGCGTTAGTCAAAATCCGCAATGAGTCATGTGTACGAGATGATGCATAATAAAACTTAACTACTGCCCTTGCAAATAACACGCATAACATGTTTTTAAGAATAATTAGAAATATATATTTGTAGTCTGTTGTCTATACGGTATGGTGATTATGAATTATGTAGAAGTTTAATAAAGATCATGGAGATGACATGCCGAATATCTTAGTCTTGACATTCTCTACACATAAAATTATTATTTAACAAGCTGCCGCCCGCGACTCTGTCCTCTCAGAATTAAAATAACACTTGTTATTAGCATATGTTTTCTTCCAGGTTCTATATGTATGCCAAATTTCTGCGCGAAACGTTCTGCTATTCTAGAGATACCTTTAAACAAACATCCTTACATCCAAACATTCACATTTATAATATTAGTAAGATATGTGAATAAATATCGCTTCAGTATCGTATATTAGGAATGTTCACTGTATATGAAATAACCGAAGTCCCGTATAAAAGACATGTGCCGTCGAGTTTACTGTGCGGCTCGGTTAGTAATGTGCAAATAACCATTATCATAAAACAAGTGCACTCCGGTATTGGAAACGGTTGCCGAAATATCCTAACAAGATACCGTTATCACAATTTGGTTGGTTAATTTCACGAACATGTTTTATCAGAGACAAACTGTAAAATAATTAATTAACAGGGAGGTGAATAAAAGAAAAAAAATGGTTGGTGTATAAAGGCTTGAAAAAATAAGTATAGCTCTCCCACTCCTATCATGATAATATAACACACATAAAAATACGAACGAATTGATAACCTCCATGTTTTAGTTAGTGAAATAATATATGGACATCTACTTAAATTATTCACTGAAAAATGACACCCATCCACTTTTCTAGTTACAATATGTTATTGTGCATTGTATATTGAATAATTGCTCAGATATCATCACCACAATGATGAAATGGCAATAGTCAAGTAGTGTAAGATTTCAAATAATACAATAAAATTGCATGACTAATAATTTCCAATTTGTCGTCTCGCGCATGCGCTGCCAAATTCAAAAAAGTGCCACCTCTGAGTTGAATTTATGCTATAAGTTAACTGAGTATGCATAAAAAATAATTAATTAATTAATTTAAGCTTTTGCGCTGCTTTTATTCAATAGATACATATTAATTACTAAACGTTATGTTATTTTAAATTTTAAAATAATATAGTAACATCACTTTTATTAGTCTCGTGACAAACGCAGGTATTCATTCTATTATACGGTTCTTTATAGTAGCTTACCCCACTTGCTGCCTAAGTAAATAACGATATGAAAACATTTTACCCAAATTACAGTATGTCATAATAATAGCATGACTGTGTGTTTGTGGAACGTATTTGTGTTGGTCGGGCCGTAATACCCTCTAGGCTTTTTATCTTTATAACTGAGCGACGGTTGGTTTACTGTACATGCTTAATAAGACGTAGCTTCTCAGTAAAAATCTTAGCTGAGATTTTATTTATTACAGTCGGTGTAGAAAAAAATACTGTAATTTGTACTTGTACACTTGTAGAAATTTCTGATCTGGTTAGGAGATCAATTATTTTTTCCTTTATGCAAATGTTAAATTAGATGGATTCTCATATTGTTACAACAGAACTAATTTGCAAATTAATCTGCCATTGTAGATAAGGATGGGAAGGTAGGCGGAGAGGATAATACCATTAATGCCGGACTAAGTTGCTTGTGCTGTTTGAATTGTAAAAAGTTAATATTTTAATTTGACTTTGTAGCTTCTCTTAATGAACTGAATGAAAGTTTGGGTTAGAACTTTGTTTTCAAATCAGTTTTATTTTTTCCAGATAACGGAATGCGCACATCGATACGCGCAAGCCAGTGAAGGTGAGTGAGCATCGGCCTGTTAGTTTCGATATCTAATCGCTTCCCGGTCGACGTTGGCGGTAACCATTACTGCTCATCAATTTAAACATTTCAAAGCGTAAACGATCCTCATTTGAAACAATTGCAGCGAATTGACGTCCACTCGTCCGGTGCAGTGAGCTGACCCTTTTAACGCCATAATACACTGTAATTTTAATAAAGTAATGGACATAAAGAACCGATTTATCAGTGTTCATTGTTTTCTTCTAACTACTTTAGACTAAAACTACACATCTGTAAACATCGGCATTTCCAATTTTGAAAAATCAATATTTTATTGAACTTTTAAAGCTTGAGCATTTTTGACAATCTGCCAAAGAGAGACAATGTTTCAAAGTATGATACAAGGATAGGACAATGCTGTTAATTCCATCCCATAATCTAGACAGACTTTAGTCCTCTACTTAGGTTCGGCTATTCGGTACGGTTATTAAATAGAGGTAATCTATTAATTGAGGGGTATACAATTAGCTTAGCTTCAGTTTCTCGTGGCTAATTAAATCTTTGTCAAAATTTTACAAATCAAACTAATATGAAATCAAATCCTGTCAGAGTCAATTGCTTTCTTTCATATCATAGTGTTTATAGACATCAAGGCTCGAAAAGACATTCACTAAGCTTGTAGATACTAATAACAAATGTATTTTATCACCAAATTGGTAAATTTAGCAATTTAACAATTGCTTATTTACCATTAATCAAACCAATCTCATTGGGCATTTGATAGCGTAAATGCTAAAAGCACTTTAGTTGTATTGTTTTCATTGATTAATATATTGGATACATTAATAGGTCCTTAACTCGCTTGAAATTCTAAATATCCCGCCTACAATCATCTGCAATAATTCTTTATTACGCATTGCGTCTAGCCAGTTTTGATTAATACAGTTTCATTTCACACAAGAAGCACAATTAAAGGGGCTATTTCTTGTACGCCTTTAATAGTAGTCTGTAGAAATGCATGTAACTTATAGTTTTTGCTTAGTATAAACAAGTATAAGGCGAGATGACTCAGACTATAGAAACCGGTCTGTGCCCGTTTAAACATCATCGGTCAATTGCCACATTGGCCTTTAAGACACGATTGTCGAGTTATTCCTTTATCCTATACATTGTTTATTATTTTTAAAACAGAGTTCACAGAGGAACTTAGTTTGATTCAACATGGTTCTAGTGGAACTTCTATTTACCACTTGCTTGTCGGTTACGATTGAGTTTTATGTTGTGCTCGGATTGAAGTGACAATTTTCGTGTCAGCAACAATAGAAGAGTGATAAATTGTCTCGTTTGGGTGGTCTGGGATGCGGATGCAAGCCAAGTACATATTATTGTAATAAATGTCCCCTTCACTCTTAACGACACTAATGCTTTCTTAATAAATCACGACTCATGTCTATCTTATAGTTCCAATCAAAAACTATTGTGGACTGATACTATCTATGTAAGTTTAATTTATGATTTAAGATCTGAAATGAAATTAATTGCAACACTGTCTACATTATTGTATACTATATTATAAAATGTGACACAATTAAAATCAAATAACAATTATTTGATAAGACCTCTACGTGTATAATGTTGGCATAAGATAATTGACAAAGCGGAGACATTCGACCAACGAGCAATCTAGTATCGAAGTCCGAGTGACGACGTTACTAAAGGTCACAGCATACCGATTTAAAGTAGTGCTATATTTTAGCGCAGTTATCGTAGACTGTATTTTCAATACAACGGGGACCCAAAAGTCATACAACGGGAACATAAAAGACGCATACACTTTTTAGCAATAGTAGGCGAACAACAAACCTATGACGGACGTTACCGTATCGACCGTGACGCATATTGCGTCTGTAAACAACGGCCTTGGACGCATATAAACTTTCTCATGCTGCCCTCACTAATGGATACACCCTCTTGTCCTTGGCGTAGCCCACCTCAAAATTAATCAATGGGTATTTTTTCCTTTTTCTATGATTAATGAAGGCTCTTACCCGCAAGGACTTGGTATAGTCTTGCACTTACAAAGCTTGGAAATTAGAAGGTTTTTTACTAAATCCAAATTTTGTGGACGTAATTTTTTTATTAAATATTTCGAGTTTTTAGAAGTAGATATAAACATTGGCAATAGTTCTGTCTGCAAAGTGGTTGTGTAACATTGCAGGTACGACACGACGCTAACGTGCTTTTGATGCGGACTATATACTTTTCATTTTGAAACAATCAATCATGAGCAATACTGAAACGGTCGCAAAATGAAAAGTTTTTAATTACAAGTCTTTGCTATAATTAAGTATATTGTAAACATACCAGCTAAAAATTTACAATAAATTAGCCGCAGTTTTTTGTAGCAATTACAAGATAAATGCCTCTACATTGTGTTAAATGATCGCTGTTGGCGCCTGATTTATCTTTAACTCGTATAAAAGCTTTTTAGATTTAGCAAATCGATTAGGAACTTTATGAATAAACATGATCTTCAGTAATAACAAAGCATTCTTCAACTTTTTATAAATATTTTTTTAGTATGTTTATTGGCGATATCCTCATTGTCGATGCCTGTAAAATTCGGACCATCTTGAGTCTACCTTTGTTCCGTTTTTAATTCAGTTTATTAAAAGATACATTAAAAATTACTTTTATCAATACTAGTTACAACATAAAACTTATGAAGCATATTAATGGTTAAATAGCGTGACGACACAAGCACTCTATTTATGATTAATAACAAAAAACAAATGAAATATGGTCAATGAACCAACCTTTGTTTAAAATTAAACTATTAGTGCATTTAATATATAAGCTGATTCGTTATCTACACACTATTGAGATTTACGATTCGTGTTGTAAGGAGCTCGAATGTTCCCACACAAATTAAGAATTCATAAAGGAAACATTGCGCATTTAGCATACTTCTCACGGTTTACCTGTTACGTACCGTTTCTGTGCAGTCGAGATATGTTGACTTTAAAGTACTTTGGGAAAGTTGTATTCTTCGGCTATACAAGATATAAATCTTATGTTTTCACAGCCGAAATTAAATTGTTTTGTTCAAGGTACGGAACCCTAAAAACGATGGATATAGGATCAAGTCCTTTAACAAGAATGATATACTCATACAGCGTATGTTTGTAGTATAATTTATATAAAAATACAACATTACTGATATTTTTTTCCTCTTTTAAATTTCATCATCATCATCAGCTCACTATATATCCCCACCGAGAGGCTCGGAGCCTACCCTAAGTTAAAGGTGATTAGGCCATAGTCAACCACGCTGGCCCAGTGCGTGTTTGTTGACTTCACTCATATCTTTGAATTTTTTTCTCAGATATGTGCAGGTTGCATCACGATGTTTTCCTTCACCGTAAGAACGTCGGATGAAAAAATGTACATATGTAAATCGGAAATCGAAAAACACATTGGTACATGACGTGATTCGATCCCAGGACCTGCAGATTGCAAGTCAAGTGCTTGACCCCCGAGCCACAGACGCTCTTTCAAATGTATCGTGATGTAAAATTAATAATTTTATCATTAATGCCTAGTATAGGTATCGTTACAAACGCACAGACCATGTAATTACGGCCGCTCTTTGAATTAAACTGGTACAAGGCCGTCGTTGACTAATATGATGTAAAATAATTAGCAAATCTATATCTGTTAGCTCTATATTAGTTTTTAAGGTTCCGTACCTAATAGGAAAAAAATGGAACCCTTATAGGATCACTTTGTTGTCCGTCCGTCTGTCTGTCGAGACCCTTTTTTTGTATAATGAAATCAATATAATTTTTAGAATTGTTTTTAAAGATTTATGTAAATAATTAATTTTTTTTTTAGCCTGAAAATGATTAACTTAAAACAATTATAATTTCTTTATTTGTAGATCCATACGTTTTTAGAATAATAGTTTAGTTTTCACACATATCTGAGAAGAAATTCAAAGATATGTGTGAAGTCAACCAACCCAACCCGCACTTGGCCAGCGTGGTTGACTATGGCCTAATCACCCTTAACTTAGGGTAGGCTCCGAGTCCCTCGGTGGGGACGTATAGTGAGCTGATGATGATGTTTTTAGACATTTATGCATGTACTGTTTATTGAATTCGGTTGATAATATTAATTAGTCTAGTACATCAATATGCAAACATCAATCATAATCAATTTCTCTGACATACAGAACAATGACCGAGTAACATTTGACCCCACATGTTATCTCATAACGAGTACGAGCTCTTCTCTGAATGTCATATTTTCCTTATACCCACTTATTTCTGAAAGAC
This sequence comes from Papilio xuthus, assembly GCF_000836235.2. Taxonomy (NCBI): domain Eukaryota; kingdom Metazoa; phylum Arthropoda; class Insecta; order Lepidoptera; family Papilionidae; genus Papilio; species Papilio xuthus. Next base: position 13,193,810 of record NW_013532703.1, on the reverse strand, counting down.
TTGACTATCTATTATTGAACAAAATTGTGCGTTAATTTAGTCGCTAATCTGTTTCAGATTAACAGCTAAAATAGCAACAGTATAGCAATCACAAAGAATGTTAAACAATAGTAAGCTTGAGATAAATCGTAATTATTTTAGTTTTCTTTATATCCTGTAGTAGTAGTAGTCAATAAACAATTGGTGAACTACTAGGTTAAACCACTATATGTATAATAGTAACTTCTTATAGCCCTAGGTTTCCTACTAGATTTGAACAACGTACAATTCTTTTCATTTTAGTGGAATTATTGGAAAACTTTTGTGACAGTTAACTAATTTATATTTGGCATACAAAAATATTGAATGCCATTAATGTGTGCGCAATATGGGAGCGGGTTATAACAAGTCATTGTAAACAAACAGATTTTAAGAATAACGCTCCTGTGTGGACTCATCGACAGAATTAGAGCTCCGCTGGAGGCGCGCGCCTGGAGACACGCGATGCACTATCAATATTAGGGTCGCCACTTCGTCGGGCTTAACCCGAACTCTTTGGTGTCGTCTGAATATTCGGACTATGAGTTTAAAATGAATTTCTTCAAGTCAGAGTGTGAGGTGTGATGTAAGTAACTGAATGGTTCGGCCACTAAGGACTTAGTTTCTTTTTTCGTATCCCCCAAGAAAACAAAAACTGATGATAAGCCACTGATCTCTTTTTGTAGCCAGTGTTCAGGTTTACGTTTCTTGAATGTTGACAGCCCTAATCAATATTGATATCCCCGCACTAAAATATGCCATCGTTTTTATTTACATACCGCGTTGATTTATATTTAGATTTTATAGATTGTAAATGATTGAAGCTCGCACGGTGGCGAATTTATCATGCACAAATGTACTGTTAGTACCAACTGTCAGTCGGTGTTTAATGTTTTCTAAGTTGCTATGGATTTTTTTGATTTGTATAATATCTGGAAGAAGTTCAGTCGTTTCTTAATATAGAACCAAAATATTTATTAAGTACACAAATTGTTGCGGATGTTGATGTTGTTGGGGCCGTCTCAGACAGATTTGTATCGTCCGGGGAGGGTGCGGGGCGTATTAAGAGCACCCGAAACCGACGTCCATGTATGCGTAGATGTATAATTGTAGAAGTAGCGAGAGAGGTGTGTCAAGACCCCGCCAAATGGGGGTCCGTGGTCTCTGCCCACTCCTCGGTGTTACGGGCGTCAACTTAATAATATGCATATATAGCATAAAAGTATTTGTTCCAATCGTACTAAAAGAGGTAAAAATACTCATAAATTGCGTTGGCTTGTCTATTATTTCTTAAACAATATCCAATTGTTTATTATAAAATTATACAAAACAAACGAATTCGAATGGTTTCTTGTTGTTAACAGAAACGATGTTTATTATTCTTATTCTACATTTTTTGCGGATTTCGTTAATGTTTTCATATAAACAAGGAATAAATAGTTGAACATTGCTATTAATGTTAAATTTCATTTAACCGTGAAGTTAACTAGCGATCGTTTTATCCAGGTGGAGCATTACTTGGAGGATTGGCATGGGCGCGCGGTGAGAGCAGCAGAAACTAATCAGGATGACAGAAGGCGAGAGGCACCAGAGCGCCGGCGGCACCAACGCCGCGCCACAACACAGGAAGGGCCACAGGTCAGTTGCATTATATTGTACGCGAAATAAGCACTACTATGGCTTTAATTAAGCTTGTATTTTATTGGCTACATCATCTACATTGTCCCATTGAGAGGATTTTTGTTGACCAAAGAAAGAAAAAACAAAAAAGAACATTCTATTAACATTAGGTAGCGTAAATAGGATAGGATGTTTTGTTAATATACGAATGTTAGTAACATAAAACATAAATGCGGTTGTCCTACGAAAAGACTGACGGATTGTTATTTAAACTGGGCATTAGCGGTTTAGTGAGGGTTACTTGATGGGTTTTAACCCCTCGCAGAAACCACAAAAATACGGATAAGCTCTTTACCATATAAAATATACCATGTCTGACATTCGTACTAGAATTAGTAGCAATTGTTACGAATAACTTTCCGTCGTAATTTATATCTAAATCTAGCGAGGAAGAAATTAAATCTATTTATATTGTTTTGTCTTGAAAACTCTGATCCTTTCTATCGTGATTATTGAATAGTAAATATTTGCAATAATTTTAATACGATTACCAGTTTTTAGTTGAGCATTGAGGCAAGTCTGCCGTCAATCTCCGCCATTAAGTCACGCTCCGTCGATGCGATGTTGTAAATAATGGAATCCAACTTTGCTTCGCTGTTTTTATCGACATTATTGTTATTTGCTTTCGAAACGATTATAATATTATCAAGCAACCATAATACAGGCATACTTTTGCAAATTACTTTCAAATGCTTGTAAATTGCTTTTGAACTCAAAGAAACACACGATTCAAATTAATGTCATGTCATATCATGTTTCATTAAGACACTACAGACAGTCATAATGATATCCAACTGGTGATGGATTAAATCCTTCTGTGGATTACAGATATTGGATAGTAATTGTTTGCCGATTATTTCCCATATAAATAAAGCTAATGGTGACTTCCAATTTTGGTAATGGAAGCGAAAGTTAAATTTCGCGAAAAAGCACAAAAGTAAAAGTCGTAGATGGATAAGGTCATTAAGGATTGTGTGTCAACGACGGGTCGAGGATAACAATATTTAAGTTATTATAATGTTGTCTTAGAAAGCGAAATAAATATTGTTTACATTAGACATTTGAAATGTAATATAAAAAAAGATTATGTCACTAGTGTTCTGATAATAGATGGTGCAAGCCGTGTTATTTGTTCCCAAACATTAACGTAGGCCATTTCCGTGTTTCGCCTAGAGCTAATAAATCTGAGCTCTCTTTCTCCTTATAAAAGTTACGGCTTACTTTCTTTAGGGCACGTGTCCCTTTTACGTGAAACTGTGACAACTTTGAAGCATTAATCGCCCCAAATTCCCCATTTCTTCATAAATTTGAAATGAAATCCAAAAACTAGATACCAAATCAGATATGCGATTTTCTTTATTCTTCAAATAGATTAGATGTTTGAAGAAAGTAAATTGTTTCTTATCGATAGAAATACAAACCTTATTACTTTTCTTAGAAAAAAAATTTAACGATATAAATACAATGTTATCTTTTAGTTTCTACACGGAAAATAAATGGCGTATTTGTGTCAATTGGAAAAATTTAACCAATTTAGCGTTATCATAACAAATGTTATTTGTGTTTTATCAACATGTTTATTCCGTTACCCGCCACAAAGTAGAGCTCAATATTTACTGTTGACGTATTTAAAGATGCCAAACAAATAAATAAAATGTCTCTTGGACACCTTATTGCTTGTTTGAAAACCAATAATTTACTCTCACGAGTGTTAATATGAAGGTAAAAATATAAAAAAATACTTATGGTATGTCCACGCTACTTTCAAAATACCAAAGTCATTACGTAGTATAGATTGAAGATCGTTCATTCGTATTTTGAGGAAAATTCCACAGCCGTAACAATTCGTATTAAAACATGTTGTCAGCAACAAAAGAATAAAATGGATATACGTTTTTATACAAGTGGTTCGATAGTGGAAACACACTCAGCTCTCCAGTGTGGACCTGTGTCTAAAAATATTGTAAGCCAGCACTAACGCTGCAGTGCGGATACGTTACTGCTCGTCAGTGTCGCGCAAACGGCAACAACATCCGAAAACCGTTCTACTCCACCTCTATCAATTAATTCCTATCTTTTCAAATCATTGCAACTTTAATTACTTCATTGATGATGATTTTCATGGTTCTTCTTTTATTTTTCCAAACTCTGGAAAGTAAGTAATGCATTTCTTATGTACTTAGCAACTTAATGTTTCGCAATCTGATATTTATATCATCATATGCATAAAGGATGTATAAAGATTTATTCACAATATTCAATACTTCTACGGCATTCTGCTGCATACTACAAGGTAACGGTTGTAGCACATTCTTTGGTGTAAGTTTCTAACAATGTTATTGGTACGCGTGGCTTGAAATTTAATAGGGGCTCTCCTTATTTGATACGGATTCCTCAGCAAGGCTTTTATAGATTAATTGTTAATTAAAGATACAGGTGCATGCACTTAGCAGTAATATAATAAGTTCATTGGTTTGTTGCCAACCTGAAGTAGTTGGGAATTATATCGAAATATTTGAACATATTATTTTAAGATAAAAAATGATCATCATTATCATCAGACCCACAGCAGCCGCCGGTGGGCCTGGCATTAGGAAAGATTACTTAAATAACCATCCATTTAATGTGATACTTTTTGTGGATAATGGGGATTTTGAGTGTATATTTTACCCGTATAGTAACAATTTAATCAGTGAAATTTAGAACGTACTTATTAATAAGCACAGACACGATGTTGTTACGTGACGACATACGAGGATTCGTCACCAGAGACGACCATTCGGTTATTGGAAAGAACAATGCGAGGTGTAAATCATTTATTGATGTTAAGTAAACAGTTTGTTATTGCTTTGACATGGAAACGGTAACGGATTGATCTTCGGGTCGGATGAGTTACAGGTTGAGTAAACTGGTCTATAGCGTATACATACTTGAGCATCGAGTTTATTCACGCTATCACTAGATCTGATATTTCTAAGGACACATTAACCGTTTCGTTATAAGAACAATAGATTTGAGTCATACCCAAAAATGAATATGTTGTATCCGTTGATGTTGTATACGATAACACATGTCAGCGTATCGCAGATAGCGTACAGTTTGCGACACCTGCTCCACATTCGCGTTACCTCTGATATCAGGCACTTACAAAGCTTTGGATTTAGTCATCTCCGTGGAACAATACGACGCACTCTCTCAACTGCTAACACTTTAGGATACAAAATGACTCTCTCTTTATAAAGCGAAGCTATTCGTTACGTGGCAGTTACCCGCAATGTTTGTGATGTGAAGTTCGCGTGACTAACTTCTGTTGTGACCAAATATGGCGAACGTGAAAATCGAACGTGTTACGTTACTCGAGGAAAGGTATTGCATGGAGTCACCGTTATACTTTTATAGTTCTAGCGTAAAATCTGCTGGTTTTATACAGTATTCACTATTAGTATAAGTTAATAGGTATAGAATGTGATAGATGATGATTTTTAAAGCACTAAGCTTATAAGGATATTTCAAGTCAAAAACAACCACCAACGATAACTGAACCTTAATATAATTAGTAAAAGTAAATATAATACTTGTTACTTTCATTTGTTTTTTTTTACTAAAAATTACATATTTAAACAATGTGATAACAAAATGAGAATTGGTGGTTTAGTTTCTCCTATCAAAACTCGACCAATGTTTTAAACTCTGACAATGAAGAGGTCATGACCTGTTATAAATTATCTAAATTAAACATGTAATAACAACATATAGAAGATATTCCTCAATTTCTAGTACGATATTTTGATGTATAATTTAAATTAAATTATTCAATTACTCATCAAATGAACCATTAAAGGAAAAACTGAATGTTTCCCATACTAAGATATTGTATATGACGTACGTATGACAATGTTAATGTACTAGCTTCAAATATTTACTTATTCATCGATGTAATTATAACAAGCAAGGAAACCCGTCAATCTCGTAAAGTGAGCACGTGCCACTGACACGATATGCGCCCCACAAGGGTTTCTCTGGTGCCACTAACGCCATTCTTACAAGGACTTAAATGTTACTATCCGAAATTAGCATAATCTTGCTCGTGCATCCTTAATTTTCTTCAATACATTCTTTCTGTTTTAATATACGGGCAAAATTTTGATTAGATCTGTGCGTTTTTTTGCACTGCGATCTTTCTTATCTCTTTTGTTTTAAATGGTTGTCGGTTACACACTAGCACGCCCTTCTCTACAATGGCAAAATTTTTAAGTAGGCAATGCTGCCCAACATATATTTGTATCTTTCTACAATTTGGTTGATTATAATATGTCATCTATAAGATCTCTGTATTGTTACCAGGAGACAAGAATCGATGTATGCGATGACGGGCCTGTACGCGGAGTCAGGCTGCGCGGAAGGCGAGGCAGGGCCCAGCACGCCACCGCACGTCGCGCACCCACCTCGCGACTCTGTCAAGTGCCACAGCAGGAATCCCTCAGCAGGCATCTGCGACAGGTAAATGCAACATTTATAAGAAAAAAGGGATCGATAGAGTTGATTCTATGGATTCCAAAACCACAATGGGAAATGGGCGGTTTGTTTTTATTGAAAAAAATAGCCAACGCTCCATCGGGTCTCCAGATGATAAGTAACCGGTACCCATAGACATGTTGCAAATGCGTTGCCAAATAAAAAGTTCTTTTACTTAGTTAAAAAGGGTAAGAAAGTGAAAAGGACTAGAATTGAGTGCCCAACACGTTATTATCTATTCGGTAAATAGTTATGTATTTTATCATGTGATACATAAACAAAGAGACAATCATTGTGAATGAATAAATAAATATTTATCGATGTCGCCAATGGGTCCCCGCTCTCGGAATCTTTGTGAGCGTACGGCTTACAAAAACAGTACCTCACTTTTGATCATACATACGAATGAGTTATTTATTGTATGTTATATACATACATATTTATCCGATTTTCGTACCATTACCTGCACATATCGACTAAGAAATTCAAAAGATATGCGTGAATTCAACTAGCCTGCACTGGGCCAGCATGGTTTTCTCCTGAGTAGAACTAACCCTGGTTAGTCACTCTTAACCTGGGTAGTTGGGGACATTTATGAGCCGACGAGGAACAAACGAATAATGAATATACAATTCTGAACACAGTATCAGTCTACTCCGTTCCAAATGACATCCTAAACCGTCGAGTGTTAAGAAACATTGGTCGTAAATATTTCTTTGCGTAACAGTTTAAATCTGTAGCGGTGTGTGTTGTGTTCCTGTCGTACACACACATACAAACCATGTCGCGACTGTCTGTGGCCCATTTTCGTTAAGATGACTTATGATCGACAATGTACCTTGGCTCTTTGTTGAATGTTGATAATAAACGAGGCCAATATGCAGCTCCTTGATTCTCTTTACCTTTGACTTGGAGTGCGTTAATATTGTAAAGTAATAAATCTTACATACAACAATGTAAAACTATATGTTATTCAATTTAATACTTTGGTAGCCGATAATCGATTAAAATAACTTCAAATCTGATATCCGAATGAATCTAACAATAGCTCTCTAGCTAGTGGTCAAACACATTGGTAACCTTAATGTCATGAAAGCCGTGCCTTAGTTTTGATGGCGGCGATAAAATTACAATTAACTACCGCAGTGCAAACAAATTGTGACTTATTTGATTAAAAACACTGCTATAATCTGGGAGACGCTTAGCCTAGTCCAGTTCGAAAACAAGTTAAATACAGTTAAAAGCAGGTATATAATATGTAAACGTGTAATAAGACAACAGTTGCAATTCAGCCATGTAATAACCGCGCAATCATTTTATCAATAACAAAATACAATAGCTGAAGTGATACGGATACGAATAACAAAAATGTCCGCGAACAATCGACTATTTCCGCTTTTTTACCTGAATGAATTAGATCTTGTCAGTGATTTTAAATACCGTAAAAAAAGAAATATTGTGTAACTTGAATTTAAAGCAAAAAAGGCTATTTGTAAATTATAATAACAAATATTTATAGTATTAACTCTAGTTTGTTTGTTGCAGAGATCGCGAGCGGGAAAGAGAAAAAGAGAAGCCACACCAGTTGTTCCCAGAAATTCTAGACATTCCTCATGACGCACGTGACTGCGGTATCCTGTCCTGGAGACCGTTATTTATCCAGAGATTTTCTAGTATTAAAGTAAGCATCCAAATTTTCTAATATAAATTCACAACAAAGTTTAAATTTCTTTCTAATATCTACATTTGCATGTATTTGGGCTCTAGTCGATCAGGAATTGCGTAAAATTTTACATAAATTATGGTAAAAGCGGCCGTCCATATTGCATAAGTTTATTTTGTTTCCTTTTCGTCTTTTACGTGTGAGATTTTGAATAACTTATTAACATGCATGTTTCATACAAAAGGCTAATGAATGTAGGCGTTTTGTACGCTATATCGGAATGCCACGGATGTTGGAGCAGATAATATTGACGTTTAAAGAGAGATTAGATCTCGTGGCTGTTTTATCTAGTCAGTTATTTTTATCTTTATTCTTCAAAAACAAGGAAGTTTCAACAAGACATTGTAATCGATATATCTACATTAAATTGCGGTTAAAGTTTATACTAAATACCATGATTGTAATAAAATGAAAAATATAGTAGATACGCTTTCATCATTCCACTTTATATAGACATTTTCTCATTTGCCTCTGTGTTTTAAAATGTCTTAACATTTTCAATATTAAAATTGTTAATTTTGTTGCAGGTGTTCGTATTTTTCCTTTCGTTCCTAGTGACGCTACAACAAGCGTTGAGCTCCGGATACATAAACTCTGTGATCACGACGATCGAGAAACGGTTCGAGATACCGTCCAGCCTGTCGGGCCTCATCGCGAGTAGCTACGAGATCGGCAATGTCATCACCGTCATCTTTGTCTCGTACCTCGGCAGCCGGCGGCACATTCCTGTCTGGATAGCAGTCGGTATGACTCAACTATACAACTTTTGAAATATAATAATTATTATACGCATAAAGAGGTTAATTTAGAATTAGGTTCGTATTATGTTGGTCGACGAAGTATCCGTCTAAAGATAGGTCTAGAATTTCAAATATTATTACTTTGAATATAAACATTGATGTAAGACTTTTTATGTAATTGTCAGTTTAATCATCGTCTGCATTCTTTTATTTGAGTTCAATAAGTGATTCATCACATTCATTTTTAACTTATCGATATTAGTTTTGATATGCTAATTAAAATAATTACTATAATTTTTTATCGATATCTATATTTTGAAAGCAACTCACTACTTCTTCATGTCTTGCATATATTATTTTTTATTCAACGAGTAAAGAGGTTTCATAATGTTGTTGTCAGGCGCTGTAATAATGGGTATCGGTTCCCTGGTGTTCGTGGTGCCGCACTTCATAGCGGAGGCGAACAGTGAGATGATGGCCAACAACAAGTCAGACGATAACATATGTCGGTTGCCGCGCGCGCTCGAACAGGATATGGGCGGACTCGGCCGGCTGTCACAGGGCCTGCCGCCAGCTAACCTGAGGCCTGACAACTGCATCAAGGTAAATTTACACCAAATTACGTCAAAAATTTATTTTAAGTTTACAAAAATTGACATGAGATCAAAAGATACTCAGACATTATATTAAGCGTCCCGAAGGCCTTATTTAGTCCTCTTTCGCTTCCCACCCTTTGTCTTTTAAGGAAAGGATGGGAAGTGGAAATGGACTTTTTGGATGAAAGGATGCATGGAAAGGGAAAATATTTTCTTTCCATGCATCCTTTCCTCCGTCGATTAAAGGTAGGCAACGCATATGCAATTGTGTATGTCTATGTGCAACGGTCACTTCGCTATTTCAGCGATTTCAGGTGGCCGCTCGCTCGTTTGCCAACTAATGATATTAAAAAAAAGTCAAGGTCTATATTAATCGTTCTGGAACCAACTGCATTAATATAAATATCGTGAAATTTTCGTCAATTTTAATTATCAAATTAATAAAACAGTGCAATAAAATTTATAATAAAAGTACCATTGCTCCTGCGGAAAAATCAATTTTAAATGCATAGCTGACGCCGCATTGTAATAGTGCGGGGAACTGTTGCGGTATTCCCCAAAACATCACGCATACAAAGTACTGTCATTTGCAATGCTAATTGTTGTTTGTTAAATAATATTAACGAAGTTACTATCGATACTGTAAAAAGTAAATAATTGATTTTATTTTACACATGAAGATCTAAAAATGTTGCGTGTATACATAATCATTGTTGATCATTTAAGTAAAAAAAAATATATAAGTAGAGCCTTAACCGTGAGTTTCTAAGAGCACAATCCCCGGTTAAAATATATTGCTATCTCTGTTCTTTTCAAAGAATAACGACAAGGACAACGACATGTTGTATACACAGATTTTATGCTCAGAATGTAATGGTAAATGATAAATAAGCTAGTAATTCATTGTATAGTTCTTCAATATACCAGGAATGTGTCTATCTCTTTCTCTCCTCCTCACTCTATTTGTCTCTTTCTTACGTGTCTTACAATATTGGGTGCAGAGTACACCGAGCACGTTCATGCCGGTGATGGTGTTCGTGGTGGCGCAGCTGCTGCTGGGCTGCGGGGGCTCGCCGCTGCTCACGCTCGGCACCACATACGTGGACGACCACGTCCGCCCGGAGTCCTCCAGCATGTATATCGGTGAGTACTCTAACTATATTAAATGTTTACGAAGACATTTAATTTATTGTCCTGACAGCCAAAAGATTTGATCATAATTCTGAAATATAAAATATGATATGTTTGTCCGCAAAGCCGTGTTTGTTCTTGTAATCTTAGAAACAGCTGGAGATATTTTGAAAGGACTTTTACTGGAAGATACTTGATGCGTGCGGACTAACTTAGTCTATATTTTTTTTGTTACACACTGACGAAGACGCGAGCAACCGTTAGCCCATATTAAAAAGAAAAAGCGGAAAGAAACTTTGATATTCTTTCATGGAATTCTTTGTATACGTTAATGCATTTAAAGAATCGAATTCGTCTATCTTAATTGCGTCGATAAAAGCGGATATTTTTTTTGTTTAAATATGTTGTCAAAATTTTACGATGGTAGTTGGAATACAACGTCCTTAGTCGACCTTCCCGCGTTCCGTGCGGTGCGTCGCTGCCATAAAGCGCGCACGGCACAGGTCGCCGACCCAGACGTGCTTACTTTTTTCTTTGCATACAACAACCGTATAATGTTAAACATACCATGAATATTCTTACTTGAATATCTACTTAAGATAAGTCTAAGTACGGGCTATGAACTTCAGCTTAAAAGTATAGTTCGGTATTTCATTAGACATTCCTAAAATATTTGTATTAATCCTATAAAATAAACAATACAAAAATAAATCATTTTTAAGATCAAACTTTAAAATCAAATCATTATTCCATATTATTTTCTTAATTAAAAGAAAAACAAAAAAAGATCTTGACAGACGGACGAATAACAAAGTGATCCTATAAGGGTTCCGTTTTTTTCCTATAAGGTACGGAACTCTAAAAAGCATATTAAAAACATAAGCCATTACCAAATTGTCTGTGTTTACCAGACGATACAATAACATGTAACGGTTCAAACGGATTCGCATTATGAAACACGTTTGGACTTTATTACCATTGACATTTTGTGTGCAAACTCTCTTTGCGATTCGATAAAAACCGCAACGTGCAACATAATTTATTTCATCAGTTTTCAATGGAAATTGCATGAAATTAATATTTTTATATCAAAAGGGACATGTCCTTTGAGTACGTACTACGCTGTATCAGTGAAGTTACAGAAACAGAATATATTCCTAATTGATAGTTCTAAATCGTAAACCTAGTGTTAGTACATCCAATCGGTACTAAAACCGATTTTGGAAGTGTTAAAATCGTTCTATCCTGAGATTAAATTGTCATATTAGGATGGTTCCTACAGTACACAGCCGATGTGTGCAGAGCGGATACGATCAGCCTCGAAACTTCACCCCCGCTCGCCCTTGACTCCCACCCCTCTCCCCGCACCTCTCACCCTAGTTACCTGTCACAGCTGACACTTTCCGCTTCATTCTGCTAACAGCTATACACCTTTGCAGATATAAATTATGTCATTTTGTCTGATTAATTTAATATAAAACATGTACGAAAATAAAGAAGGGACATCCATGCATATGCTGTGTTTTTTTTGTCTTAATATTTGTTTAAATCCTCGTTAGTAGCAGATGATGGCAACACCTTTAACATATTTCACAATTTATTAATTAATTAATTAGTATAATACTTTTAAAGGAGAATACCAAAGTCAAATCTCATTGTACAACATAAAGGCTTTTAAGTTTAAGAACAAGGAGAATTAATGAACTCTAGAATTGTTCCAAAGCAAGAAACCTTTCTCAATCTTTCTTTTCAAATTAGAGAGCGTGAGTTTTATAATAAGGCGGTCCTGGAGGGCGCTCCACAGGTGCGGTTTGAGCTCGAGTGCCTCTCGCGCCCTCTTGATTCTCTCCACGAGACTTTCACTTTGCGTCCTATTTTTTGAAGATGCCAATACGAAATGGCCACTTCATTGTAGTAGATTTGCGTCGATACACCCACACTCTACGTTGTTACAGTAAGTTCTCACTGCAAACACACCTGAACAAAATCTATATAAAAAACAATACTCATCTTATGATTTGAACAGGTGTTTCGGTTCGTAAACCCATGGTTATGATGTAAGTTTACTATAATGTATATTAATTTAATATGGTTACATAAGATTTAGATATGATTTTTATTTTTGAATAGCCCAATATTAACTGCACTGTTATGTAACCACAAGCCAGGTCTTAAAAAGGTGTCATATGAGCGACGCGGCGACGGCGCGACCTGGTGTCACTATATAGTTACTATACAAATAGAACTTCGTACTGATCTGATGACCGAGCTTAATCAAACATTGCACTATGTTCCCTCTTAACTTATTTAAAACTGATACTAGTCGTAAATCAAATTATCAAACTAGATTTAAAATATATCCAAATATTGATTTTTAATTAATATATCCATTCAGAAAATTTAATAAGTAAAATTGTAATTTAATAAGTGCTTATTAACAAGCCAACTTTCATTTTCGCAAACTCAATGTGATACCAATATATAATTCATAATTAAATCAAAACAAGTTTCCTTTTGGCGTAACTAGTTACGTAAGCGTTCACAAGATTTCCTTTTCCATAGAAGGTGTATCAAAGTGTTATAAATTAGCATGTATCACGCGATCTTAGCTAATGTTAAATCGGAGAGTTTAAAATAGAGCGAAATGTCGTGGAAGTACTGAGTGACCTAGATTAGTCCCGCAATGTCTGTGCTGGGGTAGCGCTGCCGCTTGCCGCATGCAGACATTTTTCTTCACTAACGCTTTTTGATTTTTACTTACAAATATTATATTTCACATTACAAAAATATCTAATTTGGACTGTAACATTTTGTATGATCTACTAAAGACATAAAGTATTTTTTCGCACGCGCGTGTTTACGCGCGTTATAAAAGCGTTTAAATAAGTCAAATGCTTTTCTATGTATCTGGTCATACGGCAGCGATTTTAAAACGCGACGCTTTTCTATGGTGCAATTTTGTCTGGGCGAAGGGAACAAGATTTATTATTTTAAAGCGTCGCGCAAGAGGCGCCAACACCGAGTTTCACGCTGCGTTATAAAAGCACGCGTTAACACGTTAGCTGCCATGTCGGACTATGTGTCCAACAAGCCATACTTCCATTCAACACCTCGCTGTAGCTTTTTAATCGAATTGTTGTATATAGCGTGACCCGCAAAGCCCCATTCAAATGGTTTTGGACAAAATTATTTTTTTTTTCGTTTTTCGAAAAATCATTGTGGCAGCTATCGTGTTAAGGTTACTTTTAGAGTTTACTATCAAGCTAATTGTTATGTTGCAGGTTGCATGTACAGCATGGCGGCGTTCGGGCCTGTGCTAGGGTTCCTGCTCGGCGCCTATCTACTCTCTTTTCATATGGACTCATTTTCAGGCACTATTATATCCATTGGTAAGTTGTTTTATTGTATCAATGAGTTGTTAAACTGCGTTTTTAATGTGCCACTTACGTTTCAATTTCGTAAAATAATTAATTCAACATTTTTAAGATAAATGTAAACAGATGGATCCCGGTACTTAAAAACCTTTAAAGATTTAATGCGCTCTTTGTAAGTTAATGTCTCGGAAAAACGTAAACAATTAGCTTGTTTTTAACATCTTTTTCGCTGAAAATTTTCCCTTGGTTTCAACGACCTAATTATACTAATGGAATAATCTCATCCATGAATATATAATTTGTTTAATTTGTTACTTTTTTCTTTACAGTTAAAATTAAAACGTCTCAAAGATGTGAAATGTTTAATGCTATTTGACGTTTTCCAGATCCCGGGGACCACCGCTGGGTAGGCATGTGGTGGGGTGGATTCCTGCTCTGCGGGTTGCTGTTAATTCTAGTTGCTATCCCTTTCTTCTCCTTCCCGAAAGTACTGGTGCGAGAAAAGGAGAAAATACGTTTGGTAGAAAAGGCCGCGGCCGCTAGCGGGTCCTCAACCAAACCACCTTCGAAGCCTCAGACCGACATTAAGGACACGGGTTACGGAAAAGATATCAAAGGTAAAGTAGAAAAAAATAACTAAGCTTGTAGTATGTCAGCCGACGTTTTTACTTAAATTTTTAACAATTAGAACTATTTAAAAAAACAATAATTTTGTAATGTGTAGACATTCCGGTGTCGATGTGGCGCCTGCTGAAGAACCCCGTGTACGTGGTGACGTGCCTGGGCGCCTGCATGGAGCTCATGATCGTCTCCGGCTTCGTCGTCTTCCTACCCAAGTACCTCGAGACCCAGTTCAGCCTCGGCAAGAGCCAGGCCAGCGTCTTCACAGGTACGAGATACCATCACAACAATACATAACGCTAAATTACGAGGTCTCAGAAACCTACGGTAAGCAGTTTATATAAAAATTTGATATATTCTAGGTTCGATAGCGATCCCGGGCGCGTGTATCGGCATCTTCATGGGTGGGTGCCTGCTGAAGCGGCTGGAGCTGCGGCCCAAGGGCGCCGTGCAGTTCGTACTCATCTCCAACACCATCTGCCTCTCCTGCTACGCCCTGCTCTTCTTCCTCGGCTGCGACAACATCAAGATGGCCGGCACCACCATACCTTACACCAACAATAGGTACACCAACATTATCTTCCTTACACCCTTCTTACAAATAGCATAAAAACTCTAAAATGGTCTTCACTTCGTCTCTTCCGTTCCGGCTATTTTAAATATATTTGTTGTTTCAGTAACTTGGAGCCGTTCAAAGTGAACCTGACTGCGGCGTGCAACTTCAACTGCTTGTGCACGGAGACGGACATGGAGCCGGTGTGCGGCAACAACGGCCTCACGTACTTCTCTCCCTGCCACGCCGGCTGCGCTGCTTTCTCCTCGCGATCCAACTTCACCAACTGCGCCTGTGAGCTAACACAACACCCACACTATTCCTTGAGTTAAATGACAATCGCTGTCGCACTCAGAATTGTTAATTGTCTTTCTGAGTGTACATTTTATATCGGAAGTCTACCAATTATTGCCCTTATTAAACCCTTAATCATATAATATTATTAATGCGAATGTTTGGATGGATGGATGTTTACCACGTATCTATAAAACAGCTTAATGGATTTCGATAGAATTTTGACACATAGAACATAGTGCGGAAGAGCACATATGCTAGTTATTAAGTTTTTTTTAAAACCCGCGTCGACGGAGTCGCGGGCGACAGCTAATTAGTGTATTAACTGTTATATTTGACCAAATTAAAAAAAATGGAACTGTAGAGTATGTGCATTTTCCAGGCGTGCACGAGAACAGCCGCGAGCCAGCGCGTGCGGGTGCGGGCGCGGGCGCGGGCGCAGGCGGGGCGACGCTGGTGGGCGGGGCCTCTGCGGCGGCGCTGACGGCGCAGTTCGGCGACGTGACTGTGGTGCCGGTGGCCACTGCGGGCGCATGCAACCCGCCCTGCACCACCATCTTCCCCTTCCTCGTGCTGCTCTTCTTCATGACCTTCGTCGTGGCCGTCACACAGATGCCGCTTCTTATGATCGTACTCAGGTAATACTACATTACACTAATTAACTTTTTAATGCATTTAACATAAGTTTATGACAAAAGAAATATTATTAACGTTAAGTTTTCATGATCCAACGCTGTACGTTGTTTTAGATCGGTGAGCGAGGAGGAGCGTTCGTTCGCTCTGGGCATGCAGTTCGTGATCTTCCGGCTGTTCGGGTACATCCCGGCACCCATCGTGTTCGGGAATCTGATCGACTCCACCTGTCTGCTGTGGAAGCAATCCTGCGGCGGGGAGAAGGGCGGACGCTGTCTGCTGTACGACATAGAACAATTCCGTTACAGGTGCGCTGTTAAAAATATTGGTTTCAGGATGTTTGACACTTTAAACTCAATTCTACATATTGTTTAAATTTATTTCAAACCACAGCAGCATCTAGCGACACATTGGAGATTAATAAAGACATTTTTTTATTTATATGATTGAATAAAATATGTTTCAGATACGTCGGTTTATGTGGTGGTATAAAGATCGTCGCCCTTGGCATATTCCTGGCGGACTGGTGGCTGGTGCGCAGGCGCCGGCACCTCGAGACCTCAGCACCGCTCGACCCACAGAAAGACATAGCGGGCTCCATCATCAGTCTGGACAAACGTTCGTATTAATTCAAATTAGAATTATTAATCAAAGCAAGTAATAGTAAATAGACTATGTTTCTTTTTTAACCCGTTTATACTAATTTGCAGTATTTGAAGAGTTACCGACGGCGGAGAACACGAGTGGGTTCCGGTCGGGGGTGACTTCGGGCCACAGCTCCACCACCAGCACGCCGCTGGAGCCCCCGGGCGCGGCGGGCGAGGAGCCGCGCGCCGTCGTGCGCCGCACAGACTCCCAGCACTCGCATCACTCCCACCACTCGCACCACGGCAAGACTTCGCGCGTGCTCGTCGCCTCGCGCCATCTGCGCAACGACTCCAAGACCATCCAGCTGGAGCCGCGCGCGAGACACCACTCGGGCGACGCAGCGCGCTCGCACTCGCGGCACAACTCGCGCGACCTCAGCCTCGACCAGCTCAAGCAGCTCGCTATCAAGAGCATGGAGAGTCTCGACCTCACCGTGCTGCCGCTCGCCAAACCCCCGGACGACGAGACCAAGCGGCTCATAGAGGGCGGCGGCGTGCTGCGTCACCGGCGTACCGGCTCCCGCGACCTCAAGCCGGCGGACTCGCGCCACAAGCGCACCTCCAGCCACCACATCACCATGGAGCCCGGCGACCTCGCGCTGCACATGCACAAGGGCCGCAGCGTCGACCAGCTC
>NW_013532703.1:13172906-13176637 GCF_000836235.2 Papilio xuthus | reverse complement strand
CCCCCCCGCCTCGCCCGCGCTCGCCCCCACCCCCGCGGCCCTCGCCGCCGCGCACCACGAGCTGCGCGCGTGAGCCGCGTCCCGACTGACGCGCCAATGTGCGCAGACTCTGTCTCGGTGATAAAGTGATCAATTTCAAGGATTTGGATTTCATATTTAATACATTTGAATCCTTGGTTCTAGCGAATGTTACATATTTGAAGAAACGGGACTTCTTAGTGAAATTAAATCAATATTAGTCCACAGTGCTGCAACTATTCTAATTAATGAGAAATGTTATAAGTGCACTGTGCAGTGTGGTGGATAGAAGAAATAATTTATCATTAAGTTGTTACGAATTCTTATTTTAGCTTGACACGTTCTTATTGCACATAAAAATTGTTATACAATGTTGGATATGTATGTAAATTAATTCGTCTATTACACCGACACCGCTGACAGCAAGTGATTTCGAATCATATCTTTAAATTAGGCTACTTTAATGCTTATACTAAACGAGAGAAGCTCGCTTAACACAGCCCTAAGAGTAGATTATAAATTAATATCTAAATGTTGAGTGTAGCAGGTTTGAATAACAGGAAAAAAATTAAAACACAAGAGACTGTTATAGTGTAAAAATACATCACATCGTTTAGTACTATTTCCGCTTCTAAAAAGGCTTAATAATTAAAAAAAATAACAAGTCCACAAAATAAATAAGAAATAAACTTTTGCTATTGCATAAATGGGTCAGTTAAATAAGGGAAATATTTATGTGAGCATATTGTAGACTTTGTAAAAGAATTCAAGACCCACTCCTTATGCAAAGCTATTATGTAAATTTAAAAAAAAAACGTGAGTTACTAACATCTAACTAACAACTAACATATGGTTGTAAGAAAAACTGACCATAAGAATGTGAGCAATAGCAATTGCTTATTTTACTATAGTTTGTAAGCCTGAATAGATGAAATCATCACAATTAGTCTTCATTTAGATTTGTTGTTAGTAAAAAATTGGATATTATCTAAAATTTAATAAAGTAACAAATAAGGCTTTCAAATATTAGGTAAGCCTATAGCCTTAAATTAAATAGAATCTTACTTTTTGTCGATATTTATTAGCTCTTCATTGATAATTAAATTTTTGTACCAGTTGTTTAGAATCTTTAATAATATTTCTGTGATTTCCAATCTTAGCTAATACTTGTTTGAGATGTTGTGAACATTAAATATTCAAAAATTATTAATTTAGAATATTTTTGACATGGCAACATCTTTTTACATGCAAGTAAATGTGTCAACTTATTTTTTGGTAAAATCATTTTGGTTCTGTTAATTTTATAAACAGAAAAATGATAATAACTATATAAAAGCACCATAAAACTGTGGTACAGTTTTAATTATAAGACTGAACCATTGGTTGACCAAGTGATGCTAGGGGAGGAATAAATGTAATCTTTTAATTTCAATATTTCAAGTTTCTTTAAGATAATTATATAAAATTTTATCTATAAATGAGAGTTTGAAATAATTTGTTAAAGTCAATATTAATACCGAATCTCAGGTTGTAGGAACAAAAATCTTGTGACTTTTTTTGTTGTGAACTTGAATTTGTAACTGTGCAATTAAATTAATTTTGTCTGTGATCTCAAACTGTCATGAGTTGAAGAGTATTGTGAATATTGTCTGATCACAGTCATAGTATTAAAACTAAGTCCTCGCAAACTGCAACATCACCTTTTATTATTAAGATGTTTTAAATTGATTTGAATTATTCCATTGTCTTATATTGTGTATTTGTGGTATGTAGCAACAAAACCAACTTGTCACATAATTTTTTTTTATATCTAACTTCAATTTCAATAAAAATTATGTTAATTTCTTTTCTACATGTTGGTTTGGAAGGATTTTTAGTCGAATGTGTTCTCTGGTATGTTTATTTTGACTACTTTGATTTTTTTTGTATTTTTTGTCACTTACTATTGTATGATTTTATAAAATTAGATTTAAAAAAAATCATTTCAAATTTAAGTTTTGTAACACTTGTCAAAATGTCAATTTGTGGGCTGCTGTTTGTATAAATTAATAACTCAATTACTATTACAGTAGAAATATTTTTTTAGTACTGAATTAATATTTTAAAACAATATATTTATCACAAATTTAAAAGACAAGGGAAGCATCAATGTAAATTGTCATATATTTGTTAAGAGAGAAATAGTTTGATATGAAGAGAGTGTTTTATCTAAAAATGCCTTATTACAATAGGTCTTAAGACTTGATACTGACTTAGCTGTACTTGTTGTTGTCCAATACCAAAGTGATGGTGTGGCAACAACTCTCTAAACTAATTTGTTGCATTTAGTGATTAATAAAATTGCATACTTATTTTAAAACATTTTTATTTTTCAACAAATATCCATCCATCACAAAACATCTTAGTTATTGCTGTTGAGCTTTGCAAATCTCAATAGCTTCATCGATGGCACCTTTTAAAAGAAAAAATATATCAACATTGCATAGCAAAATTAATACTATACCTTTGCAAATGTGTACCATTACAAACTATTTATTCATACTACACTAACTATTGTAATTAAAAAATATACCTCACTACATACTAAAGTAGATTCACAACTACAAAACAACTTTTTCATAAATTTACAGGACCAGTATTTAATCTAACTCACCACACTCTGCGATAACAACTTTCTTAGAGGGTGTTCCATTTCGTGAACCTAAATTTTCCATTTTTTTA
The DNA here is from genome assembly GCF_000836235.2 of Papilio xuthus. NCBI lineage: Eukaryota > Metazoa > Arthropoda > Insecta > Lepidoptera > Papilionidae > Papilio > Papilio xuthus. Next base: position 13,173,898 of record NW_013532703.1, on the reverse strand, counting down.
ACAACATCCATTCCCTCTACTACTGATCCAAATACAACATGCTTGTGGTCCAGCCAAGGTGTGGCTGCAGTTGTAATAAAGAACTGTGATCCATTTGTGTTTGGTCCAGCATTAGCCATAGACAATATACCTGGACCAGTGTGCCTCAGCTTAAAGTTTTCATCCATAAATGTACGACCATAAATTGATTTCCCACCGGTACCATTATGTTTAGTAAAATCACCTCCTTGGCACATAAAGTCAGGAATTATTCTATGGAATGATGAACCTTTGTATCCAAACCCTTTTTCACCTGTACACAAAGCTCTAAAATTCTCAGCTGTTTTAGGGACTTCATCTGCATTAAGTTTCATAACAATGCGCCCAAGTGGCTCTCCATCAGCAGTTACATCAAAGTAAACTTTTTTTTCTTGCTGAGTTGATGCAAAGCGTAGTCCTGCAGCAGAATAGAGTGCGCCATTGATAAAGGTGCGACGTATTATTGATGATAGTGCCATTGCAGCTGACCTAAAATGAAATTTTTAAGGTGATAACACAATCGACATAGTCAAAGACTCGTACGATGAGAAAAATATATTTAATCGCATTAAGCCCAAATGGTGCGGTAAATGGTATGGTTTAAATGTAATTAAATCACGTCGCATAAATACTAATAATTAACCTAACCTAACCTTAATTATTAGGTTGTACGTCGATAGCAAAGATTAGAGTCTAATTAAAATTCTTTTGTATTTTCATTTGAAAATTTGCCAAAGGGACAATGAAGAAGATTTTCCTACAGAGAGTTAACCATCAAATAAATTTTACTTGTACTTAAAGTGTGAGATATTTTTGTAAAGGTTAGGTATAGAACCAATAAAAGTAAATTTTCTCAGTATTTACAAAAAAGACAATATTGAAAATTCTCACTTTCAACCTTCCTTCAGTAATCAGCAGTCCGTCTCTTATTTTCCAAAATATTAAACTTTGAAACCTTCCTTTTTTGCTTTTTT
>NW_013532703.1:13135108-13172863 GCF_000836235.2 Papilio xuthus | reverse complement strand
GCTTTCTAACTCTCAAAATTATAATACACTTAATCCCACAATTCACACTGAAACTACAATATTCTTACCAAATAAGGTTAGATTTTAAATATAATAATATCATAATAATTTCGTTTGTTATATGAGAGAATGAAAGTTTAATGGCGGACGGCGGAGGACATTGTTGTCGGGTGGGGGGGGGGGGTGTTTTCATGATGAATACAAATAAATTGTAAATTTTAAATTACATACTTCAAATAACTTAATTAAATTGTTGTTTATTTATTATCTAAACTTTAAATATAAAGAAATTATAAATTTTTAAATCACAATTTATTCATATGCACTATGGTTTTTTTTTTTAAACAGCCCAAAAATTATAGAGAAACTTATGAGTGGGATAGACACAATTTTCAAGATGGAGGATCTCCGTTTGCGTTCAATTTGTACCATAGACTAATAGAGTTTCACGTGCCTGTGTTAAATGTTAAATGTAAGACACTGGCCTAATCCGCTAAGGGAGAGCCTTAATCAAGGAACTGAACCAAACTGAACTGTTAAATGCAAGACTGCTGCAATATCCAAGATAAAAAACGACTACATATCGAAGATTGCTTTGTATTTTTTAGCTTTAAATGAACTTTAAAGAATTAACTTTGTAATTAAAATTCCTTATTTATTGATATCAAAATCTACAACAATCGTATAATCTAGCAACATTATGTACAATACGTTTGAAGTTTTCAAGTCACTTTGTCAACAAAAAAAGTAATTTTAGGTTAGAATTAAGAGCACTGAGAAAAAACTTGATTTAAAACTGAGATTTACCAATGCAGGCCTACCTATTAACAAAATGTTATAGTAAATAACTGTAACGAATAAAAGAATATTGCAATATTTAAATATACTATACTATATATTTCAAAGGACTAAAAACTTAAAATGCAATGCATTAAATCTTTAATTTCAAATATACGGCAGTACCAAGTGTCCCCCATTCTTTATAAGCGAGTAATATCTGTTGCAAAGTGGAAAACTCCCATAAGATTTTATACTGTACAAGATGACGACTCAGGTAACCACATTTTATATTTCTAATACTAGAAGTCCTCTCCCTTTATATGACCGTTCTTACAGGTACCGACTAACCTTTAAATTGTATGCAAATTGTGTAAAAATTTCAATTTTTTTTTATACTTTAGGCTCCTATTGCAATTTGCAAATAATTCAAAAAAGCTACAATTAGTATCATTTATAAATAAAACATCCTAATTTTTTCCATACATTGTTTTTTTTTTCAGAGATAATAAATGATCTATGCAAAGGTGATGCAGATTTAGAAAAACGACTTAAAATTTTGATGTTGGAAGTGGAAGTGATGCGTCAAGATGGTCGTCCAGCTCCAAGCATACTACGTAAACATCACTGGGAACATATACTGACTCTTGCAAGCAGAAACCAAAGATCAAGCTATCTAGTATACCTATGGAAAACACAAATGGCAAAAGAAAATGAAAAGGTAAACAAAACACAAATATAATAATTAAAATATATTGATACAGGAAATTCCACTATTTGATTCTTTTATATGATATATATATTTATCAGCTTATGTGATTTATTTATAACTATGAAAGGAAATTCTAAATTCAGATATTCTAAAATTTTCATAAAATGTGTTTTTGTAGTTCTGGTGTTAGAACTTTATATACTAATTTTATAGCGGCCAAAATCTGTTCACTTATGCAATTACTTTAATAATGGACTCTACTATTACCATGTTATAATTTTTTTTATATTTTAATAGGCAAAGAAGGAAGCAAGAAGAAAAGAGATGGCACTAAAATCTGAGCAAGTGGTGGAGAAGGAGTTTCCAGATGACCTCATATATGGAATCCAACATCAAACTTTGTTTCTGCGAATTCGTGACCAGTCAATTAACCAGTTCGATAATTATAGGTAAGGTATGTTAACAATAATGACAATTATTTCATATAAGGGCTATATAATACATCATTTGGATAGAATATAACATAGAGACATTGATAATCATTCCTATGTATGACATATATATGTAACAACAGAGCTTATTACAATTCTGTGCAATGTTTTACATGTCAATAAAAGAAATGAATGAAATTTTATAGTCATATTAAATATAATACATTACTATTTAATTAATATTTTACAAATGTGATTTCTAGAGCACTTCAAGCAATGATGTGGGGTCAACCAATAGTTATAGATTGCTCCTATGAACAGAACATGGTGTGGAGAGAAGCTGTTAATGCAGCCAAACAAATGACATTCGTGTTTGGAGAGAATAGAATTCATAAAGAGCCATTCAACATTCACATGTGTAATGTAGACTTAGAAGGCCATTTTATGAAACAATTACGTAAGAATATTCCATCATTAGAAGAGCCATGGTTTCCTCTAAACATTCACACCAAGAGTTACTTAGATATTTTCCCAAAGCAAAAGCTGGTATATCTGACACCACACTGCAGAGAAGAACTGACAACATTTGATCATGACACCATCTATATTATTGGATGCATGGTGGATAAGGTAAGTTGTTATTTAACATCTGCATTCTTTAGATTATATCATTTTCATAAACAATTAACTGAATTATATTTCAGATAAACACTGAACCACTTTCGCTAGCCAGAGCAAAACGAGATGGATTAAAAATGGCTAAATTACCTTTGGATAGGTATATGGAATGGGCGCCCGGCGCAAATAAAAGTTTGAACATAAATCACATGGTCCCAATTCTATCAGATTTAAAGGTATCAGGTGACTGGGATCACGCGTTACGTCATGTACCAAGAAGAAAGCTCATGGAAACCAAAATAATGGCTATGCAAAAGAAGATTAGGAGCAATCCACTAGCCAAAGAAGAAATATTTAAAAATTTCAATATGATCAAAGACAATAGAATACAGTCATTCAGAAAAAAGCGTGTAAAATCTAAACAATCTTTGTTGTATGATGATGATAGCATATAGAAATAAAAGGTCAATAATTTTTTTTGTTTTTATTTCTCGTTAAATCTTAGTAAATAAACATATTCCATAATATTTGCAAAAGAAATCCCTAAACAATAAATGTTTAACCTAGATTTGTACAATATCAAATTATACTTCATTTTTTATTAACAATTTTGGTATGTACAACAAACTTTAATCTATTATAAATGTCACTAAATAGTCCTAACTAGTGAAGATTGATGAGATGTAAATGTTCTTTATGTGTAAACATTGCAAATGATATTGACGAAGAACTAATACAAAATTATCATCGTTAAATATTTTCTTCAAATTTACTAATATTTAAATACACCAAGTATTAAATTGATTTTTTTATAATTATATTAAATGAATTACGCAACACGAATGTTTTTTTTTAAATTATTAGCACACAATTTTTGTGTGTAAATTTCGTGAAACTATGTTTGCAATATTACATTTATATCTTTACAATCTTCGTTCATCTAGTGACGTACATCCATACATCTACCTACAATTGCACACGATTTTACTCTAAATATGCCTTGCATATTTAAAACATACTATGTGCTATATGCTTCATGCATTTTATGTATACAAAAAATCAAAATACATAATGTCAACATTAATATTATGAAGAAAAAAAACCGTTTTAGATTCTATTATAGATCTAACATGATCTGCTATAATAAGGCGGTATGCAAAACGCACTCCAAGTATATCAACACAATCCTAACTTGAAAATGATTAATTACGAATTGTTAACATGATTTCTTATTGTGCAATTATATGCAAACTAATTATCTAATTGTTTTATGTACTCAGTGTATTTATAAAGATGTGCGTTTATAATTTTAATGTTAGCACATGTTATGAAAGAGAATGTATAAATGCAAAAAGGAAAAAATATTGTACTTATGGTGGAGTTTCAGAAAAAGTGGTAAAGTGTTGCCAGGTAAAGGAAATATCTGTACAAATAGTTGCTGGAAGTAATTAGGCCAGCGTTAGCATAATTTTAGGCTCTTGAAATATCGGGAGATCCAATTACAGATGTGTTACACCTTGAATTTGTCTAGTCAGGGGTAGGAAGGCACGTTTGCTTAAAGTTGATGTAGAAACCTTGTAGGTCCAGGGCCTCAAACCTTTAATCACCAAGTGATCCACTATATTTCTAAAACGAAAATTATAATGAATAGACGCTAAAAACCTAATTTATGTTACTTTTTCTACTTTACTCTTTTGAGACTGTATTTATACAAAAATAATTTCTCTCGATTTTAAATCTAAACCGAACTTGTGATTCATTTTGACCCGCGACCAAGAATGGTACCGACTCCCGTTTTATGTATTGCCGTCAATGTTCAATTGGCATCGAGTTTTGCAGTTTGCATTGTCAATTCAGTGTGTAATCACTAGATTTGTGTTGATACGCATGTCAGGTTAGCGTGTTGTATGAGATCGCGTGCACTAGGCCGGGGGCAGCTGGCGCATGTCGACGTCCGCTGCCGAAGCGGCCGGAGGAGCGGCTGCAGCAGGGGTGCGTTGTTTGATCGAGGCGAGGATCTCCTGCAGGTTGGAGGGCAGCGCGATGTCGGCCAGCGGCATCGCACTCGCCGCACCACCCACACCCGCCTCCACTTCCGGCGGCGTCATCGGTCGCGACGGAGAATAAGCTTCCTCCTAAACAAACAGAATTTACTATTATTACAAATCAAATCACGACACAATACTGCAGTTGAAACTAATAACTACCGCATGATCCATGATAGATGAATCCGCTTGTGCCATCTTCAGAATCTGCATCTTCTGTTCTTCAATTTGTCTGTTGAGCTCCTCCATCTTGGTGCGCAGCGAGGAGGTGGCGGGCGCGGAGCCGCTGCTCGTTGAGGAGCCCGGGCTGTACGCCTCTTCGTCGTCTGCGGATGCTATGATATAATCAGAGATTTGATGACCACTCAAAAATATTTAGTATAAGTCAAATACGAGATTTTTTAAAAGTAAACGTGCAGCTAGCAAAAACACGTCAACTTAGCGATTAACAAAACCAAATTAAAAGTCTGAAAAACACATATTTTTTAGTTACCTAAGGTGGCTGCGATCTTGTCTTTAACAGACGTGGAGAGAGGGGACGAAGAGTACGTCGGCAGTGGAAGCGCGCGTCGCTTGGGCGAGCTGGGCGGAGTGAAACCGCGCCCGCCCACCGGCGGTGTGTACGATCTCTTGCGAGACTCTCCTATCATCTAGACACACATTCAAATATATATTAATTTTGTTTCCACTGTCAAAATGCTTGCATAAAAATGTATCATCATCCTGCTCCTTATCTTTTCAAAGAACAAAGATAACAATAATATTTGTTTACAGGTGGTTGGCGATTGATAATCATTACAAATGCACCTATTTAAACATAAAACGCAAATAATGTTTAAACTAATGACTAATGTAGCAACTTATTTGTCGAAAAAAACTATTAGTATAAAGTAAATCATAAGTTACAAAATGTATTGTTTTGGGTTATCAAAACGCAATCTTTTGATTATTCACGCGCCATCTTTATTCAAGGATAGCGAACCTTTGTGGTTGACACTGGCATGCTATTAAAACTTTTTTAAATAACCTACAAAGCGATTATATCATAAATAGGTTATGTGTAATGAATCGAAATAAGAGAAGTTGAGCACAAACTTAATTTGGTATTTCGTAGTATTTATGGTTTCTCCAAATACCCACATAATGTAGCTAATTCATGCCAGTGCTAATTGAAGAAACATTATGACGTCAAGCACAATAGTAAAAGACAAGATGCAGGTCTGTGAAAAAGCATTTAGGTTACTAAGAAGATATGTTATGTAAAAAGAAGTAAAAGTTGAGGTTTACGCATTAAGGATAATAAAATCATAAAAAGTTACCCTTAACAAGGATTATGAATACATATTGTTTTATATTTACTCTGACATAAATTTAGCGAAAAGGATATCAAGGCCATAAAAAAATATAAATTTCTCTCGCCGGCGATAACAATCAGCTCCCGGTGTTTTCAAGATTTAGGTTTCAGATTTTAGGTTAGTTTTAATTATTTATTTACACAACGTAATGTTTTAAACTTAACGAATTAAAAAAATTATACTCACTACAAAGGATATGAGGGATAAGGAAATAGGAATGTTTTATATTCAACTTTAAATAAAACCTCGAACTCTTTACAAAATTAACCTATAACCTAGACGTGACAATACTAATATACAATTTTACAATTATCTTAATGAAATAAACAGAAATGCGAATATAACTTTATTAACCTACAATAAATTAATAGGTTTTATATCTGTTTTATTAACACTGATGTTATATTACATATATTTTACATAATAAATGCATTTTTCAAATGGCGGACTCTGATCTTAATACTAACGCAAAATAAGGAAAACTTAACAACTAATATTTTATTTACAAGCTGAAATTATATTTATACCTATTCCACCCATTCTCAACTAACCTTAGCGGGAATGATTTCTTTGGGAACAATGGGAGGCAATCTTTTTTTTCTCTGTCGTATAACTATCGCTATAAGTAGATGTGTCTTCACTTCCAAGCCTGGCCCGTCCAGAGGGAGGAGAACCGGGGGCAAGGATGAGTTCGCTGACAGGGGAACTATGTAAAAGTCTTTCACCGTCGCAGTGTTGGACACTTTGACAACTCCCAGTCTGAAAATACAACAAAATAATAAAAGAAAATTGATGAAAAAACTGTAAAAAATGATTAATTTTTTTTTCAATATATTTTTTTGTATATGTAGCAGTGTTAACCTATAGAACATACCTATTTCGACTACTAAGATAACTGTATAAAGCTATATATTGCATTTTTTCTTCATCATTTGCTGCTTGCAACCGCAATATAACAATATCTTTGTTGCCGGCTCGTTTCATTTTTAAAATATAATCCCATACAGTCTCCGGATTTATTCTACCGACGACGTCCAACTCTGCAGCCAGATCTTCTTCTAAATCCATTGCGTTGCCGGAAACCTGATATGATTAAATATATGAATAAATTGTCGTAAACATAATATCAAGTTATATAATTAATGATTGTTTACCTCGTGTGCTGCGACGTAGAATCTAGCGACATCTACCATATTGATGCAGCCATTCCAAACTATCGGCGCGGAGTTTTCTACAGTACTGCTCGGTTCTTGATCACTCTCCACTTCTGTAAGGGTATAAAAAAATTGACAAAATATTCACAAGAAAAAAAATTTTTTTTAAGGGTTCAAGATCTCACAAAAATTTAAAAATATATAGCAACTTTTTAGACTTTTATTATGTTTTTGACTATTAATGGCGCAGAATTTACTAAATTAATAAATACTTACCAGGAGCTTTATCATGTTTTGGCAAGTATGTGTTTGTTGGCATTATGCTGGTGTTGATCGAGAAAGACTTTGATGGATCATAGTCGGCTACACTATAATTAGTTATTTCATTTTTATAGTCGTCATAAACATCTTCTCTAGACTTTCGTAAATCTTCTTCGGAGAACGCGGATGTTATCATCGGTTCATGTGGATCGTATTCCGGATGAGTTTCTTTAAGCATTGCAGATTTCGGCCTTTCAATAGAATCTGAATCTGTTGAACTAAAACGAAAAAAAATATGAATCATAGTGTAATATTAATTGTCAATTAAAATAATGATGGAGGTAACTTACTCATTTTTGCTCTTGTATGTATTCTCTTGAGATTTGGATCTATGTTTAACTTTGTCTTCTGTGCTCTGTCGATGTTTAGATCTAGATCTACGTCTAGATGATTCTCTGGAGCGTGAGCGTCGTCGCGAGCGGCCCGAGGATCGGGAGCGATCGCGCTCTCGCGAAGTCGATCTCACGCTGTCTTTAGAACGCCTCTTAGATTTCAATCTGGATCTTGATCTGGTTTTCGATGTCTCACTGGAATCGACCTTGTCTTTATTGGAGTCTGCTCTCGATCTGGATTGCGATCGTGATCTAGATTTCCTATCGGATCGTCGCCTGCGATCCTCTTTTTCTTTTCTTGTTGATTTCCTTCGTGACGATCGTGAATTTCTACTATCTACATCCTTCTTAGATTCACGTTTACTCTTAGAGTGGCTCGATATGCCATTCTCTTTGTCCTTCTTTTTACTACTGCCGTGCTTTTTACCTGATTTATGACTGACTGAATCTGTTTTCTTAGTCCTAGGAGAAAAAATATATAGAAAAGATTTTAGATTTTACAACACGTAAACAATATATTTTAAGGCGAAACTGTACAACCAAAATGAATTGTGTAAATATAAATGATAAACAAACTCACGTGTCCTTATTTTCCTCCGTAGCTTGGTCATTGCCCATGGAGTCGTTGAGAGCACTCACAACATCTTCCACTGGGACATTGGGATCTAACTCTGTTGATACTGACTCTTTTGTTTCCATTACCTACAAAATATTTATTATTTGTTAGTTTTAATTTTTTAATTGCCTTAAGTTATTCAATTTCCAATTGACCTGCTTGTGTAAGGAAAAACAATGTTTCCAAACTTACCTCTTCTCCTTTATGTGTTTTCAGCACATATGTTTTGTTTGCAGCCAAAAGATCTAATTCAGATTTCTTTATCAATTCTAGCGAATGCTTAACTTCCTTATCTCTCCATTGCGCTAGTTCCTGGCTGGCTAATTCTTCTGGGGATAGTCTTACCTGAAAACCACAATTTTAAATTAATACAAATTCTGCTGTAAAATATTGATTAAATTGTTTATAAATACATACCAACTGTTGAGGTGTTATGGTACGATCGCATATTTTCTGCCAAAGCGATAGATTCTTCCTATCTTTAATATTAAACATTAATGATCTATATTTGGCTTTATATTTCATACCGACATCGCGGAATAATTCGTGCAATTCAAATTCCGTGTCAATTGCGAATTGTAGAATTTCATCCTCGGTAAATTTGGGACCTGAAGTCTCAGCCATTCTGATACTCATCTGCTCTTGCAGTGCTTTCTTTACATTGTCCCTGATAGGTTCTGCGGACGTTAATTTCATTCTGGGTTCGGAGACGTCCTTCCTCCGCGGCGTCGTTGGTGTAACTGATGGCATCTACAATGAATTCATTATCGTGAGTGCGCCAAACTCATGTAATCAATGTGTAAACATATCAAGGTCACTATACTACAAAATATGTATGTTTTAATAAATTCCTAAAGCCCTTATACAGGAAAAATTAAATATAAATAAAGTCAATTATTTCCTTTTTTAATATATATAACAACGAAGTATATAACTTATAATAAGCACATATCATATGTGTTATATTTTATTCAAAGATTTTTTTTATTATATTATGTTATCAAATGAAGTATTTTTCTTTAAAGTTTTTAGTGTCAAAAATAGTTTATCTAGTAAATATATGAAAATAATAATTATTATTTTAAATATATGATGCCAAAAGTGTGAGGTGTAATTTTTCGTAAAGATGGTGTTGTTTTTAATACAGTATGACATCATAAGACTGTAGATGTGTAGTCAAAACTCTGACGTAATCTTAAGACTTTAAGTTCGTTTTTGTACATACAATAAACACACAACACGTGAATACTAAGTGACTAATCTTCCGCAGTGGAATATTTGTGTTTGGAGCTTTATGTAAAATTTTATGACCGCGTCTAGTTGTGCATTTATATATGATCTGCCCAAAAAAAAAAGTTACAAAAAAATAATTTCTTTTTCTCGCAACTAGGTCTGTAGAAAATTGAACAAATCTTAGTACTATACACTATTCCTTACAGTAATTAGTCTATGACAAATTTCATCTGCAGACTTTAGATGTCTGCACTTATAGTATGAAGTGTGATACAAAATTATACCAAACTAGCGGACCCGACAGACGTTGTCCTGTCTACACGTCTTTAATTTGAATAAATTAATATGAAGTTAATATTTGATGAAAATTGTGAATTTAAACCATTCCCAGATCCCCTTGAACACACATAAAAAATATCATCAAAATCGGTTCAGTCGTTTGAGAGAAGTTTAGTGACATACACACTCACAGAAGAATTATATATATAAAGATATGCAAAGCATATATGGTTGTCTAAGTTATTAATCAAGTACAATATAAAAGTTAACTATTGCTTTCCCCTGCCGAAATATTTATAGAAAATCAGTCATCTCTCTCATTCCATCGGAAAAAAAAGTATGTAAAATTTTTCTAGGGCATATCTGGTCATGTTTGTAAATTAATAAAATTGCATTTTATCTACATTTAATTTACTAAGGATTTTTAGTGTCTATAATTTAAATTTTCGTCTCTTTTTCTTATAATTTTTATTTAGGTTTAAATGGGCTGTTTTATGTTGATAAGTATAATAATAGTTCAGAGCTTACTTACCTTTTCATTTGATGACTGGGATCTGTTTAAGGCGCGTACAGTCTTGCGGGATTCACTAGTTCTAGTGACAGGAACAGTATTGTGGGACTTCGGAGTTTCTATGATCTGTGGCTGAGGTATAGACTTGGGTGTTGCTAAAAATTTAGTCTGCAACGGTTTAGGTTCTTCTTTTGGTATGACTGGTTTGATTGAAATTTTTTCCTTGTAATCATGTGGACCTTGTTTCAATAGTTCACTCTGTTTCTTAGGTAATCTCTCAAAGTTTAATGTTGTCTGAATTTTGTTTGCTTCACCCGCTGACTTCTTACGCGATGGATTCGGTTTGATAGTACTAAGCGTACCGGGGCGTACAACTTCGAAAGTTGGATTCTTTTGCAGCCACAACTTTAGATTTTCTGCAGTTGGAGCATTTGGTCCTGCCAGTAATCTTCCAGACTTTCGTTCATATACGATAACCTTGAAATTATTATTATTTTATAAGTGAATTTTTTTGTTTTACACGGAAAAAAGGTATAGCAAAATATATTACAAATAAAACAAAAAATATAAAAAACATACCCTTGACTCTGCTTTTATTTTTTCTGGTCCCGCTTCATCAGTTTTCGAAGCTTGGGTGCCTAAAGAATCTTGTGCATGTTTTAAAATACAAGCGTCGCTACAGTAAATGCTGCTCGCCCGAGCTGACTTCTTGCATACTATGCAGTTGGTCTTAGATCCAGTGTCTTTGGGCAATATTGATGCAGCAAGTGATCTAGTTTCTTGACTTTCAACATTTTTTGCAGCTGCAGCAACCTAAGAAATTTTTCAATTAGTTATTACATTTCTATTGTGTACTTATAAAAAAAATGTCTTTTTTTCCATTAGTGAACGAAAAACTAATAAGTTGGTTTAAAAGTGTAATTATTGTGTTTGTCTACCAATATAATAACCAAAGGAAGAAGATTTGGAAACTATTTGTTTATAAAATTATTAATATAACACAAATTACCTTATTGGTTTTAGTTTTAATGCTTTTCACGCAATTGGGACATCTCCATTCAATGCCTTGGTCTTCCATTTGTTGGCCCATTGCCTTTGTGATGTTAACACATTTTCCATGGAACCAATCTTGGCAACTGTCACAGCAGATCATGAAACGGTTGTTGTGTGGCTGCTTACAAATACACCATAGTCTGCAAACAAAAAATGTCAATTATGTTAGCACATTATATTTATAAGAACTTCTTTGCTGCCTAGATTAGTTGAATTAGTCGATTTTCCTCTTTTGTCATATGTTTTTTAATAAATTTATAATCAACTAGCTGTCGGCCGAGACTCCGTCCGCGCGGAATTAAAAAAAACATAATTAGTAGCCTATGTGTCCTAAACCATGTTGTACATAAGTGCCAAATTTTATAAAAATTCATTCACCAGTTCCGGAGATACCTTCAAACATCCATCCATCCAAACATTTGCATTTATAATAACAGTAAGATAAGAAATGAGATAAAATGTATGCAACTCAAGTACCTGTTAGGATCATCCTCAGAGTTTAAGCTTTCTTGAGATTCAGCGGAAGGTTCTTCAACTAATGGAATTGTTTCCTGCTTCCTTGTACTTAATTTTCTATTAACATATTGCTTCGAGACATGTTGGAGAATAGGCTCAGGGGTTTGTATAACTGGAGACAGTGGTGCAGCCGCAATTGGAGTACCAATATTAGATCCTGTAGACTCCACCTGACTTTTCCGTTTAGAAGCTCTTGTGGCTGGTGCCTCAATAGGTGGTAAAGTAATCACACGTCCGTCCCGTCTCACAATTTCTATAGGATCCTTTTTAGGCAGCATTGTCTTCATTGTTTTAGACATTTGTAGAGATGAAGCCATTGAACCTGGAGAATGCTGAGGAATCGTTGACGGTACTAAAGGTTGCATTTTAGATAGTGTATCAACTTTACCAAGAACTTGTTTGTCAATAACCTCCTGTAAATTCTCCGAGCTTTCCACTAGTTGTGCAACATGCATCAAAACATCTTCAGGTAATCCTTCCTCTATTGGTTGTAGATCAGAAAGATCCAATGATGGTAATAATGGCCCAGCCAAACCTGGGCTAGCAGTTGAAGATATATTTGGTTGGATTTTCATTGGTGTTGTTGCTGTGTCTTGCAGAATTTGTGCTAGACTTGCATCATCTAACTGTGGGATAGCATCAAAACTCTTTCCAGGTTTATCTGTGGGAATCTTATTACTTTGCTTTAGGTATGTTTTTTGTACCACTGGAGATTTCAGCTTCTCTGAAATATCATTCTTAGAATCCATAACCTTCGCATCATGTATCTCAGGTGATTTTAAAGATAGGTTTATTTTTTTATTTGTAGGCACTGAATCTTTTTCAGGTTTAGACACAACTTTGGTATCCGTTGATACTCTTCTTATAACATCTGGAGTTGAGAACAAGGATGTCATGTCAGAGAGCAAAGCAGTCACATGTGCTGGAGTTTTCTTTTCCTTTTTAATAACTTTTTGTACTTGTTTCGGAACTACCTTGACCTGATCACTAAATGTTCCAGTGGTCACAGGTGATAGTAGACTTTCTTTATTTGGCGTCATTGCTGATTCTACTTCTTTCTTTTCAAACATAGCATTCTTTTGTTGAATCTTTTCTCTTATATCCCTTCGAACTATGCTCCTGTTAGCTTTAGGTTTCGGAGTTTTAACATCTGATTTAGTTTCTTTCAAAGACATAGAACTCTTTAAAATCCTTGGTTTTATTTTATTTTTCTTTAACTTCATGGACAATGATCTGTCCTTAGTATCTTTATAGTCAGAATCTGAGTCTCTGTCTGGTGCACTTTCACTTGATGAACTGATTGATGATGAATCCGTGTTTTCTTCATGTTTTTTCTCCACTTCTGCCTTTTTCTCAGCTTCAAGTTGCTTTGATTTAGTAAAGACGGGTAGAGGTTTATGTAAAAGGTCATTACCCTTCAATATAACAGATGCTTCTGCTGGGTTTATGATTATCTTTTTACCTTTAGGTATTATCTGTTGTTCCAAAATAGTGATCTTTTTATTACTTTGAATTGGTTTTTGTATAGGTGTGCGTGTTATTTCAATAACGGGATCCTCAAAACCAATAAATGCTTCATTTCCTTGTGGTAATACTTGGCTTGGTGATGTAAGCGATGTGTAGCAGTGGTCATTTTGAAATCCCACTAGACTATTTTCTCTTGTTTCTATCCTTAAAGACTGTAACATTTCAGCTCCGCTATCTGAAAATAAAATTTACAAAATCATAAACAACGTAACTAAAGTTATCTGTGAATAAAGCCTTTCACACTTTTGAAATGTAAAATTAATAATGTTTTAAAATTCAATCTAATTATTTAAATTATTTTTAATTTTTTATCTACAATATATTAATGTGTACAAAAATAAATACAACTTACCATACTTGATAATGCTGTTAGGTTCATCATAATAGCTATCGACAGATAGTGTAACATGTGGTATCTTATCATCATCATTTTCCGAATCAGTGGCATCATCAGGCCGGCCCTCATGGCCAACACGGACCACACTTATACCGGCACTTTGCGATCCATCAGTCCCTGGAATATTAGTATTAAATGTTAAATATATAAAAAATATACTAACTGTACTAGTTGTTTAATTATCAGGATAATGAACTGTCATTAGTAGCCTGGAAGAAATATTTCATTAGAAAATAATGAAAATTACCCATACAGTATAATGTAAATAATACTACATAATAGTTATTTCTATCAATTTTTATATACCACTGATTAAGGCATCTAAACGGGTAGGTAAATATTTACTATTCCGCAACTAAGTTGTTTACAAACAATAATAAATGTAACAACTAAAGAGTTCAAAATGAATTCATTTTAATATTTCCTCTAATTGTCATTAGCTAAAAGTAAAACGAGCATTTTTATATAACTACTTAATAGATTATTAAATATAAACATAAATTATTATAAACTTATCAGCATCATTAATTTCCTGAGGAATATTATAATTTTCCTGTAGACAGATTTTTAGTAGCATTGGCAATCTTTATGTTCAGTAAACAATTTAAATATGTATAGAAATTAACCGTTTTATACAAATCAAAAAGAGAAAAAGAACTTACCCATGAGAGTACCCAATAAGTTTTGATCCACAGACAGAGATCCATCCTTGTTGACAATAACAACAACTGAACTATCAGATTTAGATGAAGGTCCATTGAGATCTGTATAGTTAGTTATTACGGTATTGGCCATTTTTCTTAAGAATTTATGCCACAATATATTTCAAACTCCTCTATTTTTAGCCACTTAGAACACAAGCACCGCGTCTAACTATAAACACGCTGGACGCCATTTTGAAATCCAACAAGCTGCAAAAAGGCGCCGATTGTAGTCCTCTCTAATACCCTCAATACAAGTTGGTTTAGATTATTTCAAAAACGATAAATAAAATTAAATAAGAGAATATGATAAGGATTGGATCATTAATAACTTGTTTTAAATATTTAAAACGCGAATAAAACAAAACACATAACACCGACGTTCAACGTTGACGTGAATAACACGAAGTTGCCAGTTTCTTCAGGTTAAGACCCTTTGTTCTTTGCTCTCTGGCTTTAACAAATATATCGATTCGTTTTAAATTAATAAATGCTTTTTTAATGATTAACTTTGTTTTTCATTAGTATCAAAAACGTAAGCAGAATATGCAGCGTAGTTTACTAATTCTCAAATATAAGCTCATAAGTTTTAAATGAGCAGAGAGCATAGACAAAAGTGACAAATGAGCTACTTTAATGAGATGCGTGAAATGAAATGCCTTTCCTTAGAGATCTGTCATTTTCCGGACACGAGTATCTTGGTTATTTTATGTAGTGTTACGATAATATTTACTAAAAATGAGTTATTCAAAATTTGATCTTACGTTTAAAATAGGTCAATATTTAGACCGACATCTCGTGTTTCCACTTTTGGAATTCTTAGCCGCTAAAGAGGTAATATTTATTTTCCACTTGCTGACGCTTACTATGCTTGAAACGCTTTCATATATTTCTATAAACTACTATTATAAATTGAGATAATTCTTGTTATTTGTTTCTACTTTTAATTGCAGACTTATGATCAGTCGGAACTACTGCAAGCAAAGTTGGAGATACTTAGTAAAACCAACATGATTGACTATGTTATAGACATTCGCAAATCCCTTTATCCCTCGGAAGGTATTCCAGAGGTAAGATGAACTGCACTGTAATTTTTCAATTTTAATAATTATAATAACTATAAACATGTTTTATATTATAAAAATTAATGAACATGAAATCTAAAATTGGATGGCCCACTATCTGATAGTACAGTAACAGTTTCTCTTTAACTTTTAGGAAATAAAGGCCCGCCGAGGAGTTGTTCTGTCACAACTACAAGAGCTGCAGGATGCAGTGGAACCTGTTCTTCGTCTCATGCAGAGAGATGATGTTATGAAAACTGTTGAAACTATGAGAGATCCTAAAACTCTTATCAACTATTTAACAACTAACAGGGAATTTGAGGTGATATAGAAATTATTATTTCTTCTATTTTTATATAAATACTAATTTTTGCCCATGACTTCGTTCGGAATGAAAAAAACATAATTGTGTTCTGACAGACCATGTTCTATATGTATGCCAAATTTCATCAAGATCCATTCAGCCATTCTGGTTATACCTTCAAACAAAAATCCATCCAAACATTCACATTTATAATATTAGTAAGACATATGTAAAAATTAATAACTTAATTGCTATTTTTATGTGTTTTAGTTCAAAATTGAGATGATTGATAGCATGTATCAATTAGCTAAATATCGGTATGAGTGTGGTAATTATGAAGAGTCAGCATCATACCTTTATTTTTGTCAGCTTGTCATGTCACCTACTGATAAGGTAAGAATATTATCTTAATTATAACTTTAGATAGAATTTTCATTCAATTACTTTAAAATGTTTCTGCTTAAAATTATTTATAAAAGTAGCAAAATAAATATGTTGCATCTAAGAATACCAAATTGTTGTTATGGGATACAGCAAACTGGTTAATTATCATTTCATATCATTCAGTACATATACTGGCAAAATTGGTTAAATTAAAAATTGTTATGAAGATCACTTTTCTATTTGTTTTGTTTAAAGAAATAAAATTTATGTTTAAAGCAACATAATATATTTAAGTAGTGAAGGATTCAGATTTACACAAAATTCTAGAATCATAATGAGGGTGAAAGTTATTTCTATGTCCTTGCAGAAGTAGTATTGATTGAAACCACTCTCCACATATTTCACACTGGTAAACTAACAATGGAGACTTGCCATTGCATTCTGTTTTCAATTTAGCCATAAAATGACTTACTTTGTACCTAAAAAAATAATAAGCAATTTTATAGAGATTCTCAAAATCTAAATACAGTTATTCTTAAATTTAAATACCTGTGATTATAGAGTTGTTCGTAGTTTCTGAATTTACGATCACAAGCATTACATAACAGTAATTTTGGCAATGAGAATTTGTAACACATATTCAACCACGGACAGAAGATCCAATGTTGTTCTGCATTTTTGTATGACTGAAAACTCATGTTGCAAGCGTTACATTCATAATTACTTGAAATTGTATGCTGTTTTGAGTGCTTCAGTAGTCTGGGAATACTTGTAAAAACTTTTTCACAAAATTCACACTGTAAAAGTGATGATGTTTTTATTTCTCGTACACAGTCTGTGTTTTCTTCTTTACCACATTGTCCTGAATGATTCAAAGCTAATTCTCGACAGGGCCAAACCTGGAAGCACTCGGTGCATGTCCACACAACTTGCCATTGTTGTTGGCATTCTGGCATAACATGTCTCATTGCATAATGTTTTTTCAATCCAGTTACGTAAACAAAATCTTTTCCACATACATTACAAGGATGTGTGTTCATAGTTTTTGAAAATGGCCAAACAACATTAAAAGTTTCCTTCTTTTTTGTATAATCTAATGTTCTATTTAACATATGGATATTTTTCATAATTTGTGCATTAGTTTCTTTTACTTTTTCAAGGCTATATTCAAGTGGATTAATATTCTCATCAATTGAATTGTTTTCTAATGGGGTATTTTTAAATAAATCAGCACTATTTGGTGTATCTCTATCCTTATTCACGTTAGAGTCGTTGAGCAGAGATATTTTCATTATTTGAGGCCTATCTTTACTAAACGAGTTTTTCATAGGCTCTTTCCAATCTGGTTGATAGTTCGAATATGGACTAGAATTGTTGGATATCTCTTTGCAACATGAATCTAAATCTATATATTTCATTTCATCACCTGATACCGCCTTGATAATTAAACGAGAATTTTCTGGACTCTTCTTTTTCTGTTCTGTAATCCCATCCAACCATTCACTGAATGTTGTTTCAGTAAAATCATTATTGATTGTTACAAATAACGATTTAAAATCAAACCCCTCCTCAAATTTATGCACTATTAACTTTGCTGACATTTTCACAAATGTCTATTTGACATTTTTATATCTTAAAAAATTAGTCATCAAAGGAAAAAATCAATTAAAGACATATGATTTAAAAAAGGTTGAATTGCACTACCTCTTGCGAAATGTTAGGTAACAAAAATTAATTATGGTTTATGGATAAAGGATGATACACAAATTTTAAAAGAATTTAATATTTCGTGAAAGTTGAGCTATGACTTTTTTTACTGCTCCATACAGTTAAAATTACATATTTACTAATCCAATATTGTACTTTTTGCAGAACTATCTTTCCGTACTTTGGGGTAAACTGGCGAGTGAGATTTTGGTACAAAACTGGGACGGAGCACTCGACGACTTGACTAAGTTACGCGAGTTTATAGACAACGGTGGCGGCGGAGCGACCGCAAGCAACATGCAGGCGCTACAACAACGTACTTGGCTGGTCCACTGGTCACTGTTTGTCTTCTTCAACCATGTGAAGGGCAGAGACCTGATCATTGAGATGTTCTTGTACAAACCATTGTAAGTTGACAACTACTTTCTACAATCAAAGCTTAAATAAATATTTATAAACAAACAAAAAATATCCTGTCAGTTAAACTAGCTACTGCTACTTCATTTGGTTTCACATTTACTATAAATGTTGTCTTCCATTGTTTCAGGTATTTAAATGCAATTCAAACGATGTGTCCCCACATATTGCGTTACTTGGCCACTGCTGTTATTATTAATAGATCAAGGCGCAATGCTCTGAAAGACCTTGTGAAAGTAATTCAACAGGAAGCTTATACATACAGGTATAGCATAATTAGATAACTGAGCAGCAAAGTAATCAGTAGCATTACTATGGATCTGATTTACTCCAATTAACATAATAAAAATTGTTGTGTTTGATATGATTAATTAACTTTCTTAATTATTATTACAGGGATCCAATCACAGAGTTCATTGAACATTTGTATGTTAACTTTGATTTCGAAGCAGCGCGCAGGAAGTTGAATCAATGTCAAGCTGTTCTGCTCACCGACTTCTTTTTGATTGCCTGCTTAGAGGAGTTTGTTGAAAATGCGCGCCTGATGATCTTTGAGACATTCTGCAGAATACATCAAGTCATCAGTATTGGGTACAGACACTTTTCAGTTTTATGGTCAAAATGAGGAAAGTTTTTAAAACATAAAGAAACAATCATACTTAATCGGAAATTTAGCATAGATGTAAAAGTAGTCATAGTCAAGAAGAAGCATAAGCTAATAAGTTTTTTCAATTCCATGGACTGATTCGCGAGCGACAGCTAGTACTAATATAATCAAAATATTAAGCACATATAAATCACTCTTTCTTAACTCTTATTTAGTATATGTTGAACCTTATTTGTTGGTTAATGTGTTTCCATCTTTGCAGAATGTTGGCAGAGAACCTGAATATGCAACCAGATGAAGCTGAATGCTGGATTGTTAACTTGATTCGTAACGCAAGACTGGATGCTAAGATTGATTCCAAGTTAGGTCATGTTGTTATGGGTGCACAACCCCTTTCTCCATACCAGCAGTTAGTGGAGAGAATTGATTCATTGGCTGTAAGGTCGGAAGCTCTTACTTCTATAGTAGAAAGGAAGCATAAAGCCCGCAATCAAGATGTAAGTTGTAATATAAATTTACTTTTAATCTTTACACAATCGATGCCAACATTATTTTTTTATTAAAGTTAACTCACAAGATAATAGCAGTGAATGTGATAATCTATTAGATTGTGTAAACCGCCAATACATAATTCAATAGTTATATTGTACTGCCCTTGAATGTAAAAACAAAGTTGATAATGGTAAATTTTATTTTTAATTTCAGATCCGTTGGGGCGCACAAGAATTCTAGCATTCGGACAGAACTATAATTGCTGGTGTAAATTAATATCTTTCTAAATAAAACATTATATACAATGTGTATTTGTTTGATTTAATAAATAAAAGAAAGAAATCTTCACTTATACATTCTAATTTAATTACTTAAAAGCTACTCTACAGGTTTAATAGTGATAAATCTTGACAAAATAAAAGCAACCAGTATTGTTGATAAAACAAAAAATACCACAAATATGTAAAATGTATCTTCTGAAAAAACATCAGTAAATGCTGGTATTTGATTGTACAATTCTTCTACAACATGCAGGTTGCCTTTGTTAGAGCGTACCATGTTGCTTACTTCTTTTTTGTTTTCTTTTTCTCAGATTTAGTTTGCACAACTGAAGATACTTGTTCAACTGGTGCAAGTGAGGAGATGTGCTTATTTAATAATTGTAAAATTTCTAAGCATGTAAGGTTACCACTTTTTATTACTACGTTTTTCACTTTAGCTGTTTCTAAAAATAAAAAGAAGTTTATTATGTATACAAAGGCACATAAAATTATAGTAAATAAATAGGCTTTATGTGAAAAATACAAATTTACCTGTTATTAAAGGAGCAATTGATATATTAATTGTTGGTTCACTACGATCACACACTACCTCAGTTTTAAGAGAACAATTTGGATTTGTAACAGCAATTTTTGGAGAGCTTATAAGATGAAGAAAATTCCTGAAAAGTAAAACTTGTTAATGAAAGTAATAAAAATGATATGGTATACACTTCATAAAAAGCATTTCTTACTATTTTTTATTGTAGATAGCTGATTAAAGAAAAAACTATTGTACAGTGACACTTCTACGTCATAAAATCAATAATACATTTAATGTTAGTACCAGATAATAATAAAGATATTCCACACTTAAAAGATGAGAAGAGAGAGTTCTATACTTCTTTAACGTAGTAGCAAACAAAATGATAAGTAAATTGAGTCGAAACTGGACTAGAGGGTAAAATATAGGAATGGGAATGTCGTGACGTATGATTTGACAATATACATCAGGAGTTACAGGTTATAAGGGTTAATTTTACCTTGTATGACCAACATTATCACTAAAGGGATCAAATTTGACGGTGATTCTTTTAGCTGCCTTAAGATTTACACCCCTGAGTTGTTTCGCAATTGCTGATACTACACCCCCTGATCTTCGTACAGTTCCACTGTAAGGGATAGACATATTTTCTTTTTCTCCCAGAAAATTGAGGGATGCAAAAATAGTTAACCGTAGACAACCATCGTCCAAAAATGTTCTTCATTTCACAGAGTAAATAGAACCATTTTCCTTTATTATTTCAGTATCTTGGATCGTGTGCTATGATTTTTTGAGTGATAGATTACATATACACTTGTTACTTAGCTCTCGTGCTCTTTATCCAAGCTTTGTATAGTAAGCCAAAACAGTTAATTTAATAGTTAACGTATGTTTTAATGAGTATTTTGTCCCGTTAACCAAAGAGCAGATATAATGCTTGAAACAATTTAGTTTATTATCTGTTGTAAATGTATGTCAAAAACCATCAACAAACGTCAAGGTGCAACATAAAATTGCAGTTCAAGCCACATCTTTTAGAGCACATTGCTATAATTTCAATAAGAAAACCTATTTAATATTTAAGTTTCAAAATCTTGTATATATAAGTATATGCCAAAATGTACCCCGTTGGCCAACGTAAGTTTTGTGTTTTATAATGTCATCATTGAGTATTGGGAAGACATAATAATCCTTTGTTTGATTGCCCTTAATAATGTCGTTTGTAGTAGAAAGTATAGGATAGGCAAAATTTTAAGTGACTATTAGAAATAAATTGAAAGCAAAGTAAAGTATGTTATACGGTTATTGTAGCTCCAACGGGGGAGACGAGTGCTGGTGCAGTAGGCGTGACTGGTGCTGTGACTGCGGCGGCGGGTGCTACGGCTGCAGCTCCTGGGGCTCCGAGCACTGCGCCCGCAACTGGGGCTCCGCCTCCAGTCGCGGGAGGGGCGGGGGCGATGGCGCTCGTACCTCCAGCTGCAGCACCTCCTCCCGATTTACCAGTACTAACATGTCCACGCCGTCCTAACCTCGGTCATGAAGGTCGACCGATTATGCTAAGAGCAAATCATTTTCAAATATCAATGCCTAGAGGTTTTGTGCACCATTATGATGTTAATATACAGCCAGATAAGTGTCCTAGAAAGGTGAGTTTCATCATCCATGTTTGTTTGACCTAAAAAATGTGTATGTATTATGGTTTATATAAATAGTGTAAAAATTTCTGTTTTTCAGGTTAATAGGGAAATTGTTGAAACTATGGTTCACTGTTACAATAAAATATTTGGTACATTGAAGCCAGTCTTTGACGGGAGAAACAATTTATATACAAGGGATCCATTACCAATTGGCAATGATAGGGTTGAATTAGAAGTTATATTACCTGGAGAGGGAAAGGATAGAGTTTTTCGTGTCACCATTAAATGGGTTGCCCAGGTAGGAGTCCCTAAAATCATAGAATAATAATATTGAATTTGAATTAATAATAAGAATATTTTTCATATTGAAGTTAATTTGTTAATGGTAATTTATTAAGATTTTCATCAAGTTTACCTTTTTCTAAAACATGGATCTTTAAAGGTATCACTATTTGCATTGGAAGAAGCTCTGGAGGGTCGCACAAGACAAATTCCATATGATGCTATATTAGCATTGGATGTAGTGATGAGACATTTACCTTCCATGATGTATACACCTGTTGGACGCTCATTCTTTTCATCTCCTGAGGGATATTATCATCCTCTTGGTGGTGGCAGAGAGGTCTGGTTTGGATTCCATCAGTCTGTGAGACCAAGTCAATGGAAAATGATGCTAAATATTGATGGTTTGTTTATATTATATTTGATTTAGTTAGTTGAACATTTCTGTTTAAATAAATATGAATCATTGTATTTTTCTTAATTTTTTTTAACAGTGTCTGCAACTGCCTTTTACAAAGCTCAACCAGTGATAGAGTTTATGTGTGAAGTATTAGATATAAGGGACATAAATGACCAAAGAAAGCCTCTGACAGATTCTCAACGTGTTAAGTTTACAAAAGAAATCAAAGGACTCAAGATTGAGATCACTCATTGTGGTACAATGAAACGTAAATATAGAGTGTGTAATGTGACACGTAGACCTGCACAAATGCAATCGTAAGTATCATGCTAAATAAAATTTTCCTTTCAAGTGCTTAAAATTTAAAAATAATGTTTTTAATTTCGTTTAATAGTTTCCCGCTGCAATTAGATAATGGACAAACAGTTGAATGTACAGTAGCCAAATATTTCTTGGATAAATATAAGATGAAACTTCGTTATCCCCACCTGCCGTGTCTTCAAGTGGGCCAGGAGCATAAGCACACATATTTGCCGTTGGAAGTATGCAACATAGTACCAGGTCAGCGATGCATTAAAAAGCTAACTGATATGCAGACTTCTACTATGATAAAAGCAACTGCTAGATCTGCTCCTGATAGGTAAGTAAAATTTTTTATAATAAAATACAGGTTTACTAATGAAAGAAAATTATGTAGCTGTAATATGCTAAAGAGATGATCAAGTAACTCAAGGTTTTTGCAATAATTTGCATAAGTAATAGGTTAAAGTAATCTATAACTTCATAATACTTTACATAGAAAAATTGGTTAGAACCATAATAGGAATATATCATCATCATCAGCTCGGAGCCTACCCTATGGTAAGGGTGATTAGGCCATAGTCAACCACGCTGGCCAAGAGCAGGCTGGTTGACTTCACACATATCTTTGAATTTTTTCTCAGATATGTGCAGGTTGCATCACGTAAGAACGTCGGATAAATATGCATATGTAAATCGGATATCGAAAAACACATTGGTACATGGCGGGATTCGAACGCAGGACCTGCAGATTGCAAGTCAAGTGCTTTTACCCCTTAGCCACCAATGCTCTATATAGCGATAAATTATTTGATAAAATTATGTAATTAAACAAGGAAGAAAAATCTCAATTTATGTTTTCCTCATGTTTATTACAATCATATTATTTAGTAATTCAAGAAATAATTACTTTATTATTTCGGAATTATTAATTAGGCTTATATGGAAATATATTATTTATTAGTCATAGACTTGACATTGATATTTTTTGGTACTTTTCTATATATATTCGAAACACTTTATTCTCATTTTAGTGAGATTTCAATAGTTTAGTATTTCCAAGATTTGTAACTTTATGTATGCTAATAAAATTATATTTACTAGGCATTGATAAAATAGTTGACTTATATGTAATATAACTTTCAGTTACATACTGATATTCTTTATTTGAAATGTTAATACTTTGCTAATATTTCTTTTTATACATAATTGTCTAATTTTAAATTAAATGCATTAATAGCCAACCCATCACCCCTAACATAGGGTAGACGTTGAGCCTCTCAGTGGGGAAGTATAGTCATTAGATGACAATGAAGCATGAAGTTCCATTGCTAAAACTTACATTATTTTTGTTGAAATTGTTGTACAACTGTGGCAATGGAATCCCACTGTTATAAATCTCTATTCTATTTAGGGAGCGAGAAATCAACAACTTAGTTCGTCGCGCGAACTTCAACACTGACCTTTATGTAAAGGAGTTTGGATTAACAATATCCAATAACATGATGGAAGTGCGCGGCCGTGTTCTGCCACCGCCGAAGCTGCAATATGGCGGACGTGTATCTTCATTGGGTGGGCAGGTATGTTAAATCTATCCGTCTGGGAACCAACTGAAAATTCGACTATTATCGTGATCCATATTCTAGAACAAGTCTAAAGCTTTTTTTTGTAATAAATCAAAGAAATATGAAAAAAAATTGTGGCCACCTAATTTTTTTCTTAATAAAATGTGATAAATAATCATATCTGGAATTCATTTAAGGTCAAATAAAATTAGCTACAAAGCAAGTATTATGTGTTATGAAGGCTTTTAAATGCTGATACAAATATCTCCATAGTTTTAATATTTCTACAACATTGTTGAATCTGAGCCTAACGATTCTTAGTTGTTTTATGTAATTTGATCATGTATCATAACAATTGTTTATGTTTTAAATATATTAGCTTTGTCATGGAAATTTAAAATTGTTTTCCATAGTTATTATTTCTTTCTCTATTTATAATAATTTATCTCTTCCTCCCTTTTCAATATTTATGTGCATGAAAAACAATTTATCATTATATATTTCGTATTTTTATTACTATTATGTTTACAGCAAGCGTTACCTAACCAAGGTGTGTGGGACATGCGCGGCAAACAGTTCTTTATGGGAGTTGAAATTCGAGTTTGGGCGATTGCCTGCTTTGCACCTCAAAGGACTGTTCGGGAAGATGCTCTCAAGTATGTGTCTTAAAAATACTTTTTTTTAAAACATAAATCATGAAGTTAATGCTTATATTTAATTTTAAGCCAAGGTCTAAAGTTAGAATAAGGAATTTAATAACATTTATTCAAAAATCTGGAAAATTGTGCGATATGAGGTAATATATGTATGATAAGGTTAGCTAATTTGGTATAGTCATGTGAAAAAAGTATTTTATCAGAAATATTTTATGAATATACGATTGTTTGCAAAAAATCTGCAATACGAATTCAATTGGCACGAAATGTGTTTTTCTTTTTTTAGAAACTTCACTCAGCAGCTACAAAAGATTTCGAATGATGCGGGTATGCCCATCATTGGGCAGCCTTGCTTTTGCAAGTATGCGACGGGGCCGGATCAAGTGGAGCCAATGTTCAAATACCTCAAGTCCACATTTGTGCAGCTGCAGTTAGTTGTGGTTGTGTTGCCAGGGAAGACACCAGTTTATGGTTAGTTAACACACAGGCATATTCCATAAAGAAATTGTCATAGTAGACATACAACAGAAATTGCCTAGTTTTGTAATTCGTCTAACGAATCTGAAAACATCAGGACACTTTCCTCTTTTAATTCTTATATTGCCGGAGAAAATATCACTAGGTGTTCCACCTTTTCTTGTATATACTGCTCTTAAAATGCCACAGCATAACAGTTTTAACTCAGTCTTGTCGAAGACCTAAAAATTTTTAAAATCATTTTTATCTGGTCATATATACTTACACAAGTTGTATTTTTTTCTTTCTGGTAATAATAAAATATATGTTGTTTAGCTGAAGTAAAACGTGTTGGTGACACTGTGCTCGGCATGGCGACGCAATGCGTGCAAGCTAAGAACGTGAACAAAACCTCTCCGCAGACGCTCAGCAACCTCTGCTTGAAGATCAACGTCAAACTTGGAGGAATTAACTCTATATTGGTACCATCTCTGCGTCCAAAGGTACTTATTGTAAACCCATTATTTAACATTCAAATTAATTGGTTAAACCTACTTACATATCTGTGGTTTTTCATTTTCCCTGCAATGAAAGTTCAATGCTATTAACCGCAAATTTACATATCATTAGAGATGAGGAAAATATATATGAATTTTAATATAACATAGGTTTTTTTATTCTGTGGACTAAACATTAGTGTTGTTTGAATTGTATGTTTGATATGAAATGGTTATTTCTTCATAGTATATCCGGTCTGACGGTGAACAAGAGTCGCGACACAGTACTATAGAACCGAACAGTGCCCAAAGCACGGACGGTTTCAATGTAAGCCGATAATAACATTTTGCAACTGTTTTTCCTTAATTGTTAGTCATATATTTTACTTTGTGCCTGCAGGTGTAAGTGCCATAAACATTACTGCCATGCAGAGGACAGTGTTGTATGTACCATCTTAGAATAATGCTGTACCTATATTTATATATTAAAAATTAATGTAGATTTAAGGTGGCATAATTGTTTGCATATGTTTTGTGCTTGTATGAATATGTATTTGAGACGGCCTTAAGATATTATTGAATGATATATTTAAAAAGTTATAAAATATCTCATTTGTTACATAAAACTGCAAATATTAAATAATACATTTGCGTTACATCTGGAAAGATTAAAATATAAATTTAAGTTTAAGAAAATTATATCAAAATTATTCGTGTCAGGAAAGTTATGGAATAGGAGAAACTATAATAAATATGTAAGAAATTTTAGTGAACATTTTGTTACTACAAAGATGAAAACAATTTCGGTTTCGTTACTTTCGGTGATTTACAAAAATTTTCTTGATTTAAAAAAATCAAAATGGCCGCCATAGCTACATAATGGCTGCACTGGTAACTCGCGTTATTACGTTTTTTGTACTAGCATGATTTGATTTGACATATTGAACATTACCTTTGAGTTGTTAATGATATTTGTAGGTGTTCAATGAGCCTGTCATCTTCTTGGGTGTGGACGTGACGCACCCACCGGCTGGAGACAATAAGAAGCCATCCATTGCAGCTGTAGTGGGCTCGATGGACGCTCATCCCTCAAGATATGCGGCAACGGTTCGCGTACAGCAGCATAGGTATCTAACTTAATGTGTTATTTATTCCTGGATTTTTTCATTCATCCAGCAGTAAATCAACAGATTTAGAGATTAACTTGTCTTTCTTTTCTTCTCTGAGTGACACTTTTATATCCCTGCCCTTTTATAAAGTAAAGCCTTCCTTTACTTTATAAAACGAAGGAGGATTTGACGAAGGAGTGGATTGAGGAAATGTATCTTTTCTGTGCGTCCCCTTCTCTATGGATTAAAGGTAGGCAACGTATCTACAATACGGGATCGCGGACAATGGGCGGCGGTAGCTTCGCTATTTCGACGAATTTAAGTGACCGCCTGCTCGTTTGCCACCTTATCATATAAAAAAATAGATAGATTTTTTTCTGTATTCCTAAAATTTATAAATACTTTATAAAAGTTTATAATCCTAACTTATTTCTTTTCCATGAACTTAAAATGTGGTATGAAGTGCTCGCGAATGCTAAAAATGCGAATTTAGTTGGGTATAGTGCTGGCTCCTAAGTTTAATAATTATGATAATGTGCCGTTGTAACTGTTGTATTGACAGACAGGAGATAGTGCACGAGATGAGCAGCATGGTGCAAGAGCTGCTGATAATGTTCTACAAGAGTACGGGCGGGTTCAAGCCGCACCGCATCATCATGTACCGCGACGGCATCTCCGAGGGACAGTTCATACACGTCTTGCAACATGAACTAACCGCTGTCCGAGAAGCTTGTATTAAGGTGACATATCGCTTTTTAAAATAATTAACTTAAATTTGTTTTCGAATGAAAATAAGTTGGTTTTAAACTCATAACTGTAATTATTTTTATACAGATTTTTTAGACTGAACAGAAACTCAATTCCGGGTTTACATTGTGCCAGTACAGTAGGACAGTAGCGCTGTCGTAGCATGGACTGTTTTGGCTCACTGCTGTCAATTAGAGTTTACACTATGCCAGTTGTACTGCGGTGATTTCGAGAGCTACTACTATTCTACAATTTTAGTTTGGAATAATTATAAATGTAGTAATATCGTAATGTGTTGTACGTTACAGTTGGAGGCGGAGTACAAGCCGGGGATTACGTTCATAGTGGTGCAGAAGCGGCACCACACGCGACTGTTCTGTGCCGACAAGAAGGAGCAGTCCGGCAAGTCCGGCAACATCCCCGCCGGTACCACCGTCGACCTCGGCATCACACATCCCACAGAGTTCGACTTCTATCTCTGCAGCCACCAGGGCATACAGGTACAACACGTTAATATTACTCAAAACTAAAAGCCACCCTTAGTGACAAATAATTCAGAATGAACGATAATAACGTGAAATTACTTTTTCTATTGGATTCGGGCCCGTAAAAACATAATATTTTATTCTTGGCCATTTTAAATAAAAGGCCCGAAAAAAATTGATCTTTGAATTGTCAATAACAGGGCACGTCGCGTCCGTCTCACTACCACGTGCTGTGGGACGACAACCACTTCGGTTCAGACGAGCTGCAGTGTCTCACGTACCAGCTGTGTCACACGTACGTGCGCTGCACGCGCTCCGTGTCCATCCCCGCGCCCGCGTACTACGCCCACCTCGTCGCTTTCCGCGCTCGCTACCACCTCGTTGAGAAGGAGCACGACTCCGGCGAGGGCAGCCACCAGTCCGCCTGCAGCGAGGACCGCACGCCCGGAGCCATGGCACGAGCCATCACAGTCCATGCCGTCACCAAGAAGGTCATGTACTTCGCCTAGTGCTGCCATCTATACACACGACCAACATTTTTTTTTGTTAACTGCTTGTGGACACTAATTTTGTCATATTGCACAAAAATGTGACGCGTTTTTTGACAAGAGTTACGGGTGCATAGAAAAAGATTTTTTTTATCGCCAACCTCACATACCATCCGGTAAGCAGATACAGATTTAAATCATTATTAAATTTTTTAAATTAGTTTCTTATCACTTTTATATTGTACAGACAATCACTTAGATCAATTTTTAAAATAGAAGTAGATTCTGTGTTATTCACCCACTTGCAATGTCGATTATACTAAGAAGTTTTCAATTCATAAACTGAACAGGTCTCGTCTTACCGCTTGTTGACAAAAAAACTCATTTCATGAAAAGGACATAATTTTGTATTTATGTTAGTATTACTGTACAATAACTAAGTAAAAAGACATTTTAACTGATTCGTTCATTTTTATCACAATTACATACATATGCTTTAGCAGTAACCGGTCGCATTTGTCACTTAGTACTTTTTTAAAGTATGGTAAAAGCAGCAACAATATCGTACAGTCAAAGAATTGAATTCTACTCCAACTTCTGATCAACAAATTGCCACAATATGGCACAGGAATATTTTGCCATGATATATTTCACCTAAATGGGTAGGAGATAAAATTCCTCGACTAAGCACGACGCGAGCATTTTTGTTGCTACTTGGGATATGCCTTTTACACTTTGACAGCCTCGCAACGTAACTTTATTACTCTCTCGTTTGGAAAAATCGGTTACTAGGTATGCATGTAATCGATTAAATTTCAACTTACCGTCCACAAAAGATAAATAACACCATGACTGTGCTACATAAAATATATAATTTAAAAAAAATGATTTAAAATTATAGGGCTGTTTATATTGTTTGAAATTTTAGTTCGTGGAAAATTATAGTTTGGCGTGTTTTATATGATCTTTTAAATTATTGCATATTATTGGAAACATCCAGCCCTATTCTTTTAATTACGAAAAAGACGCATAGCTACCTCAATGGCTACAAGGGTGGACATTTTAACCTATAAGTTAGTAAACATTACAAACATTGGTGAATTAAATAAAATATATGTTACTACACTCTCGAATGTAAAATATACTTTATAGGGTGAACTTTGTACTAAGGCAAAAAGGTATTGGATTATGTACTTATTTATTGGACTTCGGATCCCAACTTTGACCTTTAAAAGACAGGACATGTCAAATTTGAAATATCCTTGTTTGACTATAGCTATCTGAACCGGTGCGCGTAAGTCATAATAAGAGAGCTCACTAGCGCTGTCAATATCGAAAAGTGACGACATCCGTACTGTAGCTGTTTAGTCGTTTTATGTTTCATGTCCTGACAGAACTAACTGCGACAACAGCACCTCTCACAGAGCTAGATAACGTTGTCGGACTATAGTATAACGATTTGGATATATTATGTCAATATGAAAAGCAGCTTTTGCAGGCGGCAATGCATTTTGCAGTTGTATGTTTCGGCAGTTACTTGAGGCTAGGTATGATCAATTATGATATTTTTTGCGCAAAAAAATTACGATCAATACACTGGGTTTCTAATAAGATATATTCTGATATAAACACAATATGATAAAAGTTGTAAAACATGTTTTTAAAATAATACTTGTTTTTAAACTGACTCTCCGATCTCAAAATAAAATTTACGGCTAAAATTCTATACTTTACTTGCAATTTTTGACAGATCGAGGTCATTGACCCGCACAATCTTATTTTAAACGCATAGTATAGATCGCGTCAATATTTTGGTGACTCAAGGTCAACTGTGCGGTATTCTGTTTCGAGCCGCCAAAATGTTTGACATATTTTATAACGATCCATACTCTACCAATCCGGTTGTGTGCTTGCGTGTTTCTCAATTTGACAGCATTGAATAGTGTTGCTAATTTAAATTCTACGTATTTATACATATAGAGGATGTATTAATTTATCTAAACAATTATTACGCATAGACTGTTTGGATTATTTTAAATAAATATTATTTCTCAAACATTTTTTGTTACAAATAATTTCATATGTTTAGTTTCGTGGTTGTGTTTTTCCAAATTAAGTTCAATCCAATTAAAGGAAATTGTTTTAAAAGTCATGTTTGTTTTAAATTATTTCAATGAATGCTACTTAAAAAGCTTTACGATCATACGCTTGTATATGTTCCACTATGCCAAAGAAATAATAAACAGTCGCAATATTATTTATAAAATTTTAATTTTTAATGCAACACTAAGCAATGCCTCAATTAAATGTAGGCAATTATTAATCAATAAAGTCCTTTCACAGATAATATTTAGATCATAATTTAAAGTAGAATTAGAAAAAAAAAATCTCAAGTCTAATACTTGAATTGTCTCCAAAGGGCAGTGTATTTAAAAGAGCCATGAGTATGCCAATAAAAAAGCAAATAACTTACGTTTGGTTTCTGAAAATAAAACTCTGTGTATAAAACATATAATCATGCCTCTAACAAATCATAATGTTTTATACAGGTACCTCAGAAACCAACGATTAAACGTGTTCATTTACAATACTTTTGTCGTGAGAAGTTTTTAGAATCTAGCTTATTATGGGTGATTATGAGTGCAGTGTATAATGTATAAAATTTACAATATATCTACATTTATTATAATTAAAGACATCACATATGCGATGTGAAATTCTGTTAATCGCACACAATAACATGTTATTAAAATCTCATGACGTAATCGCTACGTCTTACAGTGTAGAAAAAAGTTTACGTTCACGAAATAACGTAATGTCACTTACAGGCGTGGTGTTACATTGTTGCACATTCTACACAAAAGGGAATACGCGATGTCACACGAAAAAAGGTCATATAGTTGTACTCGCGCGATAAAATTTTTCGACTGCATTGCTTAATTCGCGTTTGTAATCGTTAATCGTAAATCTAACGTAGTCGCATCTGGTATATTTTGTGGTAAGAACTTTCTACATATTTGTATCACTTTATATTTGAATTGCGTTTTTACATTAATACACAAAATTGATCACATTGTTAACTTGTTCCGAGCTTCTAACAATACCTCTGTCACCAGATGTCACAAACTTTTTTTTTAATTTTCGCTATCCGCGGAAAGGAGCCAGAGAGAACCAGCTATTTTTAATTGTTATTTGTGTTGACATTTAAAAACGCGGGAATCTAGTATATATACTAAATAAGTAATAGCTAAATAGTTTAGATAGGTTTCGTATTTAGTTGAGTCGAGAGTATCTTATTATTGTGAATGTGTTTTGCGTAATGTAAAAACATTGCTATAAAAATATCTACAGTCACCACATTTTGTCTTCTTTAACCATTTAAAGTTTTATGAACTTTGAGCGGAACTCGGCTTTTATATAGAAAAAAAAAGGATTTCATTATTGAAGAATATTCTAATAGATTTCTACTAATTAAAAAATTCAATAAGCAAAAAATTTACTTCGAATTGAAAATCGTGTATTTTTAGATATAAAAAAAAGAATAATTTTTCTTTAATTGTGTTTAATTCGGTTAGGATAATGTCTTAAACAGTAGTGTAACTTTAGTTTTAGGTTACTTTTATAAGGTCCGTTTTCACTAAATCCAGTATCTGGTCACATTAAACGTAACGTAAAGGACCATTAAAGTTCACAGTATACAAAATAACACACATTATTATTTAGAAATTTTTACGCTGCTATATCGTTTTATTTTATCTTTCGTTTTTATTACAATTTTAAGATTATTTTATATTAAAAACAATCTAGATAACTCGGTTTGGTGGACTTTAAACATGACTAATGTGAAGTTGTCTCTTACTTGGCTATTTTAAAGTTATTGAATGAAAATCAATCCTTATGGCTGTGATGATTCATTCGTTTTACTAGTTGAATGGAAAGCGCGGGAATGCGACGCGAGAATATGTGGTGGCCATCTTTACTACCAAAAGGAGACGCGAGTTAACACTTGCAGTGCTTTAACTCGCCTCGGTTCAACAAAAAAATAGTAATGGCAGGCAACGTGTTATTATTAAAAATTGTATCGCTTTATTGTCGTGTTCCGTCAATCGCTAGGATAACGGTTTTGTTAAATAGCTATGGTAAAATGAATTTGGTTTATACATCTGACTACCCTATGTAACGTGTCATCATGAGCTTATATTATATTTATTATGTTTTAATTTTTTATATAAGAATAATGATATATTTCTGTTTCATTAAATATGATTATTTTTCTTTCGTTTTGTGGTAATTTCAAAAGAAACTATATTCTCTCGATTTTAACACATACGAGTCCCCAAACCTTAAATAGGCGTAAGCGTAATTTTTATTAAGTTATTTTTAAAGTAATTAAGAACTTAAACAAGGGAAACGCATGCATATATTAGATTAAGAGCTATACATTGAAATGTACTTTGAGAAATGTTTCTTATATTGGTTATTTGATTTATTTGTTTCTGACATTAACATAAAGAACAGAGTTAACTACTCGTGCAATATAACATGAGAGCTGACTTCATGACGTAGTTTGCAGTAGTAACGAAAATGAGTAACGTAGTGCAAGTGCGTAGTATTTCATGTTATGATGCACGTGTAGTAATAATATTAATAGGGCGATATCAAAATAGAGCATATGCAAAAATCAGTTTTTAAATGTTGTCCACTGCCGGTTCTAGTTAGATCTATTTATTGTTTATATTTATTCATTTTGATACACCAAATATTTTGTTTGTTTTTTACGGAAATGTATTAGTATATGTACGAGCTGTAAAACTAAACTAATATTGAAATTAATTATTTCAAATGATTGTCACAAGTTCTTCCATTGTTCTGGTCTTCTTTATTTCTTTTGAATTCAGTTTAGTAGGAAGTGTTGTTCAAATATGTTTAATGAAATTATGTTATTTAATGAGCCGGAAGAAAATTAATAAAATTATGAACTTTGATGATAAAATTTTAGGACCTAGATTGCACCACGATACCTAAATTCTATAACAATATTTTTTTTAAATCTGTCCCATTAATTCGTTTTCAAATCTGAACAATTTTCTGTTTTCCGCACTGCTCTTCACACTATTCTAAAAGGATTTGCTATCAACACATATATTTGGTTTGTATTATCACATTGTAATTGCTATCTAAAAGACGCTAAATTTGTTGCATTCTAACTGCCCTTTTTTTTAAATTGACTTTAAATGACAAAGTTGGTTTACGTTAGTGTCGGTTACGTTTTTATTCTGTAAAAAAGAATGCATTATGCGACGTATTTTTCCTTTTTGCTTACTATCTCGCTTTAAAAATATGTTTGAAATTATCGTAACTAAAAATGGAAAATGATAAGAGCTTTCTTTATTCTTTAATTTTTTGTCAATCTTTGAATGAATTTTTGGTAGTCGATGTCATTTATTAAGTGGTAACACAATGAGCTTCATGCGTTCAAAGGATTAACTTAGTTTGGTCTTGTAAAGTTATCTGTGGGCATTTGTAGTGTACGAATTGTTCTGGCTTAATTCTATTATAACTACCGTACTCGGAATCGTTAAGTGACCGCTAAGGGAGCCACGTAATGAAGAATAAATGAAATTTTCATTATACAATTAATGTAATTACAAAATCACTTGAGTACGGTAGAAGCTTTTAACCGCTTTGTAATTGATGTCGCAATATCGTGAATTCTCGTCTTGTACTATCAAATAATTATTTACTTAGTAAATTGGACCATTGTGTCAACGATCGAATGTATAGATTGTAGGCCTGCGCCGAGGCTGTGGTTTAATTGTCATATTTAACTATTGGCCGGTTGTCCGCCGCCCGCCCGCGGCTCAAATAGTTACGTAGTTCGCCATATAGCACACAACTGCTTTAAATTTGTGAACTCCAAACGATTAAGATTTTTAATGTAGTTCGTATAATAGAATCAAAATTTCTTCGTGCAGGGTAAATCATTGAACTTGTGAAGGGGCTACGATTGTTATATGACGTAGCCATCTGTGTAATGTATTTACTGTTAAGCGATTCCGCTTAGTTTAATTTCCTCTGTGTTCAATATGTACTCGTCGATAATCTCTCGTCGTTAATACAATTAGGTACATTCATATTTTAATACATTTTCCGATCGTAAAAATGCTTTTTGTGATTTTATATTATGTGCTCTATGTATTCAAAATTTTGACAGCACACAAAATAAAAGCTATGTTATTTATGTAACATGCAGTTTAAATGTAATATTGACAAAATTGTTAGTTTTTAAACTAATTAATTTAATATTAAGTTGTTCATAAATTTTAACGTATTAATAGAAAAGAAATCTTGTATTCTCTATGACTCTCGACGTTAGGAATATAACACTGTAATGTAACGACATAAGCAAGGAAGTTTATACCTCAGAAGTTGATGAGATTTTTATAATTTAACAATCATATCTAAGGTGCTTTATGATGATTCTTTCTTGATTCCAGAGGTTTTTTATCACATTGTATAAATCTTATAATCAGTAGAACTTATATTAATGGAAACAAAGTCAGCAACGCGACAATCTCATCGACTTCTGAATTAAGAAAAGAACATTTTATTCCGCCTGTATTTTAAATCATATAAAATATTACTTTAATATTCAATAGTTCTTTATTTTTGAACAGTACACGGTGTACATATTGGTAAATACATTTACTTGACTCTTTGTACGTGCATTTTACTGTCTCAATAAAAAAAAAATGTCTAGAAAATGAAGCATTTTTGTTAAATACATATTTGTTTCTCACAGTTTAAGAATCAATTATTTCTTCCCTCGAAAATATTAATTAGTAAATATATTAATTATATTTTAATAGTTGTACGTGTAATCGCTTGTAATACGTGATATTAAAATATGGCGTGTAGAATTAAAGTTCACAATTGTTTTAAAAATTCACCCCCTTTGTCCCCGATGTTTAACAATATTTGTCATGGTAACTTCATTGTTATTCTAGATTCGGACATAATTACAATAAATGATATACAAAAACATTCATCCTTTTTATTTTTGAAATACACTAGCTATAGCAAGCGACTCCGTCCGTGCGTAGTTAAAAAAACTTAAAGGGTAGCTGATGTGTTCTTCTAGACTATTTTCTACATCTGTGCCAAATTTCATCAAGATCCGTTTTGCCGTTCCGGAGATAACTTCAAACATCCATCCATCCATCCATCTAAACATTTATGATATAAATACAAGAGTTAAAAAGGGAATAACAACCTGCAGTGTGAATTAACGGTTAGTGACAGTTATGTAAGTTGTTGTCTATGGATTAAAAAATAATATAAAGAACTCCGAAAAGTCTATTCTAGGCGTCATGACACCATCGGCAAAGGTTCTGGGCAAGAATAATGTTCTAGATTCCTGGAGTGTTAAGGCCAAATTAATATAAAAATAAAACTCACATAAGCTTTTGAATACATATATTTATCATTTAAAATGGTATTCAATGTAAATAGAATATTTATAAGTAAAGGAAAGCTAAGCATCTTATAAAAATATTTTATACTTTCAAACTGGACATCAAAGGGAATTGTGTCTTAAGTTTCACAAAGAAAACATGCTTTGACTTGAATTAAAATCAACATATTTACGGTAATGGACAAAGTAAATAGAAATATATGAATAATATTTTTAAATCACTTTTAAAAAACCATTAAAAAAAGTAAAGTAGGTATTAAAACTTGAAAACATATGGAATGCAATTTTAAGACACAACTTTGTAATATTTACGCAAATAATAAATTTCCCAACAGTCTCCGTAAATGTAATATTTATTAACTTCAATCAATCATATTTTTTTTTTGATTTTTCAAAATTTTATTTTCATAAAACGCCATACAAAATAACACAATACAATCTTAATGTCTCATTTAATACTTCAAACTTCTAAAATAATAAATTAAACTTCTCATTTCTAAAATTGCGTAAAAATTACATAATCTTGTAATTAATTGATGATCTCTATAAGAAAACAGTATTAGTACATCATACATTCCGCAAATCTACTCAGAAGCAATTGCTTAAGTACTTAAATAGCAAAAGTAGCAGAAACCAAATAAGACCCAAAACACAATAATCTAAAGAATCATCAATTATTGTGGGGTTTATAAATGCTGGTCCACTAACAGAGAGCCCTTTATCATAAAGGGCATTATGTGTTGCTAAACAGAGAACTATCGAGGCAATTGTTCAGCGCGAGGCAAGAATTTACTTTTTAAATTCGTTTACAGCAATTATATTAAGCTCAATTAACCTCAGCCTGTTTCAAACATACAGGGTGTATGTAAAATCTGCCCAAAATTGTTTATATCACTAATAAATATTTCAACCTACCAACTTTTAACTCGGATAACAGAAAAATGACGTCAACAATTCATAAACAATTTTATTAAAATGGATGATGTATCTCTCGCCACGTACTCTGAAGTTGGGTAAAGATTGCGCGCGAAATGAAAGATATCAAAGTTAATGTCTTAGCTACGGTCGTCTCGCTCACTCGTTTGAAATGCATATAATCTGCAACTAACTTCAGACACAATACAAGATGAGTAGAATACAGCGTGATAGTGGCGACCGAAGAGTCAAATTATACAAATATCGTCAATTGGTATGAATTAACCAGTGAGATAATGTGTTCGAATATAAGAGGTAGGGGTAATGTAGCACGTGTATTATGTGCTCGTGTAGGAAGGTAAGGGAAAATGGGGGCTTGTGTTCGAGTGG
>NW_013532703.1:13087645-13135054 GCF_000836235.2 Papilio xuthus | reverse complement strand
TTAGGGCAGCGGCTTGTGTTCGGGGATGGTGGGGGAGGTGGCCCCGCTGGCCCCGCGGCTCGCGTCGCGCAGCGCCTCGTCGAAGCTCTGAGTCGAGTTAGAGCGGGACGCCACTTTGCCCTGTAACCAATCAAACATTTTAATTTTGCCAGACAATAGAAGTGTATTATATATAATAGAGGTTATGAAATAATTAAATTTTATTTCAGGATATTACGACAAATATTAACCATTCCTTTTTTATGTAAGGGTCAATGTTTTTTATTATGGAATCTGCTGATTTTTATTACTTTCTTGAATTTGCTTATAACAATCAAATGGCGGGATTCGAACCGTAGACCACGTGATCGGAAATCCGATCCCTTAACCATTAGGCACATTGACACTTCGGAATCAATTGACGTGATAGATGTATAGAGTGATAGATTAATTGAAAAACAAGATAAAAACAGTAAGTATGACTATGTGTTATACCTTGACGTTCTCGTAGGCAGTACCGACGCGCTCTTCGATGGAGCGGAAGGAGTCGGAGTTACGCATCTGTCCGAGCTTGCTGGACACGCCGGCCGTGATGCCGCCCAGGATAGACGTCGTCTTCTCAGCAGTCGATTTTATCACAGATTCAGTTTTTTGGTATCTGTCGATCGATACATATAACAATAATTAATCTTGTACGTATATTTGAAATTCCTAGAGCAAAGGATATGTATGGTATCGATTCTTTTTAACAATTTGCGTTTCAATATCTTTTATTAGTCTTTTTTTATGCCAGTATAGAAACGTCAGAATTTAGTGCGAACATAAAATCGTGCAGGCAATGGAAGCAGGACTCGGATCGGATGACCAGGATTTTATTGTCAGCTTAGCTGAGATCAATTACTGAACTCATTTCAAGGTTAAGTGTATATAGTTGTATGTATGCATATATAGACATGTATATATAAAACATATAATATGTATATAACAGTATGGTGTTTTGAATGTAGATTATTACTTTAAAGTTGTTAGTTTTTCCACGATAAACATAATCATGAAAACAAAAACATAAATCTATGTCAAATGTAAAGATAAATATAAATTTTATACATGACTATCTTAAACATATAGTTATTTCATTAAATATAATAATATCAAGTAGAGTAAGCGATAACTGATAACAAATTGTACAAAAAGTGTTGACGGCCTGTTGAAAAGAAAATGGGCGAATTAATTTTTTTATTCGAATCGTAATAAAGGGAGCTAGAATGTAACATTGGATTATCGCTGTCGCTTATAGAATCGACAAAATGTGTCAAAATGCATAGGCATAGTTACATGCACGTGACATCAAAAGTATTTGTCACTTCCAAAAATTTTTACATTTTCGATTAGCGACTTCTTATCAAATGTTACTTTGTTTATGAACAAAGATCAAGGTTAGAAAGCTAATTTCGAATTAATATTTCCTGCGATATTTTCTCGTATCAAAAGCTAATTAATTCTGGCTCATATATTTCACGGTTGTACAATATATTTAATAAACGACAAGACAAGGAAATACTGGTTTAAGCATAAAGTGTGGTTAGCGATGCAATCGGATCCGACGCACGATTCGATCCAGTTCCCGATTAAAACAAGACATTAGTATAAAAAAACGATACCTCAATAAACTCGTTATGTGCACGGAACGTTTCGTACAACTAACAATAAATTCTATATATTAAAATAGTTTTCAGTTTTTGCTTGAAGTCTTTTAAATAAAACTTTGTTTTATTATCCAATTGAATTAATTTGTCTATTATAATGACAAAAAAATGTCGAACTTTTTCAGCAATTAGAAGTCAAGGGCGATATATATTTTTTTAATTTAAAATAAGTTACATGTTACATGTAAAAGTAACAAATTTTTTATATTGCATAAAATTGTAACAGATCGATAAATATTATGTCTAGAGTTAAAATAGGTCAGTCAGTAATATTGGCTTTTATCGACAGTACTCACGAATCGTTACGTCACAATCCTACAATGTTAAGATTGCTACATATCACTAAATCACCAACTATATCGTAATTTGCGATGTGTACGAACAAAATGCTTTAGAAGTGTTTACGTAGACTTTTAATTTATCCTTTTGGTAATAACTTTCTGCACCGACACCGTTTACTACGCCTAGTGTTACTCTTAAGCAATTATATAACTACTTTCTTTTGGGTTAGAACAATTTTTAAATAATTTGAAAACCACATTAATCGTGCAAGCGGTAAGATTAAATATATTAGCAATAATATATAAAATAGCGTAGTGTAACCGTACTTACATTGGTGCTTCCGTCACAGCCTGCGTAAGAGCAGCGACTCGTGTTTCAATGGTTTGATAGCTGTTATGTAACAAACCAAATGAAAAGTCAAATGAAACGAAACAAATATAACGCAACCCGAAAAGCTCAAGCGGATCATACAGCAAGCGAAGTGGTAAAAATAATCTGTCTTACTAAATAACTATATAATGT
Organism: Papilio xuthus; assembly: GCF_000836235.2. Taxonomy (NCBI): domain Eukaryota; kingdom Metazoa; phylum Arthropoda; class Insecta; order Lepidoptera; family Papilionidae; genus Papilio; species Papilio xuthus. Next base: position 13,132,565 of record NW_013532703.1, on the reverse strand, counting down.
TCTAACCCACGAGAAACATTCATTCACCTAATTAACTGTGCATATGATATTGTGGAAATAATATTAGTTGAGTGTTACTTACACTTGGCTCTCCTTTACGTTTTTCAAACCCTGATTGACGTCCTCGGTTATCTCCTTCCATACAGTTATGCCAAGTTTCCTCTTCAACTCCGAGCTTTGACGAATCTGAAATGGGTAAATATAATTCGTTTGTCGTTTGTAAGAGTCCATTCTAGACTATATAGAATATAACTAAAATTAAGAATAAAAATACAAATATCCATCCATCGTTTGCTGACCTTCGTATGTAATTTAATAGAGAAACACAACACACGGTAAAATTTGGTCTAGAGGCTGTGGATCTATCCTGTTTTTCGTTCAAAAATTAATGAGGATGACAAGGAAAAAGTCATTGCCAACTCCTTCTCCCACGTGATAAAAAACATAACTTTTTATATCAAAGAAATTCTTAAGTGGCGGCATCGTGGATCGAAATCAGGTTGTTGGCATACTGGTAACTTAACCGAGCGCCCGGACATTGAACTGCCGCGATCGCGTATTATAACTTACTTGTACAGTAACTATATGTAACAAACAATTGTTAAATTTAAAAAAAAAACGTTTATTCCTCAAAATGAATACGATAACCTGTATCGCAATACTTGAAGGAGAAGACCAAATTTCACTTTATTCTCCAAAACTGTCAAAATGTTTAGGTTACAAGTCAGAAAATAAAAATAATTGTTTATGACGGGACCTACCTTGCTCTGCAGCACTGTACGTAGCGTAGCGATCTCGTCCTCGACGCGGGCCAGCTCGTGGCTCCACTCGGCGCGGAGCTGCTCCACCTGCTCGGGTGACAGGCCCGCCAGCTCGTCAGGCGTGTGCGCGTCACCGCCGCCTGCACCACCAGCGCCTGGCATCGCTTCCTCAGCTAATAACCAAGCAGAAAAATCACTCAAATCCTTTGCTCACATCACTTGCAAACAGGATCGATTGTAAAAGTTTACACAATTCCACAACTTTTTTAATATTTTTTTTTTTTTTAAATATGCTTGCATAATAAATGGCGGAGTCTACGTGCTAGGTAATATAAAGACACTATCCTTGTGATACACGGAGCAGATAAATTTGGATGTACAACTTTCTCTTGCAATGAGTTGCATAGGATATTATAAACTCATGGTTATTTTTTCTGTGTTATTATTGGTCAAAGATGGTCATCGGAATGAGTGTAACATTAAATATTATTACTTGGACAATACAAATAACAATATATTTTTGTCTACGTCACAATAAATATTATACTTTAAATTTTATCCTACCATTTTTCTTTATTTCTGCCTTTTGAGTACCTAGTTTGTTTGATGTTTTGTAATCCTCTAATGAAGAGAAAGGCTTTAACTTAAGAAGATTAACACATTTAACTTGCGATTTTGCTTGATGTTACTGTCCGCATTTACCAAACATCTAATGGTCATTAGAGTGCAAAAAACTAGTACATTTAAGATTTCACTGCAAAATGTCGAAATGGCTTTAAATGTTTTTACATTCACAATTGTAAATGTTATGAAATTGTATTAGATTTCTTTATTTATTATATTTGCTATGAATATGGTGCGTCTACATCAGTGGTTCCCAAACTTATTTTATCTACCGCCCACTTTGAGAATAAATATTTTTTAGCGCCCCCATATTTTCACATATTTAAAAACCACTATAACTTCAAATTAAACTAATTAATTATTGTGACCTATATATGTATATTAACGGAGAATTCTAAACGAAACTTTTACTATAACCCGCAACTTGAGACCTGCAGCACAAGGTGGCGCTATCGCCCACTTTGGGAAACACTGGTCTACATGAACGACGGTGGACAGAGAGATGATGAGTACAATTCGTAAATTGGGATCGGTCTAAGTATAACTCCCATGCCTCCCACGCGCAACTTTAACAAAGATTTTAAACTTGTTCTGGAACCAGACTTATTCCGAATGTGCAAGAAATCTTATTAGGTAAAAGAAGACTTTATCAAACATATAAATAAAAAAAGGCTTTAGCTTCGCCCGGTACCTAACAAGACAATTTTAACATTTCATTAAGAAAATAAAAAGATATTTCGATTAGAATCAAATATAAATTTTAGAATCCAGTTGTTTAACGAATGTTGCCTTCGCATTCTCAGTATTAATAATGCTTAAGATTCTGTCCTGTAAAATGTGAGTTAAAAACATACAATTTGACTACATCATTATTGTTATTCAAACGAACAAAAGCAGAATAAATGAACGCTTATTTTATGAAAATGAAAGCTCTTTTCGGTCCGTTAAGTTTGTATAATGAAGTTTACATTTGTGTAAATACGAGTAAAAGTAACAATAACATAAAATATCTCATTAAATTTTTTAGCTATTATTTCAACGAAATTCTGAATTAGATTTCGAATTTAATATATTTAAAATAATGAATTAATACAGTCTACTTTGTAATGTTGATCGGTAATAATTAATTATATTGTGTTTAAATCAAAGGCAAGATCACACAATAGGTTACGATTAACGTATCTACATCGTTCGGTTACTAGTAAGTGTCTTAAACACCTTATTCATCCATATATCAGTAATTGAATAGAGAAATGTTATCGTATATAACTTGTGGTTAGGCGTATCACGTCATAATGTTTCACTATAATTAAATAGATATACAACTGACCGGAAATTGTGTAAACAACGTGGATATACAATAATTACAAGTATGAACAAAAGTTACGTCCGTCATGTTACGTATGGTCAATATTTACTTGTGATAGCTAACATTCCTTCTGTGTGGTTTATATATTTTTCCATATAAAAGTAATCTTACTAATATTATAAGTGCGAATGTTTGTATGTATGGATGGATGTTTGTTTGAAGAAATCTCTAGAACGGATGAACGGATCTCGACAAAATTTGGCATACATCTAGAACATAGTTTGGAAATATACACAGGCTACTAATTGCGTTTGTTTCATTCCACACGGACGGAGTCGCGGGCAACCGCTAGTGCATTATGAGATCGACTGCCAATTTACATTCGCAACTGTCGTCTTCATCAATTCGATGTTTGTTTATATTAACAGATATTTTATAATTGCAGTTCAAGTAGTAGCAAATATTATTCATACTTTTTATCAATAAAGGGCAATAATACTTGACCTCAATATAATAAAAATATGCAAACATCAACTCTGTACTCTGCGGTATCTAAACTACATAATATACTAATGCATACATGTTTATTAAATTAAAAAAATGACTAACGTGCTTAGGAAATATTGGGTAACAATATACATGCATCACAAAGTAATAACGATTACTCAATTGGAACATGAAATGTATGCAGTCTACTAATGAGCCCACTTATAGTACTAATCTGTAAGATTTCTGACCACCAAATACGTTGACTTTTTCTTTGATCCCTTGTTTCAAATACTACTTGTATATCCATCGAGTGATAGCCTTATTTTACGTTACCTCTGTCTAAATGTTGGTTCAAAGAAGTCAAGGACACAGCCAAATGGAAAAGAATAACAAAGAACGCACTCTACCACTATATGGAATACTAGCTACGAAGAAATACCTCTGTCTCAAGTCTTATATCTTCCTTATTTCACTAATTATAGTTATTAGATAGTTTAGAATGATGGATGTTTATTTGAATTTATCTCCAGAACGGAATAACAGATCTCGATTAAATTTGGCACATATGTAGAGAATTGTCTGGACGGACTCATAGGCTATTTTTTTTTAATTTACGCTCGGTCGGAGTAGCGGGCGACAGCTAGTATAAAACGTATGTCTCTCATAACACACCATTCTAGCCGATAGCTCGATAGATATAGAGGCAAGAACTGCATATTACGATGCTAATCCATAAAACAATTAAAATTAAATAATTCGTGATAGAATGCGCACTTATTTATCAATCTTAGTCAATCTGGCCGAAAATGAACTGGGCGCAGCGAGTTGAGTGTTCCGTTTATTTATTCAAAATGGTATTTCTTTTAGAACTGAATACATACGATGCTATGCCATCTAGAGGATGTTTCTAAAACTTGCTATGCGCTTTATCATAAAACCTGTTTAAAATTAAATTCGAAAACAACGGTGACTACATGAAACTCTTCAAATAACTTAAAACATCTGTTACAATTGTGGCACCATATGTGTTACTAACCTCCAGGCGTGATGCCCAGAAACTTTTTGTAATTTGTGTGACTGGAAACTTTTGCGAGATACGGTTTGGAGAGGTCTTGGAAGGTGACGCGCACTTCACGAATTTTTTTCCTGAATATTCGGAGTCGTCTGCGACGATTGTCCATGTAGAACTCTGTCTCGATGCAGAGCGCGGAGTCGGCCAGGTCGGGCAGCGCGCGCCAGTCCGCCTCGGCCTCGGAGTCGCGCGGCCAGCTCGCCAGCTCCTCCAGTTCGTCCAGCTCGTCTACCGCCACATCGAAACTGGGCGTCGAGTCGTCGTCCGGCGGCACGAAGTACGGATCCTCCATATACTCCAAGCTGGCGGGCTCCGCGCTTCCCTCACGCGTGTTCGCCATCTCACTATCTTCCTCTCCTACCGCGAATATCCATCATATTTTCGATAGCAGAATAACAACGAGTCGAATATGTCCACAGATGTCTTTTAATACACATTGGCGATGTTGAAATACCAAATAAAACATGTAACAATAAACGTTAGCAATCGGTGTGGTCAGAATGTTCACAGTCTACATGGTTCTATCACAGATAACAAACACTCGGCAAAATTTCAAAATTTGACAGCGCTGGCAATATGTCCGTGTTCCGGCTCCTCGCCACGTCGGAGCTCGTTAGCACGACCGGCCGCGTCCGTCTCGCGCCACTGCCTGACTGCTCCTATTCGCCACTTTCACCGACGACCACGCGAGCTACGATCTGGCTATTTTATATGATCTTGACCTCCAAACGTATTTGTCGCTTATTTGGAATAATTGAAATAAAATTTAGCAAACGCGAGCGAGAGCAAAGGTACTCTCGTAATACAGGCATCCGAGCGCACGACGTCGACTATCAAAACGAGTCCAAAAAGCGTACTCACCTTGTATTGCCAAAGTTTATTGACAGTGGTCGGGCCCGCGCCGAGTGAGCGGCGGCTGCGCGGACGCTGGAGCGCGGCACAACAGACTTACGTCATTTTTTACTTATCGACACGAAACGTAAAAACGCTGATTGCCAAACTATGAGTCACACCGATTTTACTTTACGAAATCAGAGACATAGACCTCGTGCAATCCAGTAAATGCTTTTGTTACTAGTTACTAAATCGTTTTCTACAATCATTTTTATGTTGAAAATATACCTCGTTATCGATAGGCTTCCTTTATGTACTTAACATATAAAATTAAAAATGATATCTAATGTTAAGACTCAGAAAGAGCCCACAGAGGTAAAAAAAACTTGTGATTACATAATTAGCATCATTGCACCAATTTCTTACTAAATGGTCTCAAATCTTCTAAAAAATATTTTATAGCTTTTGCTTAAATTTCATCAAAAGAGATGGTTCAACCCAAACTGTTTGGAATATATGTTTAACGGCTTACATAAAAGAGGCATAATAATAAAAGTACATTAATTTAAAAAAAGAAATGGAAATGGTGGGCCAAGTAGAAGCTGCCAGCAGGGAATGTGACATCTTTGTGGCAATCAATGGGAAACCACTACATCCAACGGTGTACACCAATCGTAGGCTCAAAAAGAATGAGAAGAAAATTTGTAGCTAAAATTTAACTTTGTAATTTAATATTTTTGTAAAATATAAATAAAAATTGATAATAAGTTACATGAGTGAAATAAAATGTGTTTTTATCTCTAGTAGTTAATTATACCAGTTGTTGCCCACAATACCATTGACGCGAAATTTTAAAAAAACTTGATTAGTAACCTATGTATTCTTCCAGATAGTGCTCTACAAAATACAAAATGTGATCCAGATCCATGCAGTGATTCTATAGGTACCTTCTAAAACATCTATTCATCCATCCAAACATTCTTGTTAATAAGAAGTAGGATAAGATTAATAATTATATTTCATAACTGTTTGGTTTTGTTCCAATATCAAGTTTAGTTCAAAAGTTTGATTCAAATTCAAATATTTGGCTATAAAGGAATACAGTTTTATATTTAAGTGTGGTACTGACGAATGAAATAATCTACAATTCTATTCTATACATAGTTTATGAAAAATAAAGTGTTATAGCACTTCAGAGGTTTCTTGTGATTTATCAAGAAATAGATAATCATCTACAGGACAATATCCTCGTACATGAGAACATCAAATATAATGAGACAAATACATATACATGGTATGACCACAATTGAATTGATGCTCTGAAACCTCTAAAGAATATTTGCTTTAAATATTTTTTACTTACCTGTTTGAACACCGCTCATTTCGCTAGGAAAAAGTTTCTACGTTTCAGTCTCAAAAAGTACTAAAGTATTTTAATGGGAATAGAAGTAAATAAAGTCAATTATAGTAAATACACGAAAACAAGCTGGTTGAACTTTATAAAACGCTTTGTTTCTTCTTCTCTTCTCCTCTATTGTTCAACAAAGAGTAAGAATTGTAAGAATACAAATTGTTCTTTTTATTTTCTGTGCACTAGGGATGGGCATTGATTATACGAAGTAGTTGAATCAACCGTTGATCACGCCACAACGCTTCAACGTCTAAACCGTTGATCGTTTTTCATTCCACTAGTTGAATTCAAAATATAGTTTACATACAGGAGTAGGAGCAAGTAAAAAATCTTTAATGGTTTTGGTTTCAACAAAAAGAAACGTTTATTTTCGTTATTTAACGTTTACTAAGTGGTATTTTTACATAGTTAAAACAATGAACATTGATTCAACGTACTAGTTGACTAAAACCTATCGTCCGTTGACCGTTTTACATTTAACTAAAACTTAAATTCTAGGTATGATTTACGCAGAAGTTACTTAGTTGACAATTGATTCAATTAATTCATTTGTTGAAAAAAGCAAATTAACGTTGCGCTTTGTTGCGCTTCATTAACGCGAAAACTGGCGACAACCATAAACGATTCATTCCCTAAAAGAAATCTGAACCGGTGAGAGAGGCGCTGTTATTGCGCTTGGTTGGTTGTTTCTGTCAAAAAATGTATTAAACTCACACTTTGAAATTGACATTGAGGTAAAGAAAATATGTCATGACAGTTACACAATGATAAAGAGGATTATAGTGACATTGACAGAGGGGCGCTAGTGAACTTTCATAATTTAGTTTAACTTATGTCCACTGGTTCAGAAAGCGTTGTGTACATGTTCCATACATACATTGATTTGGACTTCATATAAACGATTTTAGGCTTGCGCCTTTTTTTATTTTAGTAATAATTGGTTATAAATAAAACAATTAACAACTTTACTAAGACCAGTTGCGCTGTTTCGTTATTTAAATAACTTTATGTAGTCTGTATTTCAACGATGACATAGGTATATTTTATGTTTATATCATCTTCTTTGAAGTCTGCCCTGCTGCTATTCCTGTTCCTGTTGCGTTAAACTCAATTGTCTTCCTCAACCTGATCTATTACTTTTATCGAAAGTGATAAACACTTCTTTCATTAAGCATTTCTTCAATTACACCAAAATAGAAGCCAAACTAAGCGGTACGCTACTTCCAGAATGTTTTCTGTAAAATTTGTGTTCTTTTGTCTTATATGTTTTCAGTAAATCCTTTTTTCTTACTTAGATAGCTTGAGAAAATGTCTGCCACGGCTTTATTTGGAAATACCTCGGCACTAGGAGGAAGTTCCGGGGGTAACAAACATTTAGTAGAATTTCGCGCAGGAAGAATGACTTTAAAAGGTCGCATGGTACATCCAGACAAAAGGAAGGGCTTGTTATATGTGTACCAAGGCGAGGACTCTTTGATGCATTTCTGTTGGAAAGATCGCACCACCGGGGAGGTAGAAGATGATCTTCTAATTTTCCCTGATGACTGTGAATTTGTACGCGTATCTGAGTGCACTACCGGTCGAGTATACGTGCTCAAGTTCAAATCGTTCTCTAAGAAATACTTCTTTTGGATGCAGGTAATTTCATTTCTTTTTTTATATAACAGTTTTGGTAGCCATATATTGACATTTAATTAATCAGTTGATAAGATTTGCCTTTTAGTGAGTTATCTTTACCTATTAAAAACATGAATTCAAATTTGTGCCAAGCATGGTTTGTGGTGTCATCACTGTCATCTGTTAGGATATTTTTAATAAATGTCATGTAAAGATTATCTTTAACTTATATTTACCGTTGTTATAACAGTGAACTGTCAATTGCCTTAAAATTTTCCTGTTAGGAATTACTACCCAAAAAGACATGACTTGTAAGTTATGAACTTGGTTATGCCTCAGTTTAAAGAATTGAGATCTATTTTGAATTACAATGAAAAAGACAAAAAATAAAAATGAAATAATTTGTTGTGTTCAATAACACAATAGTAAATGGTCTAAAAAATAGCAGTGATACAATAGCAAATAAACATGTGTGGTATTGTTATAGAAAATACTCTCAAAAACATTTATTTTTAAATTAATGTGTTTTAAACTTTAAGGAGCCTAAAAGTGATAAGGATGATGAGTATTGCCGTCGCATCAATGAAGCATTGAACAACCCACCAACATCCGGTGGCCGTGGGGGAGGTGGAGGTGGAGCACAAGATGGAGAACTACAAAACCTGCTAAACAACATGTCTCAGCAGCAACTCATGCAGCTCTTTGGAGGCGTCGGACAGATTGGGGGCTTGTCTTCCCTTCTTGGAACTATGGGGTATAATTTGTTTTTTGTATAATAATAGAATAAGAACTATCAGTTTCCGGATGATTTATTCTAACACTTTTCTAATATATAATGAAAATAGAATTTGAAGGAATGAAAATGTAAATATGTGATGTTCATTTATTTTTTGTTTCTAGGAACAATAGTAGCAGTTCGGGCAGTGGGGGCAGTACTCGCGCGTCAGGCGGCAGTAGCGCAAGCTCCCGCGGAGGCAGCGCTCCGCGAACCAGTGAGCCTGCGTCCGCACCCGCTCCTGCTGCGCCCGCCCCCGCAGCTCCTGCACGCGCCGCTCCCCGCCGCGATGTGCCTCCCGCAGCTACGCCGCCCAATACTGCTAGCGCCACGCAACCGCGCAGTGAGGACTAAACTTATTCACTACATCAAAATAATGTTGTCATTGGGTTGCATCATGATTTATTCCTTTTTATTGTCCCTCTTTTCAATTCTACGAATATACAATTAATTAATTATAAATATTTTAAGCATTATATATGTACTCTGCAGGCGGACAAATCTTCCTATCCGATTTGCAACGCTACTTCTCGACCTTAGGCAATGCGCCTCCCGACGCGGCTGGTGCAGGGGGTGCGGCCGGTGCGGAGGGCGGGGCCGGCAGCCCCGGCGCCGGGGGTAATCGCCTGGAGCTGGGCGCAGCGCTCGCCTCCTCCGACGTGGTGGCGGCGGCCAGCGAGCCCCGCAACGCGCAGCGCTTGGCGCAGCACCTGCCCGCCGCTGCGGCCGCGCCCGACGCCGCCGCCGCCGGTGCCGCCACCGCCGCCGCCACTGCTGCGGCCAAGGCCCACGACGATGTAAGGACCACCCTACGCTCACCGCAGTTCGCGCAGGTGAACCCCCTGATAGATAGGCTTCGGTATATGCTGGGTTGCAGACCTTACTAGCACGAAATCACTTTATGATTCTTCTATTTGAAAAATATAAGCTCTCATTAAAGTATCTATTACACTAGTTTCACTTACAAACATTACATTAAATTCCTTTAGAAATACACTAAAGAAGGGTTAAAGAAAGAAGTTTTATTGTATGACAAATTTTAATACCCGAAAATTTGTATTTATTCACAATTTTATTCACACGCCGTAATATTGATGTGCATCATAAATGATTGATTGTGGTAAAATAAGTCCATTGTTTTCTCTTTTTGGACAAAAACTTGTTTTTGTGTTACAAAGAAAACTACTTCATACCCACATCAAATTATACCATTTATACCTAAATATTTCTTTATATACTATGATATGTATATATGTTTTATACTACACAATAATATGAGAGCTTACATTTTTATTCCTAATCTTGATCGCAAACATTTTTGGCTCGTACTAATGTGGCTTTTAAATTGCTAGGCTAAAATAATTTATATGGGTTTTGAATTCATATAAAAATATGCCGAAATTATCTATATTTGTATATACGACCGCCGTATTCCTTTAATACGGAAAGTCTAACTTTTACTCTTCAATATCACTATATGCCATTTTTATCTAGTGTTCATAGTTAAAAGCAGAATATTTCAGTACTGCAGTTCATAGTGGGGTGAACATTAGTTTAACACTATATTAAAGTTCAAAGTACATATGATATTCATAATAAACTAAGGATAATATAAATGTTTTTTCAGGCAGCTAATCAATTCTCTGCTGCGCTTTCATCTGGTCAGATGGGTCCGGTCATGAACCAGTTTGGACTGCCCCCGGAGGTGACATCTGCCGCGAGCACCGGTGACATGCAGGCATTCTTCAAAGCATTGGAGAATACCTCCAATGCATCTGATTCCTCCAAGAGCCAGGAGGAAGATAAAAAGAAAGAAAAGGCAAAGGAAGAGAAGGATGGCAAAAAAGATGATGATGCTGGAATGTCGTTAGATTAATTTTATTTGGAAATAATAAATAGGGTACATCCCTAGAAGTATTTTCAATTTATCGCTTTTCAATAGTGTAGTTTTATTCTATTTATATGTAGTGTTGTCTTTTTCGCCATATGTAAAGGGTAGATATATAATATGTTTAGACATATTAATTGATGTAAAGGCATTCACATTATGTACTGTTAATGTCGACATAACATAATATTTTGTGGCTTTCTGTTTTTTACTTATTTCCTTTGTATTACCCATGACCATAAATGATCCATTTTATTACTTTGAATGAGGATGTTCTTATGTTTTGGTAAGGCACATGCATTTGTATCATTGTTCGAATGTTATATTCAAATATAAACTAATAAATATTCAATTTTGTTGTTTTAAGTTAGTATTAAACCAGGGTATATAATTTTTAACATGCAAAAAAAATCACAACTAACTTCATGAAGTACCAGTTCTATCGTGTTTTAGCTAGTGTAGTACTAGCCCGTGACTCCGTCAGCACAGAATTAAAAAAAATACCAACTATGACGCCGTGTGGGAAGGGGGAATTCCCCTTGGAGAATCAAAAATTGTAAAATAAATATATGTATATACCTATTTTACAATTTTTAAGGCTTGACCAACAAATCTTTAAAACTTTATAAAAAGGGAGTGTATTTTATACGGAGATTTTGGTGTCAGAAACCTACGCTAACTACTTGTCAATTTTTATTTAACAATTCGATCAAACGTTACTAAGCGTTCGTTTTGAAAAAAAAAATGTTACTACTAGCTATTAGCCCTTGCATTACGCGCCAAAAAATTGGGCGGAAGAATTTACATTCGTCGGTCATCGGTGGCGTGTGTTGCCGGTGAGGTAACTGCTCGTTTCAATCTCGAATGTAAGCTTACTCGCATCTAAATATCCACAGCATTTGATTATGATTTGAATAAAAGACTTATTACGTAAGCTGTGAACACGTCATCGCACGGTAGGTACAGACCACAGACATTCGGTGTTTATCTATGTCATGTTTAGCAATTTACAGCTTTAACTTCTTAAAGTCAAGGCACAGTTTGGCAAGCTACTTATGCTTACTTTTTTATTTCATTTGCATATTTTGAAATTGCTAATATTGTGAAGAAACGTAAATATGTACTTAGATCTCACCGTTGGTAATCTGTAAGTATTGTGCCTAAATTTAAAAAATATGCTAATACTCTTTATATTATAATTATCATAAAAAATTCAGATATTGTCCGTTATATATTATCTTAATATCTAGTCGGCCATGTTTTACATCGTAAGTCTTCAACTTCAATGGTTGTTTGGTTAAATGAAACGGCGACAACTTTCATTTTAAACAAGAAACGAGTCGATGCTCGGTAGCCACTATAAATGAACACGAAGCGGCGAAGCATTTTAGATTAGGTATGGAGCGGGAGCGAAGGCAAGGCACGGTTGCGCGTGACCTCGGGGCGGGGCGCGGGGCGCTGGGGAATCCTTCTGGCGCCAGACCGGCACCGGTGTCTGCCCGCGCCCTCCGCCCCGCGACGGCCCCGCGCCACTCCACTCGAAATAGATGCACGGTGATTTACGCCTCGGGCGTATGAGTAAATATGTAGCTCGCTTGCCTGCCTTGGCACGTCCGCCCGCCCCCGCCCTCGCCCCCGCTGCCGCTCACCGCACCGCTCTCTCGCGGACCTGCCGCTGCCGAGCGAGCCGAGCGTGCGATGAACGAAACCCGCGCCGCGCGAACAATCGCGACCTACCACGTCTTTGAATGCACGCGCGGTGTACGCCATGACGTTGCCATTTTTTATGTGGATACAGGTAACATCGGTCGCTTTCAAGGTGATACGCTCGTAATGGCAGCACTGTCGCACTAGCCTAGACGGACATTAGCGATTGTTTATGTACCTACATAGAGCGCAGATCTATGTTTAATAGCAAAAAAAAGATGAGCTCTGGAAAGATTTCATTGTTGACGTAGTTATGCGGTGACGTAGGCGAATGACTAACTTTAATCTGTTGTGAGTAGACATTTATATAGAAACTCTGTTATATGAATAAAATGTTACTTATAACTATTGTAAAACTCATGAAATGTCCTAAAATTAATATTACTTTGAGAGTTGGTGCTGGACTTGGTACACTGTTTTTTTTTATTTATCATAATAAGTATAATTTTAAAATTGAACTGCAGCTAATACGTACGTTACATAAAAAAAACATTAATGGATTTCTTAATGAGCGCTTTAACTATTATTTAGTTACAAAATATCACGTCGGATAATAAACATTCCTTGATTTTGTTAAGTAGTGTATCAAAGAGACAAGATTGAATTCAATGTAATTACAAACTGGTTTCGTTCTAGAACAGTAATAAATGAATCATAACTGAAGTTGGTATTTATTGCATTAACTAGTGATCGCCCGACTACGTCCGCGCGGAATTAAAAAAAATCAGTAGCCCATGTGTTTTCCAAATTATGTCCTATATCTATGCCAATTTTCATCAAAATCTGTTTCTGGTTCTGGAGATACCTTCTCCTATTCATCCATAAATCAGAACATTCGTATTTGAGTAAGACATCAATTTAAAAACGATTTATCAATGAACTATCTGTTTTTTTATCTCGTCCATACACCGTGTATACAAAGTAGGTAGATAATCGAAAAGATTAACTAATATTCAAATATGTGTTGCAATAATGGTGAAAGGAATTTGCAAACTCATATTCATTGTAATTTAATAGCTCGATGTAACATGGCCTCAATGTATTACTCGAGTAAATAAATTTCCTATGCAAAGATACTGTGATATTATATAGGTACGTCACTGTAAATAATTTACATGAAACGATTGTATTTTTGCAAATATTTACTTCGTATAACTAGACGCGATATAATTTTTATCACGATTTACTTATCATACTGATAACTTTATTGTGTGTAAAGATGTCATAGAATTGTTATTATTTTACTTTGTAACAAAATTCATAACATTTTCCAAAAAGTTCTACCGATTTTTCATCTTTGTACTTTCTCTTTTTATGCTATACGATCTACGAAGAAATAACAAAGAAAGGTGATTTAAGGTTATCGCGCATTGCTGCAATCATCGCCCACCCGGCACCGCCTCTACTCGTGACCGCCGCGGCGTTAACTCGCCGCCGATTCGACTACGACATCGTCGATTGATTGTGGTGACGTTACGCGGTCCACTCGCGAACCGCGCACCGTTCACTTGCCATAACGCCGAACGCCGGGCGTGGAGTTAAGTCGGCGTTAACCCTTAGTTAACTATTTGGCAACTTCAGAGACGATAATTGGTCACCTTTCTCTCGATATAGTGAGATGATTCCAGACTAAGATACTGCTTAAATAACCAAGAAGTCTAGGAAATACGGATACACGTAACAGAACTCATAGGAATTGGATGTATGAATATAAATCAATGCTTAGAATTACAGGAGAGCCTGCTTATTTACACTAGTTTCAGTATTAAACATTATCAAAGTTTATATAATTTATAATGGTCAATTGATATAAAAGTGAGGGGGGTCATTAGCAGCGTTGCAAGCGAGGTGGGGCGCACCAACGATCAGGGAACAAAAAGCGTCGCGCTCTGCGCAGGCGCAGGCCAGGCGCACGGCGAAGGACCGGTCCCACAGGTTCTGCTCGGTCTCAGTCGCCGCCTGCCGACGCCGCGCCGCCTCTACTCCATTCATCATGTTACAATCACTCGATCCGTGGAATTTCAACTGACTCAGGTGAAACGATATTAAGTCTTACATAGGTAACTGACGTCAACTTTTTGATAATTAAAATCGTTCACTAATTATAATCGTGGAAGAGATTAAATCATGTGTCTATGGTTAAAGTTGGAATAACGTTCGTCTAAATTGGTGTGGGCAGAATTATCATTAATCAGTTGCAATATAAGCTAAGACATTAGCTTAAGGACAATGGATACATTTAAAAACAAATCTTAATTAACGTTAAATTAAAATTTTACCTATTGGGCTCGTACCACTGTATATAATGGATAATTAAATATAAACATAAATACGCTATCGATGAATAAATCAATGGAATTTAACGAAATTCTAACAATGGATTATCACACAAAAACAACAAAACAGAATATTGAACCTGATATTGCTCTGGTATTGTGATGAATTTAGTAAGATAAAAAAAAAATTGTTGATTGGAATCCTTTGGAACTCGGGATTTTGAGCCAAGATGATATTACAATTTTTACAGATATCTCATAATAGTTTTGAGGGACCAGAGACTTATTGTGGTCACAAAATTGAAACGTAGATGACATAAAATTGACTCTGAAAGTTGATACTATATTACAAACTTTTAATACAAAACCTATTTATAATCATGAAAAATCTACACAAACATAATTAAGAAAAGTTTAAGAATAAATAAAATAATATATGTGCATTACAAAAATCAAACTTACTTAAAAGCATTAATAAAAAATTGCGTTTTTATGTCGGTACATTATTTTAAGCAGCAAAGGGCCATGTTAAAAGGGCTGGCTACCTAGTGACGGGCGAGCAGGTGCATTGTCGACCTGAGAACCCGCGTTCCTTGTTTACAAGTTCTCCGAACCTAAAGTCAATGCGCCATAAAATGCGATTACTTGTTCTTTTTTTAATTTTTGTTAACCATTATATACATTATCATTAATTTGCCTCATTTTAATTTTAAATATAGAATAAATGATACAATGGAATTGTACATACGCGTAATTACGTTTAATGTTTGAAACGATCACTTACTGAGCGCGTGCAAAGTTTATTTTTTAAATACGTACAAAGTGCAATTAATTATGTAAGTATCGCGCAGGTCATCAGTAACAGTTAAAGTGACCCTTATTGAATTTTATTCATTCACTTAGGCCGTTCCACGATAACTGGAATTCGTTTCTTACACATAAGAATGATTCATTAATATTTTATCATACACTTACACAAATGATAATGATTCGAATGATAATCGAAAAATATAACATTTGAAAAATCCATATACATATGCTTTAATCCAAACTTATCTATCTTTGTATTCGTGTGCTCTATCTTTATTCTCCTTTTTGATAATTTTGGTATAATCTATTTTTTTAAGTTTAATTTTTCCAAATGAAAACTGCAATGTGTACGTGCATTGGTATCTATATATAAAAATACTAGATGTCGCCCGCGACTCCATCAGCGTAAAATTAAAAAAGCTTAATTAATAGCCTATGTGTTCTTCTCGACTATGTTCTACATCTATGCTAAATTTAATTGAGATCCTTTGAGCCATTCTGTAGAAACCTATTAACAAACATCCATCTATCCAAAATCTCAGTGAAATTTCATAAACATGTAAAACAAAGTCTGGAAGAACACGAACTATTTAATAAATGGTTTTATTGTAGACGGAGTTGCGGGCAAAAGTTAGTAAACTATAGTTCTATAGACAAGCTTCCCATTGGCGCCCCATAGCGTCGTCATAGCAACCCTTATGAATAGTGCACTGAGGCACATTTTTTTACGAACTGACTACCTTAATACATGAATACATTAGAATATTAATTTGTAGCAATTTCTTAATGTTTTGATGATTCAACGAAGAAAAATGTTGTTGGGAAATAAAATTATTCCAAACTACAGATGAACTTTTACTAAGAAGTATTTAAGCATGTAAGAATATGACTTTTGTATATAAACGCAATGTTTTTTTTAATTTAACTTAGCACTTCTCGAAGATAATGTGTTGCTTTCAAATTAACAAATATCTATTTGAAGCAATCCTGCCTCAAGTTTCTTGCTTCTTCTATTTATTAAACAAAATTAAATCCAGGAAGCATAGTCTAGTTATTACCATTAAGCAAAGTGCTCAATTTCCTATAATTAATTGAATAATAAATAAAAAAAATGCTCGAACAATAGTATATAAAAGTTAACTTTCTCAATATAAATAAATCGTTATCTGCAGATGCGTTTTATAAATTAATATAATATATTATTATAAAACGTGGGAATATTTCTTTGCTCATCTTAAATATTTATATAATAATACAAATGTCTTTTTGCAAACTCTACCTTATTCTAGTGTCTCGTTTAAACAAACTAAGAGAAAGCGAAACAATTTTAATCCAATATTTTCAACAAATCATTATTCTATGTGTAAATGATAAAAAAATCTAACTAAATACAACTTCTATTCTTGTTTGATTTACACTAACTTTTTTTATTTACCGTAAATTCAGGTGTTTATTAATATGGACGAATTTTTATAATATGTATCTCCAGGAATATTTATATTCTTAATTTGTTTAATTAAGAAATGCTTCTCGGAATTCTCATGAATTGCCATCCTTTCAACCTTTTTCGAATGTTATATGTGAAGAAATATGGAGAAACACTATAAAATAGATGCTAATTCATTACCGTAATAGCATATTAGTTAATTGACTTTTGCTATATATTTTATGTTTCATTTACCTTCTTGAATCAGTGACAATTTTTTTTGCAAATATCGTACATCTCTTCACTCTTTCTTTGCGGTTCCTAAATGATATTTATCTATTTTCAAAGATTACTGTAGTAATTAACTGAAACAAAGTGGAATTATGATAAAGAACAAAAGATGACAAACTTTGCTGTAATTGGATTATAACAAATAATATTGTGGAACGATAGAGATTCTAGGAAATAATGGTATAGTAAAGGTGAAAAACATTGAGTTGTAGCGTCACAATCTACAGTCGGGCGGGCGAGCACAACGGGGCAGCGAGGCGGCGGGGAAGCTCGGCGCGTGCTGGGGGTATTCCAAGAACCAAAAGAAAGGGACAACCATTTACGATTTGAAACTTGAGCGTACCCTTCTAAGTTCGTTATTATTAATAACAAGCGCTGATTGCTTGAAGGCTCGTCCATGTAAAATAGTTTGCGTTAATTGTATTTAGTTACTAAATTATAAAACCTGCTTTATTTGCGTTAGAATTTCTTTAGGTCAATCAAAACATTCAATTTTAATATTGGTCACTTACCTACTTGTAATTTTGTTTACAACTAACTATAAGTATATTTTTAATTAACGGAATTGAAATGTGTAGCTATTCTATATTATTTGTTTAGTCATTCAACAACACAGGCGTACGATTCCACTGATTTATTTGTAATACATATTACGTCATTGCATTATAATGATATAATGAAATTGTGCAACAATTGTAAACGGTTTATGCATTTATTTTGATATGCATACCTGTTTATGGAACTTTAATTATTGTAGTTGAAGAGCATTCTGAGATTATAGCCTTGGGTTTAGAAGACTTAATATACAATATAGGTAAAAGATGAAGGGGTAATTTGACCACGGATACCGAACAGGATATTGGTAACTGTAGATACTTTTTTAGAAGTATATATACACCAATTGCAGCATTCTCTTAGCATAATATTAATAAAGTAACATAAGATTAAGACCTTGTCTATTATTGACTTGTGTATTATATTTAGATTTACAAGCACGTCGTAGAAGGCGAGGGACGTTAAAGAACATAAAAAATAAGTCTGCGTATTGAAACTTTGGCACCGATCGTTGCCAAACATCAGGTAGGTGTGTGCCTACTGCCCATCCATAGGAATCATGGTAGATTATTATTTGAACCGATACCTTTGTTGGAATAGAGCCATTTTAATGAACAACTTATATCTAAATTTAAATTAATTATTTTTATATCTATTTATAGTTAGAATAATCCAATGTTTAACTTGATGTTTATTTCAGTATCAGTTAAGCTATTTTTACAAAATGAATATAATAATTCATAACTTTAATTACACATAAGACTGCACAATATAGACCTAACTGTGATATCGTCATAACGATGTGCGTTCATAGTGTACTAAATGACGTCACGAATCCATTGAGATTGCGGAACTTTTACTGATTCTTTAGACTATGGTCGTCTCCGCTGCCGTACACTTTTCCATTGATAACCATAGACGTGAAAGTTGTTCGGTTTTCGTGATCGAGTACTCTACTACATTACAATCAATAGTCGATGCAAAACCAAGATAAAAACACCGAAAATGGCACTATCATATCATGTTTGAAACTACGTCACTTATCGAAATATCGCCAAGTACATACTATTTACAAGGGCAACATATTAATATGACATATGTGTCTCGTAAAAATGGAGTAATAGTATTCTTTGAAAACATAAAAATTAAACCTGTTTAATTTAATTAAATTTTGTTTTTACGGGCAGGCCTTTGTGGTAGAAATACGTTCTTTTCTTGACTTATTCTTATTCTTCTTTAAATAAAAACCACGACCTAATCTTTCTACTCTTTTCTTTATTTATACTTGTTGCTGCTTTTTCCTCAAAAATATCTGGCAAGTATTCTTGATCTATTCAATTAGCCTTGATCTAGCTATCATTAATATTATGCTGCATAAACGTATTTTATCGGCGATTATCTTTTCTTACTGACTGTACTGATTAATATGTTTATCTGTTTTAGCATTACAATTTCGCATTTTCAAACCTCTATGCTATGATTACAATCCGATAATGTTGATTACAGCATATCAGCTTTATCAAAACTTAATTTATTATATTAAGTAACTATTATACTAGTGATCGGCCATTGTTCATATTTCGACGACAATTCATTAAAGTTCGTACTTCATTAGTTACTTTTTAAATGATGCATTACATTTCTTTACGCATTTTTTTAAAAAAGGTTACAAAGTTTCCGTTTTACGTATTAAAATTATTATTTATTGTTAGTTCACAAACGCTTTAGAAATTGTAACAATGTTAGTTTACACATTCTATTCCCGGGCACCCATACAGGGTCCGATAAAACGGTGCTTACCTTAGCTCATCCGTTTAAAATGACGACGTTCCGTCTTTGAATATCAAGTTTACATATTCGATATTTATGCAGCAATCATTACGTCACACCTGTCCGTATTTGGTTTTACCATCTCAATATCTTATTTATTGGGGGTTTCTGAGACCAAAATCCCCGTTTAAAACATAAATATCTCCGTTTTCTCAAAGATAATGAAAGGGATGGCGGTATGTTTTATACAAAGATTTTTAGTCTCAGAAACTAACTAAGTAAGAAATTAACTAACTAAGAGTTAACTCTATGTTAGTTAATTCCATTTTTAAATTATGCAAATAAAAATTTAAAATTCAATACTTTAAGAGCGGGTTCTTGTACTAGCTACTGTTATAGTATGCTGAAAGTATTGTAAAGTGCTAAAAAGTTTAGCTTTAGTCAACGTAGTCAGGTTCACATTTATTTCTGATCTCTGTTACCATTAAAGGAGTTTTAGAATGACATTCACCATTATAGTTCTGCTTAAATTATAATTACAAAAAAGAACGAAATAGATATATGACAATAAATAGAAAAAAGCAACGAGTAGGTACCTATTCAAAACGTAAATAGTGTGAAATACAATATTGCCAAATAAGGTTGCATGCAAATTTGCATAATCTCAATAGATGTTTGTAAAGAATCCATTTCGGAAGCAGGAACACTTCAAGCGCTTCGAATTCTGCCAGTGTTGGCGCGCGGCCAGGCATAGAGCTGACCGCTCCTGTCACTCCGGCGCGGCGGACGCGGCAGGCGCGGGGAACTGCGCGCAGGAGGGAGGGCGCACGTAACGAACGAACGGATCGGTAACGTATGCCAATTCTATATTTACCTTTGCAATTCGGTCAGAACGCAAAAAATAAATAGCAAATACCAAAAAAATCATAATAAACGTTCATCAACAAAAAAGATTCACATTTCCAACTCACCAACCAACAACTACTTACTTATATTGTTTAATTTATAAAAATGCAAATTATACAAAGTACGTCATTGAGGAAAGACTGGCGACAATGAATAGTTATTTATTTGGTCAAGTGGCTTCGCTGACTCACGAATATTATTATCACATTCACATACATGGTATATTTTTGTTGTTTATACGCGAAGCCAGAATTCGCGGAGAATGACGCCATTCTCTTGATATACACGTGTGTATGTGTTATAAAGATATCAAAGAATGCGCTGATAAATATTTTAACTTTTAAATTACTTATTTTACACTGGTAATATTGAATTAGGGTATTATAGGGAGTTTTTTCAGCTGATTTGCGGTCAAGTAATAATTTGATTATTATTAGAAAAGTTCCTGTAAATAAAATTTAAATATTTAGATTAAATTAGAAGTGTATAATTCTCGGATTTGTCACATTGCTAACTTTCATTACATTCCTTTGCGTTTGCGTGCCATTCGTCCGCTATCGATTAGCTCGACACAAAGTAAGTAGGCGTTGCGAAGCCGGTCCACAGGCCACAGGCCACCTAACAAGGAGACTGGTATACAGGCGCGGCCGCACCGCACGCCGACGTCGACACTCGACATAGCGGTCAGCCGATGACCTGCTTCCGAGGGAAGCCCGAGAATGGTGGGGAGGCCTACGCTACACCACGGCCGCTCGCGGTTCTGCAGCCCAACATTCCGAAATATGCAACAAAACTTCCTTTCCCCTTACACTCGTACACCAACTAGGTACCTAGTACACATATTATTAAATATCATCGATGTAATGGGTAATAATCTAGCAAGTAATAACGTAGGCAAAGCCGTGCCTAAATTAATATATTTGAGATTTAGGTAAACTCAGCTTTGCGATAATCGCTATAAAGTCCATTTCCCCATACCGCTTACAAAATAAATTAGCGAGAATGCACTATGTATAGATATAGGTACGTACAAATTTTGTGTTCATTTCAACGCTCGCCACTGAGACGGGTTTCCCGCCCACGCGACTTTATGGCGCCTGACTGGACGAACACATTTACTCGATGGCTACGTTAACTGAGAATATTGAGAGATCTACAGCTGGTTATTTACATACACTCATCGTTTATATGGTTCATATTACTTGAATCCAAAATAGTACCCAGCTAAATACTAAAATATCATGAATGCTTATTGGTTAATGATTTTATGAGTAAGTAGGTACTTATATAACTTTTTTTTGTTTCATCAATATCATTTTTTTTTCGAAAACGACAGTCACACAACCATACGCGCAAGGCTGCTACTGGCAGTTAGTAGGTGCTGTAAAGCCCGGTGGCCGGTGGCGCTGCCGCTGCCGCGTGGCGCAGCGTGGCTCAAGGTCGGGCTATGACGTCGCCGCTCGGCACGCCGCAACAGGCAACAGGCGAAAACGCCATCCAAACATCACAACGCAACAAGTGATCATGCTCCGCCGCCCGTCCGCGCTCGCCCCCCTGCCTTTTATATTATGCCATTAACCAAATAGTTGCCACTCGCAACCGCTTACGATTCTTTTGATACTCATAGTAAAAAATAAAGTACGAAACTACTTAAGTATTTCATCAAAACTTTAGTTACCACACCGTTTGCCCATATCTGGTTCGAAATCTGTATGAATACGTTTATTATCGTATAATAAAGTGTTGTATTTTAATGATATTATGATAACTTTATTACATACGTATTAATAATGAACTGTATTTGTTTCCTGAGCGAGTACCTATCATGCGACAGGCGCTATCGGCGACGGCGTGCGTCATCGCCTCCACACTACTGATAAGCGCTTACAATTATCATTGCAAATAATGTGTTTATACATTCATATCGGCCTCTAGGCACACAGGAGTTACTCCGATACAGTTTATCCTTTGCTGTTCGACGAATAAAAGGCAATATTATTACGACTATTTGTACGACGACTTATTTGCCCTTAAGCGAAATAATAAATGTTGATACTTGATACCCATATACATACAAAATTTTGATAAAGAGGTCTTGCTGATAGCGAGTTCACGAGATAAATGTTAAATATAGGAAAATGCCAACAAAATTATACCAGTGATATCTACATAATTTATGTATTATACAGCTTACTA
Source organism: Papilio xuthus (assembly GCF_000836235.2). Classification (NCBI taxonomy): domain Eukaryota; kingdom Metazoa; phylum Arthropoda; class Insecta; order Lepidoptera; family Papilionidae; genus Papilio; species Papilio xuthus. The sequence continues at coordinate 13,109,848 of NW_013532703.1, read as the reverse complement.
TTTTTCATTTGTTAATAACGAATTTTGCTGTCGCAGAAAGTATTTAAAAACATTGAATGTGCATAATTATTTATTACATTGTATACGTTTTTGTCGAACCTTTCAGTATTATTGTAATTTTAGTAATGTTGGAGAATGTTAAATGAACGGCGGCATACAATGCCAATACCCGTTCTAGTCGAGCGCAACCGTTACGAAATCAGTGCTGCATGAAAATTACATAGAGCCGCTCGTGCTACTAATATTCTACAAATAACACCTTCTTATTCCATTTTAAGGCTCCTTAAAATTAAAAATATGTATATTGTAAAATGGATGTATACAGCTAAATTATATATAGTGAATAAAACATTAAATTATTGAATTAATATTAATATAAGTCTGTTTATCTTTTGCAAATTTAATTCAAACTATTCCAATTATAATTGGTGAACGATTATAGAAGATCGCACTATGCTCGCAAAGTTAAAAGTCCGTGCATAGATAGATAAATATAAATAGATTACGAAGAGCGCCCGATCCGGTTGCGATGTAGGAAGGAGATAGATACAACGCGACATGAATCACTTCTCACAGCGGGCGCAGTCGGGGAGACTCGCGGGGCAAAGGGGGGCCGCGGGCGGCGGGGAGCTGAGTGTAGCCGAACGGACGAAACGAAACGAAGCAACGACAAAGTACAACTACAAACAGTTGAACAGTCATCTGCGGCGCGGTAACGTGCGTCGTTCGTTGCTGGAATGTAACGTCCACCCGATTTACACTCACGGGGAATAGATAAAATAAATAATTATCCACACGTCAATAATTGTTATACGTGAAAAAGAAAGTGGTGGTGTTGTATCGGAGTGCTGGTGTGACACGAGTGACGATAATAAAGGTGCGTGTGTATGTGTGTGTCAGTGTTGTGTGGTGGCGTGGATCGTCGCGCAATTATTAACGATGATTCACTTGCGCGCGGGTGAAATGCAGCCTATCGGACTTGTTGACATATGTTTAGATGGCGTAAACAAATGATATCAAGGCAACCTCTGAAATAATGGTGGACTGACTCCTTACCTCCGCGGCAGGTGAGCATTGTTACGACTCGATTAAATATAATCTGAATTAATAACTTGCTTATCTAGTAACTTATTTTATCCGTTTGCCGTTCGATCGATGGGTCAAGGTCTAAGATCTTCCACATACACACATAATTTTAATGTACAGAATTAACACTATAGTAAAGAGGCAAAAATATGCAGCATAAGTTAAGTATGTAGGTATAACTCATCTGGCCAATTGAACAGCTGTTTCCCGTAGTAACGTTGTAAATTGTGTATGATGTCGCTGAATATAAACATATCTTTTATTTTAGGTAATTTTGCAATTATAATTTTCGGAAAGTGACATGTTCGTGACCTAATTCTAAATTCAAAGTCATATCAAAACAAAAACATCTAAGACGAATTTGATCCTGATTTTTTAAATGGTAGATTTCAATAACGATGTTACCAGACAAAAAGTAAACACTTCTAACATAAAGTTTTATTCATACAATTTTATTTAACTAGTTTAATTAAATAATTTTATTTTTTAACAAATATTGTTATAGATACTACACATAAAATTTAAAAGAATATGAATGTTAAATGAGTTAAAAGACTGTATAATGCTACATAGAGTGATAGGCAAAGTAAAACAGTGTGGCGGCGAGCTGGCGGCCGGTGCTGGCGTCGCCACTCGCCAGGGCCGCTGGCTTGGCGCCAGGCCGGCGGGCGGCTGCCACCGGGATTCCTTTGTCTCATTACAACACCCCGTATAAACTACGCTCCTATGATCACATCAACATTACAATATCCTCATTAAATTATTCTACTAAACTACTTATAAATATACCGTTTTTGAGGCAACAACTAATTTTTCAATAATATAACAAATAAGTCACTATACAAAATATTGTGAGTTGAGGTTTATATTTACAGCGAACATGTTTCCAAGAATATAGATCTGTCTGTTTGAATACTGAGCGTTTACTTGTTGTTAATAAAAAACGCACACTAGTGTTGAGCGACAACACCTACACGCGATCGCCAAGCGGCCGAGGCATTACGTTTGTGTGCGTGGTGCGTACTGCGCTTATTTGCTCGCTCGTTATAATCGAGCGGAGCGGTTCGCTTGTCTCCGGTTCTCGGAAATTGTAACGCCTTCTTGGAACGCAGTAACGCAGCCGTCCAAGAACGCTTTGAGTGAGCGCAAAGCGAGGTCGCCTCCGTACCTCCACACGGATTTGTATTGTATCAAGATAAACACTCACACTAATGATTCGAAAATTCTCACATCTCCCTCGTTCGCTTCACGCATGACCGCTTATTTCTTTATCGAACTGATCGTACGTAAGTATTTAGACAAGCATGTCTAAGTACAATAGAACGAAGAAATAATCCACTGTAATGACTTGTGCTTCATAAATTTGAATATAAGTAAATAATAAATATTATGTAGCATTATATTTTAATATTCCATAAGGATAATAGATATGAATGGAAGCAGTTTATGATAACCAGCTAAAACATTTGATAACTAATAATTAAGTTGAAATCCAGCATTGAAATTGGGGATATCCTCATCGGTTGGCGCAAGCCGTGCCTACGTCACGATGATGTCACTCGGCACATTAATAGACACAACACGGCCCGGCACATGCGCTCTGCGTCAACGCCATCCCACAACACATAACATTGTATAAAAGAAGTTTTTGTTGCGTTTTCTACAGAGATCAAGACTACATTGATTATAAGATAGGGTTATACCTACATGTAGATAGATAACGTACGCAGCGAGAATACGGAAATCATTAAAATAGTACTAGTGATAGAGAAATTAAAGAGCAAAGGTTAACACAGTGTGTTTACGTCAGAATAGTCGTATTTTGTTAGGGTTAAGCCTAAAAAGAGATGGATGTATTGCGTGAAGGATGACATGATTAAGAGGGGACTGACGACTAATATGACGAATGATAGATTGACTTAGAAGACGTAATACTGCTGTGTCAACGTCACAAAGATTGGGGTAAGGACAGTATGATAATTGTCGTTTCTTTTATTCTTTCTGAGAAACAATAAGTTTTCGAATGGATGTTTCAGTGAAAACCTACGGTTACAGTTACAAGCAATATCTAGTTTTTAAAATTAAGGAGCTAACAAAAATTTAATTATTATAAAGGCGAATTACAACGCTTTTTAGCAACGTGACTGACGACTGTAATATATTTTGAAACTTTTTTAAATACACTTTTTATTTAATACAGGGTTATTTTAAATCTATTTTTAATTAATTCTTTATTTTTTTTATTTCAGATTTCACAGTCGCGAAAACGATGCCTCTGACACAAGAAAAACGTTTAGATAGTAACTTCGCTAACAACAATGATCAAAGTTATCTACATAAGAAGTTTAAAAAGATGGCGTCTACCATATCTGGTTTTCCTGCAAATGCACCGAAGTGTGACGAAAATCGGCAAAAAGAAACAATTACTCTTGCTTGTAATACTTCAATCTCGAACGGAAGCATTGCAGCGGCACATCCTGAAATAGAGAAAATTAAAGATAAGCAAGAGGATCAGAGCGCTGACGTGGAAAACGATGTACAAATTAATTTTAATGCAGAGAACATTAGGTTAAGTGATGTAAATAATGTTGTTCAGGTAACTGGTAAAACCAGTTTTACCGAGGAATTTTTAAATAAGACTGAAAACCTTGAGACCGATTTTATCAGGGAATGCTACAGTGGAGGAACGGGGCGATATATGTGCCCTTATTGTAAATTATCATGTGCCAAGCCTTCAGTTCTTCAAAAACATATCAGAGCGCATACTAACGAAAGACCTTATCCTTGCATACCATGTGGATTCGCTTTTAAAACGAGATCCAATTTATACAAGCATCGAAGATCGAGAACTCATGCTCTAAGATTGCAGGGAACAGATATATCCGGTACTATAAATGAGGAGGATATGTCTGGAGGATCAGAAAGCGACACATCTATTCCGCCAACATCTCTTTCTGATACCGGTTCAGATGCTTCAGTTATACGATTGGACTACAATAGATCTAATGAGATTTCGTCACCAGAATTGACAAATGATAGTCACGCATTACCAGTAACAAGCTTCCCCACGAATGATTTTAATAAATCAAAGGCGATTTACAAACCCAAGTTTAGAGCAGCATTTTATCAAGGAATTGATGAAAGAGATAAGATAAAGAAAACGATTTCTACGAATGCCGACTTTCTTACGGAACATATCTCTAAAATAATATCTGATAACGAGGCCATTGTTGATGTTATAGAAACTCCTCTACAAAAGAAGTACGGTAAAATTAAGCAAATTGCTGAAAGTAAACAATTTTTAAATGAATCGGAATTAAAACAAGACGCATCTCCGTTAAATTTAACTAAGAATAATATTAATTCTGATAGTTCATTTCGAAAGAGATCGCATTCTGAGAGTTTTTCACAAATTGACGACCATAAACACCCCCTCAATCCTGAAGGATCTATCATTAAGGATCTTCTCCTGAAAAGTAAGAATAATGCACTTATGATATCAGGTGAACTCATTGATGGATTAGGAGTGTTGTACGTTTGCCCGCTGTGCCAAATAATCTTTCGAAGTGTTGATAATTTAGAAACCCACAGACTTTATTATTGTAAGGGCAGCATAGGCACAAACTCAGCTTCCATGAATGCTCCACAAAAGGAAGTTAAAATGGGCAGGCCGGAAAACGTTTACACAAGAAGTAATTCTATAAACGTTCGACTACCTGAAACACAATCCCACAGTCCTAAATTAAGTCGAACAACAAAATCGCCAATTTCCAAAAGTAAGCCTGATAACCTAGTAATTCTTAAACAGGAATCGAATGAAATAATCGCACCATTGCCATCTCCTGGACCTTTATTAGGTAATACAAGGCTTGTTGATGCTAGGACACCTACGGAATTTCATAGGAAAACAGAAAATCTTAGAATTAAGTCTAAAGAAGCTAGTCCTAAAAGAAGAATAGAAAGCCATTCTGATACATTTAGTCCAAGGATGTTAGAAAATATGTCACCGCGCTCGGCAGATTTATACCCACAGTCAAAAATACGATGTGTAGACATAAACACTGGAAACTTACGTTCAATAGAGGAATTGTCATCACACATTAGACATAATTCTACTTCACTTCAAATGTTTGGTGGCGAAGTAAAAATTGTCGATCACTCTGGCAGTACTACCACTTTACGTATCGAACCAAGTAAAAACCAGTTATCGCCTATTTTAATACAACAGAATCTTTCGCCATCGAAATTTGCCTCCGAATCAGAAGCAAGCAGTGTAGTTGTGCGATCAGGACTACATTCCGGTGGTACGATTGTTCATAATCCACCAACACCGAAAGATGTCCTAGGCACGCCACAGCCTCAAAGTACTAGGATGTCAATATCAACTTCTAGTTTACAAAATTCGAATTTGCCTAACATTCACGATATTTCCCACTTTCCTTTTCCACCTTTAAGTGCTATTACAGCTTATAATCCACTTACTCTGCCACCACTTAGTCCTACCTCGTCACCAAATGGTCCTACAACAATATTACATGGTGGAAAGCTAATACCACATGTGCCAGGAATGCCGGGACCAAATACAGCGGCTGCCTTTATCGGAAGCGGCACAATGTCCCAAAAGATAACAAGTACTGATAAACACCATCCTGTTCCCATTGTCGACAACACCCAAGACTGCATACAAACAGGAAAAGTGACAGTGTCTAATTATGAAAGAGCTCTTAAAACCAGAAGTCCAGGTTCGAGATCTTTGGTTTATGAATCTGATAAATATAACCAGAACCTGGAAACCTACAAAGCCGATATACCACATTACATGACAAATATTCCCACTATTAAAGTAAAAAATATGGAAGAAGCAAATAGCCATCCAGTTGCAAAGACTTATTCCTCAAACATAGTTCGTATTGTTACTCCAAGGCAAGATCTAACAGTAAAAAGAAATTCTGATGGTATGGCCAAAATATCGGTACTAAAAGAAAATACAAATAATTCTCTTGGTAGGCATATAAATAAAGATTTAATTCCTTCAATACCGAACATAAATGTTGAAGTTAAATCTGAAAATGAAATTAGAAATTTTAATTTTGAAAATCTTATAACAAAAGCGGAAATTTATAATAATCAAATACAAAGTTCCTCTGAAGTGCAGAAAAACACAAATGCTCAAGAGACAGTTACGTCATCTGTCCATAATGAGAGATCGGAAACATCGTACTTCCAGAAAAACTCCGTAACGCGCCCTACAAGTGAGGATAGAAAACCTAAATTTTTGAGACCGTCCACCTTACCGTTAAAACCGGGCACGTTTACACCAAAACGACATCACGGTATAACGCCTAATGCGAACACAATGCCTTTGGTGTCTCCTGAAACCCCACGCCCGGCAAAAGCTTACGGGCAGCTTTATTTAAATGGAAACGCGTATACATATTTAGGATTAAAATGTTCAACGAAAGTCTTCTATTGTACAATAAATCGTCCTCAACCTACATATGTGCCAAATCAACATTTCCTATCGATGTACAGCAATTGGCAGGTAATAAGATGTCTAAGCGATTTCCTGTTTGATACTACAATGCGATATTGTAGTCGGACGGATGGTAAATGTGTGCATATGTTTACAGTTACTATCTGAGCTGACGCCAGACCCGCTGGGATTGTCAGCATCGTCTGCGATGTCTTTGTATGACTCACGCCATCGACCGCAAAATGTAACCACTGCTGTGATTAAGCAGGACCTTATATTGACTCATTCATCACAATCGAATAAAAAGTCAAAGGAATATTATAATCAACAGGTATGATATTAAATTTGAATAAATATCCACCATTAAATAAAACTAAAAAAGGCAATTACATAGATATTTGAACTTCAAATTTTAATTTAAATGTTGTATTTATTGTCAATTAAATTTAAAGGCATGCAAATACTCCTTTTCATTTATCTGTTTATTAATCGGGATAATTTAATAACATCGAGAATATTAGTTACTTCTTACGTAATCACTTTTACTTTTTCTTACAGGCAATTACATCCATTGATAGTAGAAAATCAGAAGAATCGAAACAACAGCCTTCAGACATATCATCAACGTCTAAAAAGGAGCTAACAGGTGGTTTTGAAAGTAACGAAGAATATACATATGTCCGTGGTCGCGGTAGAGGTCGTTACGTTTGTTCGGAATGTGGAATTCGCTGTAAAAAGCCGTCGATGCTAAAGAAACATATTCGCACTCACACCGATGTTCGACCTTACACGTGTACTCATTGTGCATTTAGGTAATTTGGATAAATTTATTTTATACTTTGATTCATAAACAAAGCGAAGTATTTAAATTTAAAGGAATCCTTGTTATTTTCAGTTTCAAAACCAAAGGGAATTTAACGAAGCATATGAAGAGTAAAGCTCATTATAAGAAATGTTGTGAATTAGGAATAAATCCGAACGAAGGCAATGAGGAAGGTTCGGAGATGACGCATTGTTCTGGAGAAACTGACGATGAAACTGATTCCGATGGTGACGAGGGAAATGAAGGGGAAACTGAATCGAGTGGTAAGTTAAAAGTTTAAATTATTATATTTATTACAAACACATATAGATAAAAATACATTTTTAAGCAACAACTCAACCTATTCCAGATACGGAGCTGTATAAGTCGCGTTTGCCTGAACATGAAGCTGCACATTGTTTGCTATCACTAGGTGGATGCCGCACTGCCACTTCTGCAACACCGGGGCTGATAACTAGTGCCAGACCTACCACTTACCCTTACACTCCTGTGGACATGGATGGCATGACATCTGACTCTAACCTGGAAAGTATTCCAATGGCTAAAACAAATTCCGTTGATGCAAGATTAGATGTCGATAACGAACCCATGGATTTAAGTCGAAATGACGTAAAAGCTCCTAACTTACCAGAAATTCCGACTGCTAAAGAATCAAGTGTCTTAGCCTCTTTAGCATCAAATACGGCAAAACTTCCGCAACAGCAAAGTCAGTGGTCTAATGGAGAACCCATGTTACATACGTATTTAACTGAACGGGCTCTCCTTGATTCCAAAATAAAACAAAGTCAACTTACGTCTAACTTGATTAAATTGAGAAAAATAGACATAGATAAATCGCCGTTCATTGACGCTGATGAGATATCGGAAAGCAACAATGGTCTCACTAGTAATAACATTACGACACCAATTACATCACAAGTAAACATCTCAAAACCGATCGTATCGAGTTGTAGCGAAAGTGGAGTGAAGTCATTACCTATTTCTAAAGAAGATATTCCGAGAGCCTCCATTGATGTATCGCATTCTGTAAGTTATAGTACAGAACCTAAACGGGCTAGAACTCCTAATAATAATTCTGAAAACGCCAAGCACGTTGTCTCTGAGTATCTTAAACACGCTAGAATTAATCTTATTAAGAATCGCGATGAAACATACCAAAATCAAAATGATAACTCCAGTGACGAAAGCAATAGCAGTAAAATGAACACTGAGGAAAAGTCGAAAAACGATGATGTTACTATGTCGGAGTCAGAATCGTTAAAAATGCCACCCGTAGATCATGAGCCTGTTGCTCGAAAAGTTGTAATTGGTGCTGGAGGAGTCGCATTTAAAGTAACAAAGGGGAAAGAGTTTGAGGGAGCTCCATATTCACCCGGAAGATTAATGGAAGATGGTAGGAGAGTGTGTGACTTTTGTAACAAAACATTCACTAAGCCATCTCAGTTAAGGTTGCACCTAAACATACACTATATGGAAAGACCTTTTCGATGCAGTGTTTGCGCGGTGAGTTTTAGAACTAGAGGTCATCTGCAAAAGCATGAACGATCTGGTTCACACCATAATAAGGTTTCGATGACCTCGACGTTTGGAACGGCTACATCATTCAATCCTCGTCCATTCCGCTGTTCAGATTGTAATATCGCTTTCAGAATACATGGTCATTTAGCTAAGCATTTGAGGAGTAAAATGCATGTAATGAGGCTTGAATGTTTATTTAAACTTCCCTTTGGTACATTTACGGAGATCGAACGCGCTGGCGTAAGTTTAACAGACATAGACACGACGGATTGTGCGAGCTCTTTGGCAAGTTTACAGTCACTCGCTCGTAAGTTGCACGAGAAGGACCCAACCAAATTAGAGTACCGGGAACCTAACGGTGCTGCGGTGATGCCTCCTGCTGGCAGGGAGTCTTCCGAGGATGAGGACGGCGCAGTGCCCTCGGACAACGCTTGTGACAATGAGAGGGATAGTGAGATGAAAACAATGGATCATAGTGACGGTCAAGACGTTGAAACAAGAATTAATTATAGTGCCACAGATAATTAGTGCCAAAATTATTTATAAGTAGGAATTTTAATGTGCAATTTTGTTTTTTTTCCTGTATTTTTTTATTGAAAAGTGTAATTCATACTGGGGTTTGACTCAGATTGTGTGAAAACAAATTGATGCGCTTTAATTGTATACATATTTGTATGTTTATTTCTATACTATTGTGAAATTGTATGTAAATATTATCTCATGTTTAAGTGAATTTAATATTGTTATATTTGCTTCCATCTCAAGGCTTACGTATCACGATTGTAACAAATAGGTCTAATGGAATAAGTAGTATAGAGTTGTTGAATTTTCTTTATAATTCAAAATAAGGATAAAAGCTTCCATTCAATCTTGTCTAAAAATTTACATACAGTAACATTTTGTGGTCCATACGTATGTTTGAAATATCAATGAAACATATTACAAAATCTTTAACAGTAGTGAAAACTTAATAGATACAGTAACTAGACTTTTGTATGTATTTTTATAAAATATATTCTGTATTTACATTGTACATTTACAATGAGTAATGTCTACTTCCAATATCGTTTATCTTTAAACAATTGGCATATCAACTTCCACAAAAGAAATTTAGATAAACATTAAATCCTTGAAGAGTCTTCCATATCGAAAATAGAACTTGTGCTAGAAGTTTGTTTTATAATTACTCTTCATTTGGGTGAATATTTGACTTGTGTAAATCTTGTATCGACTTATCTATTTAACTATTTGTAAATAGTAGATAAGTTTAACATTTTATTTTTAGTTTTTATTTACTATAGTATAAAAGTCGGCCTAAATGTAAGTAACCAAAGGTTAATCAGTAAATGGGTATGCTTGAGGTGAAATTTTTAAACGTCGAATGATAAAATGTGACGCGTCACTGATAAAAAATGTGAAATATTTTCACTCCTTGTTAATATATTTGGGTGTAGGATTTTATAAAATGTAATGGAAAAATACTGTTTGTATTGTAAAAATGCACTTAGTGATGTAATAAGAAGTTTATTGGTTGAAACTTCATTCAGAAATATTTATAATGTTTTATGTAATGTAAACTATGCTATACAAATCTTATATCTTTTGTATTCGATTTTTAAAACTATTTACAATATTCATAACAGGCATAAAAGAAAACAATGGAATAAAATGCTGATGTTTTCTATAATTTATGCCTATTTGTTTTCTATTAACAATCTTTTTATTGAATACCAGCCTGAACAACTTTATATCTACTTTTATGATTGAAATTCTACCTTATTTTACAGATTTAACTTTATTTTCAATGTTCAATAATAGCGTAAATATAAAAATAACATGTTCTGATAATTATTTTCAAGTGCCACAAAAAGTCTATAATCTACTGTTAGTTTATTTTCTCATGGACTTTAATATTACTTTAAAACAATTCAATGTTTTAATTTTTTTTATATTTCAAGTCAAAATTTAACTGAGATTGCATCAGTTTTTTCTAATAATAAAATGTTATAAATGGAATATTTACAACTTTTTAGGGCAACTATTATAATATATAATAAGATATTTGTATTCATTTTCAAAAGCAAAGTGTTTAAATTAATGAATAAGTATTAATAGTAAACTTTTGGTATAAATCAAGCTTCAATAAAATGGATAGGAATAAATAATATTACAAAAACAAATGACCAGGGTATATGGTTATTGTTTTCTTATAAAAAACCAAATTCAAAATGCATATTGTTGTGTATCAACCTGTTTTGGTAGTACTCATTATTGTGAGTGTAATATTAAAAAAAACTTTTAGACCCCTTTTCCACTGGCGCGATTGCTATTTCGATATATATATGAACATGGGTCGTAGTAGTCGCACAAGTTTTACGATGTACCTTTTTGTAATAAATATAATTGTCGGTTCAAAAAAAAACCTTTTTTTTGTTTTTTCTCAGGCCATTTTTGTTATGTGGTCTTTTAGGGTAGATTTTTTTTTACATCACTCTCAAAACTTTAGTTACTGGTAATATAATAGACATTTTAGTGGTGCTTACATTTTTGCTTATTGTACATTCCTAGTAAGCGAAGGAAAATGTGTTATGGATATTAGGGGAATTTATACTTAATGCATATATATTATAGTGATGCATAATTTTCTTTGTTAAATTGTTATATCATATCAAAATTTTGAAAATAAAAACTGTGTTAAATATGAGCTAGGGTTAGGATTAAAAATTAATTGTAAAAGTTTTTAATTTTGATTCCTGTACCTTGATGTTAAAAATTAAAGTAAAACATGTCAAATATTTACCCATTTATTGTTTATAATACATTATGGATGGATATTTTATAACAATAAGATTAAAATTTATTAAAAATATGACACTTTTGTATTATTTCTCTGGATCACCGCGCATCAAAAACAACCACTGTTTTTGTCATTAAGGAAAATATTGAGGGTGAAATGCAGATTTTTTTTTTATATCATAAGGTAGCAAACGAGCGAGCGGCTACCTGAAATCGCTAACGTAGCAAAGTGACCGTTGCCCATAGACACACGCAACTGCACACCTTAACTTTTGGCCGAAACCCAGAGGGCAGAGGCCATGGACCTACATTTGGTTCTGACATACCTCTCCTGGCTCTACTCACTTTTGTGTCATAAATAATCTCTCAATGTGTTCAAACAGTCTAACCATACCTTTCTCTACTGTACTCTCATCCTCTTCTATAAAACATTCTTCCCTAATATCATTATTTCCAAACCAAACACTTCTCAAAGATCTTATTACCACATTATTAATAATAAATTTTTTATAGTAACAATTATGATTTTGACTTAATTTTTCAATAAAAATAATTTATTTTCCATTCTAAGACCAGAAACGATTTGCCAGGCTACTGTAAACTATATGATTAATTTAAATAGAATTATCACTATTGAAAAGGATACATCGTTTTGTTCTCTTTTTGTACATGATACGATAACCGCACTCCCTGCATCGTATTGGATCTCTCGGCTTTATTTCATTTTCTTTGTGGCACTCTGAAAGAAGAATAAATCTGTGTAAATATTGATTGATTGAATTGATAAATATTCATCAATTGGAGGTCCAGATTCAACTAACACTATCTCATGATAAACATTTAACATTTATTAACTTGTTGGTGAAGTAACTTGCAAAGCAAATGCTGTTTACATACGCAAGATATATTCATGCTTACAATTGACCACCTCGTCTTCAAAATAACGAGAATAAAATGTAAAATACTTACCACCACATACGTAAATCATTGGCACTTTAGTTATCGATTGGTCTCTATTTCCTACGTCAGCCATTTTATAAATTAACGATCAAAACGACTAAATTATTTAGTATTTTTATAACCTATTTGTATGACTTTTTACAAATGACAAAAACAAAATGACAAGTGTCAAAAGCAATTTTTTTTTTATTTTATGACCTGGTAACATAGACAGCGTACAACATAACAATAATCATAACAACCACACAAAACTGATCCGGTGTTGCTTTGATAACAAATGGAACTTTCTGATGTTATAAAAAATCGAACGAAAAACACAATTCGATTTGCATAACTCTGACCTATTAAATTGGCCTCCCTATAGTTGTGGCTTGCGGTTGTGGTGCCCATCTGGCTTAATTTTTACGAGCGGCCGGCAGCGCCTGCTGTTGCTAACTTACCTATGTATATGTTATCTGTGACTAATGTCAAGTTGACAACTGAAAAATATTACCTTCTGTCAAGTCTAAGTCAACTGTCGATTTGCCATTGCCGATTTGGTAATTAACGATTCAATTAATGCTTGTTTATGTTTATGTTAAGTAGTTAATGTCTATTATTATTTATTTTTCTACTCACAATTGTACAAAGCACATTATTTATCGCTATTCTTTGTGCTCTGCTCAGGGCTTACCTACATATAGTTGTATAGCTCCTTCTATTCTAATACGCATTGCAATTTTATAGACTTGAAATGCACTTCCTTCACGATTTTGATCCCGAAACATCTGCACGTGAAAGAAGAAAACTTAATCGGAAAAGCTATTTTATGAAGTAAGTGTATAAAGTGAAGGTGTCATGATAATAAATAGTGTTTCGTCAATAACACATTACTTTTTCAGTCGTAATAAAAATATTTACAATGAACGAGGGCAGATAGCTGCTACAGGCAGAGACCTTTGCGATTGTTTGGATGAAAAATGCCCTGGTTGCCATTTTCCTTGTACAAAATGTACATCAACAAAATGTGGCACAGAGTGCAGGTATTTGCTGCTTATTAATCCATTATCTATCGAAACTTTTGCACTCCCACCATCCCAGTTTTTAATCATGCGATCTTTTATATCAAGCTTATTCTTTAAACTAAATTAGTTCTCTTTGATGAAACAAACTGTATCTTTGATAATGATTTAAAAAGAAAATCTTGGTTTATTGTTTGATTGAAAAACAATACAAATATATGTACCATCTCTAGGTTGAATTACTTGTACTTTACATAATGAGGGTCTATATTGTTACATTTCAGAATAAATAGAAAATGGATGTATGAAAAAATTGAAATTGAAGGCAATGACTTTTGTATAAAGAACATTTATAAAAATAAATAATGCATAAAAGAAGTTAATTAAAAGCAAGTAACTTAAAGAAGTATTCAACTTCTAGTTCCCCTTCCTCTGGAAGATCTGTGCAATGTACTGCATTGTGTAAAATGGACTTTCCATACTGTGCTCTGATTGAGTTTGGATATAACTGGCGACACAACTCCTGAAATAGAGAAATAAAACTTTATGGAACATTATCTAGCTTTTTTATAAGGCGACAAGAGCAAGCAGAAATTCTTTGAAACAGTGACCACTACCCGTACATATCCAAAATTACAGTAGTGTTGCCTACCTCTAATTGGTGGAGGAGTTGCACAAAAAGAGAAAAAAAATTTCTATGTGTCCTTTCGTCTATCAAATCTTCCCCTTCCCAACCTTTTATTACAAGGAAAGAGGACTAAAATTAGGCTTCAGACATGCACACTCATTGAACAAAACATGGAATTACTTCCAATTGACACTTGTCTTCTGTGTGGTGCAATAGGCAAGTCCAGCAACAGCTGAAGTCTACCACTGTTAAATTATGTGTATTAAGGCTTTATTTTACCCACAGATCTATACTGTGGGGTTTATGCTAATACATAATTAAAAAATATAGTTACTTACAGGGTCTCTTGGGCCACATAATTTTCTAAATTCGGTAACAACGCAACATTTCGTATCGTTACATTTTACTTCCAGGGCAATACAACTGCCTTCAGCTAAGTGAATACACATGGCCTGTAATGAAGAATAATTTCGATTAATTAGGATTTTAGTCAATCCAAGATCTAGGTCCACATTATGCTAAAACTGGCGCCTTATGGGAAATAACGAGTATTGATTTCTGCAAATGACATAACATCCCCTATAATCCTCATCATCTGTATAGGTACATCACATTTATGTCCAGATTAATCTATCATTCGCCATTCAGTGGTAACTATCCTAATCATGTCGCCTTTTACGCAATCAATCCAACACAATTTTAAAACAATTGTTTGCTTACAAACCTGCTAATGAAATCTCTAATCATAAAGTTAATTGATAAGATTGTACTCTTCTACCCACTTATGTAAAGGTCTCTGTCTTTAAGAACTGTTAGCTGGTAGATAACGCAAACGTAAGCTCGCCATTTTATAACTTTTCGCAATTGAATTATATGAACTGTGTGTACAATAAAAATTAAAGAAAATTGTAGAAACAAGATTTTATTCTTACCTCATATTCGGGTAAAACACCTTTGTATATTTCATAAAATTCCTTAGCATTTAGTAAACTAACAGAAAACATAGCTATAGCGGATATGTAGAAATTTTTTGAAGTACTAATTTGTTCAAGAATTGATCCGACGTTGCCATCGATTATGACGTGGGGTTTTATGATGCAGCAAGTGCATTCCTTCATCGTTGCTCTATATGGTACTCTTGGTACACCATTCTCATATCCAAAATATAAATCAAGCATCTAAAGAATAGTAGAAAGAAATGATAAGTAACTGAATAGATTTCAGAAATAAGACCTATAAAAAATACATTTCACGCTTCCAACTAAATTATGTTTTGCAAATGCACCTACGAAATACGCGATTAGAGAATGGAAACTCCTCAAACAATTTCGTAATAAGTTATATTTTGTGGTTACTATGTATACCATAGAACTTAAAGCATAGGAACCGATAGAAAAGTAAGGGTTTATTGTGAGCACGATACACACATACAAGTATGATCTCTTGTTTTCTTTGAGTAAATAGAGATAACAATATATGTTTTTGTACAGGTATAGCGACTCTAGAAACCCACTTTTAGAGTTTACTTTTCATCCCAAAGGATGGCAACGCATATGCGGTTCCTCTGGTATTCCAGATGTTCACGGGCGTCGAAGAACATTTCAATGTTCCCGCTGTTCGTTTGTGTAAGAGAAGGGGTCTTATAAAAAAAAATCGAACAAAATTATGTTTTGCTAATGCTCATACACGATTTGCATCTTCCAGCGTTTGGCAGCCGTGTGCAACATTTTTCAGTTTGTTTTCCCCGTACAGCTGCCTCAAAGTGCCCGGCGCTGCAGTCGCAGGATCGGTACTTCCTAACCACTCACGCCACTTAGCAACTGCGTTAGGCGCAACCAATTCCAAACCTATTATTTCTCCACCAGTTACATAGTCTATTATAATGCTGAAATTATGTTTTAGTTGATGCTTAGTTAGTTTTAAATATTTAGGCAAAAAGTAGGACAGAGTCTAGGAAGAAAGAATTATTAACTATTTCCTTAAAATTAAAACTCTTCACTTTCTTTCTTAACTGCCGCTTAAAAGATTAGGAATATAAATTATGCAGATTGCATGCAAAATTGTATACTTACGGCATCATATGGCTACCAGACAAATGTGAGTAAAGTTCTAAAGCAAATTCTTTAGTTATTTTACCGTTTCTCATTCGAACAATACGAAAGCCTTTCTTCATTATGAACGTTATAATTTTTCCGTGTTCGCTTGGTGGTACTGGCTTAATTATTGCAAATGTACTGTAAATAATTTATAGTTTTATGTCGGCACTTATTTATGATATTGTCTAACAAAATGTATCCTAACCTTTGAACATTATCAAATAGAATTCTTCGAGTAGCCGGTGCACAGTCAATAATATGCAGTAATTTGGAAAAAATGTTAATGATATTACCAATCTGAAGCATTTCTATTTTAAGTGGAGGAAGATGTACTCGTCTTAGTAAATTTTTCCCTTTTTTCGAATCGATAACTTGTACGGAATTATCAAAAGGAAAGAAATTTAAAGTTAATTCCTTAATTTCATCCGCATCTTCGTCGTACATTTCGCATAAAAAGGTATATTTATCAAAATAATCGGGAGGCTGAAAAATAATGAGGTTTTGTAATTAATATTAATATACTTTCCTAATTTTTAACTTCCGAGGATAAAATCTTAATAGAGTTAAATTAAATTCTGTATTCCCATTGAATACTGAACTGAACACCTCATTTTAGGCATCGGTGGTTCGGGAGTTAAGTACCGGACTTCTAATTCTACTGATCCGGTTTTTTCCCCGCTATGATATGTACATCAAAAATTTAAGGGACTTAAGGTAAAGGTAAACATTATGATGTACTACAAATATCGGCGATTCGCTGTGAAGTTAACCAACGTCAGCGTAGTTGACCTACCCCTAGTCACACCTAATCCTGTGACCTAATATATGAGCTGAGTCACTAGTCCGCTCAGATAACGACGAATCTTTATAATGCTACGAGCTATGAGTACCCGGTAATTAAGTTGGCATCTGTTGGCCATGAGTGTGCTCTTGTTTTCCACGTGCCAAATTCTATGTTTAATATACCCAACTCACCATTTTAAAAAATGTATTATAGCTTATTTATAAAATATTTTATATTACGACAATTTTATTTGATTTATTTGGTTTTTAAATACGACGTAAATAAGAAATGTGAAATTGATTTTAGGATAACTTTCTACAGGTTTCCGTTTTATTATGATTAGACTGACACCTGACGCATATTAAGTATCAAATTAATTTTGTATGAAAACAAAAGCCGTAAATAATGGACGGGTAAATTGAAAAGATTCATAAACGAATTTACTCACATCCCTGCTGAATTGTCAAATGAATTGCCTAGTTAATCATCATAAAAGAATTATAATTTGACATATTAAAAAAGCACGCAGCGTTGTATAATTACTACAATTATTAAAATACAAAGGTCTACATAATAAGAAAATCGTTAGCAATAGAAAATTAAATATTAGACAAAACTTTACTGTATTTTATTAATGGCCACACATGACATGACAACTTCACTTTGACAACTTCACAACAATGAAATTTTGAGGCTTTGACATGTTTTCAATTTTACTACGTTTTGTTGACGGTTATTTTAGTTTTATCGATAAGGTGTTTTGTAGTTTTACATATTCATGTTAAACAATGGTAATTCTGTGCTGAATTTTAATACTTATGTGGGACTGTGTAATTAATTTATAATACCCTGTGAAATTTACTTTTAGGAGGGCGCTTACAGTGACAAATATTCTTTTATTGGAGAATGGTACGATAATCAAGCTTGCCTTATTCGCCGGTTCAATGTTTTCTACTATCCTGTTGATAATACATTAGAAATGTACGATTTAAAAAACCGGAAAACGTTTGTGAGAAGAGTAAAAGTTAACGGAATCAATTTGGAAAACTTTTACATTGGGTGTACATTGTCCATATTAGGACGATTAATTAAAATTATAGATTTTGCTTGCGAAGATACTAGAAAATTATTACATAAAGATGTGCAAGTGTAAGTATTGATTGAATAATCTGTAGCTATAAAAATAAATGTATTCTTATATTATTCATAAATAATTTTATTACTACAGTACCTTTGCAATGATCAAACCGATGGCGACTAATATTGTGGGTAAGATAATAACGCATTTATATGACCATGGTCTACGAATATCGAAAATGAAAAAAGCCAGACTAACTGCTGAAGATATACATGTACTTTATAGATCTTTAGTTGGTGATTCAACATTTCCGTAAGTTGCCATACCATCATCTATATTATGTTTTAATTATTAATTTCATCTATATTATGTTTTAACTGTAAAATTTTATTTAAATGTGAATTTTTTATAGTTTTTTACTAGAACATCTCAGTGGCCAGCTGGTATATGGTATGGAGTTAGTGGGAAAGGAAGCAGTATCAAATTGTATTAAAATGCTAGGAGACAGAGACCCATTGAAAGCAGAGCCCGGTACAATAAGAGCTTTGTATGGAATTGATTCTGTCAGAAATTGTGTCCATGCAGCTTCCAGCCCTGAAGGTGCATTACAAGTGAGTACTAATTATATTCCTTATCTAATAAAATATGTCATGTTTATTTAACTTAGTTTTATGTATAAAAAAAACCAATACTTTAAGATAATATTTAATCATAACAATAAAAAAAGAACAATCAGACAAACTTTAAGTACACATTAGAAAAACTTTCCTTTCACATCTTTTATCTGTTTTTTTAATATCTTTTATTCATTTACCAATACTTATTGTTGAATAATTTGTTACAGGATATAGAGTATTTTTTCCCTCCTCCACCAATACGTGCTACAAGACTGCGTCTTACAGCGACATTATCAAACTGTACACTTTGCATAGTAAAACCTCATGCGGTACGAGAAGGGAAACTAGGCACTGCATTAGAAATAATTGACGAAGGAGGTTTCGATGTTACGGCTTTAAATATGTTTATAGTAGAGATGGATAATGCTGCAGAGTTTTACGAAGTGTACAAGGGTATTGTTCAAGAATATAAGGTTTGTATCCCATACCATACTATTTACATATGTACATTTATCTGAAGTTCTTATAGTGTAGGTAAACATTGTGATGCAACCTGCATATATCTGAGAAGAAATTCAATGATAAGTTTGAAGTCAACCAACCCGCACTGGGCCAGCCTGGTTGGCTATGGCCTAGTAACCCGTAACTTACGGTAGGCTCCGAGCCCCTCGGTGGGGACATAAAATGAGCTAATGATAAATTCCATACCATATAGATTGATAGCATTTGTAGATTTAATTTTAATTATTTATAAAATGTCATGTTAACCACAAAAGAAAATGTTTATAGCAATACAAAGGGACTGTGATAATTTTTAAGTTTCTTGCTTATAGATGTTGTTGGTATCAGATAACGACTCTTGCTTATAGAGATTTCTTGCTTACCCATGTTTGACTGAATTTTTTTGGTTCGACTTAACTATCAGGAGGATTTAAGAATTTGTAGTTATGTTAGTTTGTACTAAAGTATTAAAAAATTTAAAATAAACCTTGCATGCTATTTTTAATTTCCAGGGTATGGTTGAAGAGTTAGCAAGTGGTCCATGTGTTGCTATGGAAATAGTGGCCAAAGACAAGAGTGTGGTTACCGCTGTAGAGTTCAGAAAACTTGTTGGTCCCGCTGATCCTGTTAGTAGATATATTCCATTAATAAATATGTATGATTTAATAAACACTTTCATTTTATATGTATTAAAAGTAAATATTGAAACCCACAACGCCCGTGGTATGGACATTTGAAATTGTTGTCGGTTTGAATTCTGACATTTGACTATAGTCGAGAACCTTATCCTAGAATATGCCTAAAGCTTCGATGGACTAGTCACAAAATATGTAGTTAATTACGAAACATTTGCTAATATTTTACACAACAGAAAAAATGTGTTGTATTTTATTTGTATTTTTTTTTTATTTGAAATTTAATTGTATTTTATTTTTTAGGAAATAGCAAGATTATTGCGTCCTCACACTTTGAGAGCTAAATTAGGAAAAACGAAAGTGCAGAATGCAATACATTGCAGCGATTTGGATGTAGACGGTTTACTAGAGGTGGAATACTTCTTCAAAATTCTAGATCTTTAAATTAAGGCTGACTACTTAATTAGGTTTTTTTATTTGCTTCAAAAGCATCAAACAACATATATGATATTACTATATGTGAAAACTCTTTGGAGGCTTTAATTCTAGTCTAACATTACTTTGAATTTAAATTTTGTATTATGTGTATTTTTTGTCAAGATTTGAATTAAAGTCTCTAGCAGTTATGTGATGTGTGTGCTGTAACAAATCGCAGTGTTTCCACTGTTGAAACACCTGTTTAAAAACAATTACTTGAACAAAAACATTTCCTGGTAACATTTTCTGTTTATGGTTGTTGTCATAATCAGAACTATTGTCAAATAAAGACTGATTTTGCTAACTTTATTGTGTTATTTTAAAGCTGATATAATAAATAATTCATGTCTTACATTTGTTTTTATTTTCATAACATTGTTTAGTGGTTCTCATGTGACAAAGGGAGTCTGCACCGTATAATCATGTTCTGTACCACACAAACATTCAAAACATGATAACTTCCTTACAAAAAGTATTTGCAAGTCTGTTGATTTTAAAAACGTCTTTAATTCTTAATAGAAAAATTAGCTTTTGGGCTAAAAGAGATTACAACACTATATTTGGTTACATAATGTTTGGAATAAATGGAACCAAATTTATAGTTAAAAAAAACTTCGCTAACGTGGGATTAAAGACAAATCTGTGTGATGTATCTTACTTCTTACTAATATTATTATACAAATCTGAATGTTTGGATGGATGGTTATTTGAAGGTATCTCCAGAACGGCTGCATGGGTCTCGTTGAAATTTTGCATAGATGTAGCACATAGTTTGGAAGAACATATTGGCTAGTTATTATGTTTTTTTTAACTCCGCGCGGACGGAGTCTCGGGCGACAGATAATGGCAATACATTTTTAAATATCTCACAGATTTCTTTTAAAGCCTCATCAAAATATATACGAAATTACAAGGCACATTCCGAACACAATGCTCATGAGTTTGTTTACATTTGTCTATTTCATAACTTAACGATGTCGGCTATTATCGTCGAGACAATCGCGGCAGTTTGACTGATTACATAATTTATGTACGATTCAATTGCTTATTGGTAAGAGTGTAACAGGAAACACGAGGGACTAGGTTCGAATTTCATTTAAGATAAAAATTTTAAGTTTTTTTTCTAGATTACAAATTCTGGTGTGGCTTAATACAGTGAAAGGAAAGATATGTTGAAATCTTTATCTTCGTTGAAGTTACATCAGTGTTTTTCTTATTAATTGAATATTCTGTAGCAATTGTTTTTATTTATTTCATACGTTTACTTAAATCATGCTTACATAAATAAATATCCAAGAGATTTCCGAATGTTTACATTTAGTTTTTTAATGACATTTGCAAGAGATTGTAAAATATGGAAGACCTTCAACTTTGCCATTTAAAGTGCTTGTACGTGAAATCATTTGTGTTCGAATATTTAGCTCAACTTATCTCTCTCTCTGTGCCTAGCTCAACTTATGTTTATTTATAATTGATAAAAACATAGGTTAACAGTTACAAATATAAGTCGTAGTACATTAATGTATCTTTATGTTCTCGAAAATTATGAGTCAAAGTGTTTGCCAACAAACGGTTGCAAGGCAAGATGAAAAGTAAGCACACTTAATGTTTAAATAGGTAACTTTTACGTATTAGTAGTAATCCTTATACCCTTTCAAGAGACTCTTTTCGAATACAGTCTTTAGTATGGTCGTTAAAAGGTTGTCGATCTGCGAAGTAGATCTTACACA